>NC_073313.1:291958734-292275400 GCF_027595985.1 Sorex araneus | reverse complement strand
CTATTGGGAAAGACAAGTAAAGAGAGGCTGCTAAAATCTCAGGACTAGGACGACTGAAGACATTACTGGGCCACTCGAGCAAATCAAAGATCAACGGGATGACAGTGATAGTGACAGTGACAGTGATAGTGATCCTTCTCTGAAACCATTTCTCCTCCAGTTTCCCTTTCTTTAGTTCCATCCAGAAGTTCAAGAATCTTTAACTCTTTTCTGCCTCCTTCAACTTTTAAATTCACTTTATCACAAAAATCAGTAAATAATAATTATGAAGTAGTTCTCTAGTCTGTTGCTGCTCTCCATTTTTCTTCCCCATATCTCTAGTTCAAAGCTGGATACCTGCAATAGTTTTTAATTATTTTTATTATCTACTCCAATCTCTTCTATTCCAAGCTCCACAAAAAGCAATAGTTATTTTCTCAAAATGTATATTAAAGCATGCGACCTGACCAGTCAAAATGTTTTAATGCTTTTCATTGCATTAGAACCCAATCTAGTTACTAGTCACCATAATCAAACTAGTACCAACCTATTAACTATTGACCAGTCTCCTCTCCAACTTCACATGCTGTCCAGTCTTCCCCTCATTAAACACCAGTCTCTACGGTCCCCTCTCAGATTTCTAGAAGAAACCGGGTCACTTGCTGCTGCAGAAGCCTTGATGACATTGCTTCCTCACTCAGCAATGCACACCCCGGACGTGATCCCAACAAAATCAAACTCACTAGGGCCACAGAGATAGTACAGCAAGTAGGGTGCTGGTCTTGGGTGGCTGACTGAGGTTCAATCCCCAGGACCCCATATCAACCTTAGAGTCCCACCAAGAATGATTTCTGAGCACACAGCCAGTAGTAAGCCCTGAGTACTGCCAGAAGCATCCCCGATCACACACACAGACACACACAAAATCAAACTAATTAGCAGCATTTTCTCCCTGCTCAGGACTTACCCCTGACTCTGCACTCCAGGATAATTCCTAGCAGGGCCCAGGAGACAGAGGGGATGCCAGGGGTGAAACCCGGGTCAGTCACACGCAAGGCAAGTATGCTACCTGCTGGACTATCATATCACTCCAGCCCCTATTTCTTATTCCACCTTCTTTGGCCATAGAAACCTTAAAGGATATTGGAGTTATCTCGCCTACACTGTCCCGTATAGGACTTGCTAGCACTTGCCATCAATTCCAGCTCCCAGGCACTTTGTTCAAGCAACCAACTGCATCAGAGTAACAGCCAGACCACAGGATTAGTCCAGCCATCGAGACCAATCTATATAGTACACTGCTCAAGATTCAGAACATCAGGGCTCAGGTGGCAATTTCTCCCACAAAAGAAATAAATATTTGTCCGTGAAGCTTTGAAGCTGGGGATGGCAGTATGAAAAGATTCACGAGCCATTTCAGTGCATTAGATCATCCTGTTATATAGATTAATACGTCAACTTGATTACTCAAGCTCATTCAAAAGGAGCTTTCTCTTACTGACCCCAAAGCATCTGAATCAACGTCCTCAGCATCACTCTGTTCTCTCTACCAAACTCATCTAATCTGTCACCAAAGAAGCCAACTGCAGTTTTAAAATGTCATCTGATCAGGGCTAAAGCGGTAGCACAGCGGGTAGGGCATTAGCATTGCACATGGCCAACCCGGGTTCGATTCCCAGCATCCCATATAGTCTCCTGAGCACCGCCAGGAGTAACTCCTGACAGCCAGGAGTAACCCCTGTGCACCGCCGGGTGTGACCTATAAAGCAAAAGAAAACTAATAAAATAAAATAAAAATAAATAAAAATAAAATGTCATCTGATCAGGGACTACTCCCAGATTAGGAATGCTGGTGGCTCCCAGCGGGCTTGGAGGGCCAGGCGGCCACAGGGGTCGAATGCAGGGACATGTTTCGGCCCTTTGAGCTATCTCCCTGGCCCCTAACAATCACCTTTCCTCTCAACCACAGAGAATTTCTGTTGCTCACTATGCCTCCCCCAAACCGCTCTGCACCATTACTGACCACATTTCTAAAACAGTCAGAATTACACCCTCTCTTCTCCATTTTTACCTTCTTTTGAACAGAAGTTCTAATCACTCTTTACCTACTGGTTAAAAATCAATCTCTAGAGCTTCAATTAAGAATCCCTTACCAAGCTTAGTCCCAAGCTTCCTATCCTTAAGAAGTTAGCAGTCAAGGCGAGGATAAAAGTTAATGCAAGTACCCGGAGAGATCTAGGCAAATCATTCAAGACCTCCTACTGATAACTGATAAGATTCTTTGTATTGTGGGATTTTTAACCTGTTGATTATGGGGCTGTTGGTATAAATGTAATAATATCATTCGCCTCAATTTTCCTGATACAGCAACAAACAGGTGGGAGTAGTCTTCCTGCTTGGAGGTGACAAGTGTTAACAATATTCCTGCTCTGATCTTCTCCCTGTCTGGTTTCCTTTAGACAGATTTTTAGGGGCCATAGAGGTTTAAGCTTAGGATGTGAGCTTCCCCCCACCTTTTTTAATTACATACTGAGTATTTACTGATCAGTGCTTAGTGATAGCGAAGAGTAGTTAGTACCTAAGATTTTAAATAGTCTTGTTAAAACTTGCAAGTCAAATATTGGCTTTGGAGCTTTCTAAAAATGCCTAACCCTGCAATCGTTGAAAGTTTTTATGGGCATTTGAAGGGAGGGATCTACTTGTAATAGCTATTCTTTTCTCAAATTTTTGCCTTGAGCTTTGACCTGTATTACATTATTGTCAATACCAAAAAAAAAAAAAAAGTAAACCAAAGGAGTTTTTCTATATTATATATTTCCTAAATTATATATTTTATTTTACTTTAAAATAAAATAAAAAGCACTTTTCCCAACAACAAAAAAAAAAGTTAATGCAAGTAAGCTATCACAAGCTACACATGTGTGAGGCCCTGGGTTCAGTCCCTGGTATAGGGATGCAGGGAGGAAGCATATATGCAAAGCAACACGCTTTCAGAGTAGTAAAGATTTCCCTGGAGTAACCAAGGAAGACTTGCTACAAAGGCAGCATTTCAGGTTGCCCTTAAAAAACTAGTTCTTTTGTTTTGTTTTGTTTTGTTTTGTTTTGTTTTGTTTTGTTTTGTTTTGTTTTGTTTGGGGCCAGAGCCAGTGATGCTTGGGAGTTACTCCTGGCTCTGCACTCAGGGGTCACTCCTGGCAAGGCTCAGTGGGGACCTGTGGTAGCCGTGGGCAAGGCAAGTGCCTGAACCACTAGATTATCTCTGGGACCCTAAAAGATTAAATTCTAAAAGACTGATGTAAGATATGAAAATGTCCTAAATGCTCATCTTTCTGGAACTAGGTGATTGTCAGAACAATCCATCGCAGGCGCCTGTGGCCCTAAACTCATCTCAGCAACTGTTAGCTGAAAGGGACCTAAGGCCATGAAGACACCAGACCCACATCCGGATCCATCTAGGTGTGAACAAACCTAGGAGCACTAGATGCGGGAAGGAGGGAGGGCAGATAGATGTGCTCGCACATGCGCGCGCGCACGCACACACACACACACACACACACACACACACACCTGTGAGTAGAGACAATGATGGTCTCTCAAGATAATTGAGGGCAGGATCAGAGATCAGCATATCAAACCAATGCACATATTTAAATTGTACTAAGTCTCAAAATGTTAAAATGAACAAGACGTACTGAGATAAAGTTTAAAAGGAAAATGAAAGGCAGCTAAATATATGGTCACTTCTGTAGAAAGTAGTCACTTCACCCAATATTCAATATCCAGCCTTTCAATGGTTGCCAACCCATGTACGTGATGTTGGCGGTTGAGCCCACGCCGTGTCCCCCTCTGCCCCTGTGCAAGTCAGCAGTGTCTGTGGGCTACAGTGGTGACAGCAGCAGTCCCGGAACCCCAAGCACCAGTATCATGTAAGAACTTACTGGAAATGCGCAATTTTGCATCACACTGCAGGGTTTCTGATTCAGTGGATGTGCAGCAACCACTTCTCCCAACTCATGGGCCAGCTACACACTACCACCCTCAAAGCCAAAACTCTGCTGGGACCCTGACTTTTCCTGGAAAGGCATCTCCGGCTGGAATTCAGAGTTTCCCTTCAGGGAACTGCTAGACTGTTTGCAGTGGCCCACAACATTACACTAAGAGTCCAATAGTGTGCTAACAGCCAGGAAGCTCCGCACTGCATCATTTACACAGAAACACAGTTCAGTAAAGGTAGGAGCCACCCCTCTCCTAGTCAAAAGAAAGGACAAAAGGAGCTACAGTAACAGAAGAGGGTTGCACATACCTGCACTATGTCCCAGTTCATTTCTGACTCTTCTTTATTACCAGTGTCATTTGCTGGGAACCTGACGGGCTGCCCCTGAGGACAGGATTCTGTCTTTATTTTCTTCAATGGGGACTGACCAAACGTGAAGTCTTCATCCTCTTCCTTCTTGCACACACCTTCCCACGTGCTGCTCGTGGCCGGGGTCTCCATCCTGCTTCCCCCACTCTCTGAGTTGCTGGCTTGGTTGGGGTCCTCGGCAGCTTTCAGCTTCTTGGCCCTCGGAGCTGAATTTTTCCGTTTTGTCTTTGCTGTTTTCAGAGTCTGAACAGTATCAGGTTTATTTTTTTGGTCTTCCAAATCCACATCAGCAATAGCCACGGAATTATTCTATCAAAGCACAAGGAGAACAGGTGAGAACTAGAACATAAAAATGAACTGTCCTGACTAGGAAATAGAAGAAATTACAGATACACACAGGAATCAGAAGAATCTCAAGGAAATTACATTGAGTAGGGGGAAAGAGGTCAATCTCCAAAGGGCACAGACAGAGCTCTGTGCGAAAGAAGTACATGCCTTGCATGCGTGACCTCTGGGTTCAATCCCTAACACACACACACACATACACACACACACACACACACACACACACACACACACACACACACACACAATTAGATATCATGGTTATGCTTTTCCAATAGACCTAAACAAATACGCTGCTTGCAGGTGTCAGAGATGGGGGATGAAGTGGGCAATGGTGGGGGCTGGGAAGACAACTTAAAGGGAGACCAGGTTCAGAAGAGCAAAGAAGGTGGTGGGGGAGGGAAGGAAAAGGGGGGAATGGAAGGGGAGAGGAGTGAAGGGAGAAGGGAAGGGAACTTCCTGTGTTTCACTTTGGGGCCGTAAACCTCTCTTTTTTTTTGATGACACATGTTTTATTACTTATGTGCTCTGTGTAGGAAGTCACCGTTAGCGTTTCTTCCCTCGAACCAGCTAAAGCACCTACCAGCTCCTGCTTCACGGCCACGCCTGCCAGGCCACTGCTGACTCCTGGGGCATTCTTCTTGGCCCTTGGCACCCTCTTTGGTTTGGATTCCTTGGGAGGCTGCTTACGAGGTTTGGGGACTTTCTTTTGGGGCTCCCAGATACTATCTTCCTTGTTATCGTCTTCAGAGGCAGATGATCTAGGAGAGTAAATTAAGAGAAAAATGTACAGAAAAATGATGCCAAATGTGTGATACCAAAAATAGAGACATGAGATTCCTGGAAAACCAAGGCAGGTGGTGATTAATTAAAAAAAAAAATGGAACAATGGGATAAAATAAATATGAAACTTTTAAATGGCATGATGGTCAGAGACTAAGAACTGAAACAACAGCTGACTGGGGACCAATGTGAAAATATCTAATGTCTTGTAAATCTCTCACCTAGCCAACACACACACACATGCACACACTCAAGACAGAGGAAATCACTGATTATTTTATGTAATTGACTGGGTCATGTCATGCCACAGTCATTGTGAATGCTTCCATGAATAATTTCCTAAGTACTAATCAAATTCATTTTAATTGCATTCAGTTATTCAAACTAATGTCAGGAGTAGGAAGCTCTAGGAAACACCCTCAATTACACAAAAAGGCTGCACCAAGACCCTCCAACATGCCCTAAGAAACCCTGTACTTCCTCTCACAGGGCTGATTTGTCTCCTGATGCGACTGCAGCAGTGCTGGCTAGGGTAGTTCTCTAACAACCCAACACTCACATCCAGGCAGCTCTGATCAAGGAGCGTTCCTCAAGCCCTTGCCAACCCGGTCCAGCCTGTTGCCGCCTCTAATTCTTTCGCCCCAATTGTAAAGGTCACTTATTAGTATACACGACAGCCGCTCCCCTCTGAGGCCAGAGACCAGGCATGCCTGGCTTTCCGAATGGTTTCAGCTCTGCTTGGAGACAAAACCCGCCTGGATGACTTCTTAGATAAAGTCTGCTCTGAAGAGTATGATTATAACGGCTGTTCTTCAAAGGCGGTTACTAGCTGAAGTCTGAGAAAAGGTCACACAGAGTGTCAGTGGGAGAGAAAGAAAGAAAGAGAGATGAAGGAACCACTAAGTAAATGATGGTTGGAGGAATTGGCCGGGATGGGAGATGTGTGCTGAAAGTAGACCAAGGACCAAACACAATGGTCTCTTAGTATCTGTATTGCAAATCACAATGCCCCAAAGTTAGACAAAGTAAGAGGGATTGTACCTGCCACAGAGGCAGGGAGTGGGATGGGGAGGGGGTGGCAGGTGGGACACTAGGAACAATGCTGGTAGAAAATGTGCACTGGTGGAGGGATGGGTGCTCGAGCATTGTATGATTGAAATGTAATCATGCAAGTTTGTAACTGTATCTCACAGTGATCTAATGAAACTTATTTATAAATAAATAAATAAACCACAGATCACAAAACTCTAAAGAGAGAGAGAGAGAGAAGATACAGAGAAGAGAAAATCATTAAACAGTAGTCGCAGAACTAAATAAAACAATTTTTTGTACACAGGACTGAAACTTCCAGAGTTGCACTCACACTATCATGGAAATGCATAGAGTAAGTTCTTTCCTCGGGCTCAATATTTGTCAATCAAGACTACTGTCCCTTCTTCACACTGGATTACATGCCACAAATGTGCTTTCAGTTCTCGTGAAGACAGACATAGTGGATGTACTATTTCATCACACGCCAAGTTCCGAGTTGCCTCTCAGTCCCAACCCCACTGCACAAGGCAGCAGCCATCAGCACCCACAGACAGTACCTTCTTTCCACAAGCCCCGAGTTCCTCCCAGATTCCTGCCACCTTCCCCCCAGGCTGCCTGACACTAGCTGCTCTTGTCAGCTTCCAAATGTGGGGTCCTCTAGGGCTGAGTCCCCAGCCCTCTTCTCTCTCGGTGAATGAACCATCCCATCTTAAGGCAAAAATACAAGTAAATCTCCATTTCATTTCTCAAGCTTGGTCACAGCTCCGGACCTCCGTAAGCACTTGCACTGGGAGTCTGGCATGTCAAAGCTATGGAGAAGCAGCCCAGGGGCTGGATAGAGTGTGCAAGGGCCAGGAGCAAGGGCTGGCAAGCTGAATTTTTTTGTTTGTTTGTTTTCTTTGGGGGGGGCCACACCCAGCAGTGCTCAGAGCTGACTCCTGTTTGCTCCTGGCGGGGCTCAGGGGACCATATGGGGTGCCAGAATCCAACCTGGGTCAACAACATGCAAAGCAAATGCCCTGCCTGCTGCACCACTGCTTCAGCCTGCAAGTTGAATTCTTAGCACTGCTCATGACCCAATACCACCAAGGGAAGCCCTAGTGGTCTCTGAGCACATGCAGGAGTGTCCCTGGTGGCCAGCGGCATGGCCAGACCCAAGCAGCACTGTATCGGCTTCACGCCCCAATCCCACCTATCCACACTCTGTCTCCTCTATCGTCAAAACAGCCCCAGTGCGCCCTCACCACTGCACATCAGGCTGTTTCACCATGTCCTTACTTCCATGCCCCACTTCCGCTCTTGCTTCCTCCGTCTGCTGCCCAGATTTATTTTCTATGAATATAAACAGGAGCATGTTCCATGCCTGCCCTAAAGCCAAGAAGAAACTTCCATTAAAACCTGAACACTCGTCACAGCCTGTGAGGCCCATCTGACTCCGAGCTCACTTCCCAAAAGAAGTGACTCTTCCTTGGTGTCTGTGGCACGACACACTGGCCGTGTTCTTCTGTGAACACGCCAAACTTATTTCTGTCACTCTGTCACCAGATCTTTTCAGTAGATGCTCCCTCTAGGTAGAGGGAGGTACACTCCAAAATCTCATCTAGATGACTTGCTATATCCTCCAAATCAACTTCCCTGACAACTGACCAAAGAGCAACCCCTTGCTCTTAAAAAAATAATAATAATAATAATAAATAAAAGCTACCCGTGGTGTATTCAATATGCCAAAAACAGTAACAAATATCACAATGGAGACATTACTGGTGCCTACTCGAGCAAATCGATGAACATTGGGACAACAGTGCTACAGTGCTACAGTGTATGTATATGCTTACAAGTCAGAGAAGGAAGAAAATTCATCTTTGGGTTCTGCAGCCTGGACCTTTAGTTTCGCTCTTCTTGGCAATGATGTCATCTGGAAGAAAGAGTACATGAAATCAATGTGATTTGAACCACTAGAATGATCATTTGTCATGGCCACAAAATGATGTAACATTCAAAACTAACACGAATAACCCTGCTGCTAGAAAATGTCATGGAAAGAAAAACATACTAAATCCCATCTACTGGCAGATTTGTCTATCTTCTCAGATAGATGGGATCATCAGAGGCAGGGATCATAGAAGTGGGAGCATTCATAAGCACAAACATTGGTTTCCCCTACATTTCTACCAATCAGAGCAACTGATAGTCTTCTATTGGTATCAGAATCTTGATGAGAGCAACAAATATAGCAGGTAAGGTGCTTGCTATGCACATATTCACTCCTGGGTCAAATCTCTGGTATACCACATACAGTCCAGAGCACACCCAGGAGTGACCCCTGAGAACAGATTCCCATGTAAGCCCTGAGCACAGCTGGGTATGGCCCTAAAACAAAAACAAAGCTTTATGGAGATAGACCATCTTCTGAAATAAATAATCTCTCAGTGAAGACAATTTCCAGGGTAAGTTAGAATATATGTGAGCATATTAATATTTTGATGGTTTACCAGAAAACAAATTATAAAGTCATTAAATAATACCTTTGATATATTTTTTTCCTTTGTGTCTTCTTATAATATACAGTACAGGCCTCTCAACTTTAAGTTCTTTCTTCCTGATAGTTGAGCTTAAATGTCTCCACACATGATCAAGCGTCAAGCAAGTGCTGCTGGAAACTAATCATAAAAGAACAGGTAGTTTGTGATTTGTGTCAGATGCATTATACCACAATAAAATATAAAAAGAGGGAGGTAGTTATCATGTCAATGTTTCAAAATCAGAGTAGAAGTAGAATATTCAGCTAGTGATATTGAGATGACCAGTTAACCTTCTGGGGGGAAATAAGTGTTAAACTCTTATCTCTATGCCATGAACAAAAACATACTTCAACTTGACTAATGCTCAGCTACATTCAAAATAGAAACTACAGGAGCCGAGGAGATGGGACATGGGCTATGCATGTGGGAGCTCCGGGGTCCATCCCAGCACCACCTCGTCCCCTGGCACTGAGCCAGGAGTAGCCTCTGAGCATTGCTGGGAATGCCCAAAAAGAGCAAAACAAAATTTATTTTAAGTTTAAATCAAACTACAGAAGGGGACAGGGATGTAACTCGGCAATAGAGCACTAGTCTTGTATCTGTGAAGCCCTGGGTTCAATCTCCATCACTTCAAAAGTAACAGTAAGAACCCCTACAAAAGAACTACAGCAATTAAAACACTTCTCAGGATTTTGATGGGAAATATTTTCCTAGGCAGGACTCAAAATTCAAAAGCCAAAATGAGTATCAGCATAGCAAACTATGTAAAAGTTAAAATCCCAAGCCAGCGGGAGCATTTCAGATCAATTTACTCTGAGTAAATAATTTCCAACAAAGCAAGCGCTGTTTCCTGTTTTCACTGAAAAGCAAACAAGTAAAACAGAAAAGGGAGCCTGATCTCTTGAATATCAGAGGGAAAGGGAGTAAGGATTGAGATTAGGCAGTCTGACAAAGGAGCACCTCTAGGTCTGCCCACTTAATGCAAGTAGGAAGCCACCTAGGAAAAAGTCTGTAAGGCTTTGGTCTCTGGAGAAGCAAAGCAGTGTCCAGACTAGAAATAACAAGAACAGTGGGGGGCACAGTCACCAAACAGACTGAATGCTAGAGATACCCCAATCCTCTTCCATTTAGCTCCCCAATTTGCCCTTTGAGGAGAACAGGAAATCCCTTCTCTGGAGAATCTGGCCACTCTAAGAATAAGATGGGGGCAGAGCTATAGAGTAGTGTAGTGTGTGGGGAGCTTGTCTTGCACGGTGCGGACCTAAATTCAATCCACGGCACCCACATATGGTCCCTGAACATTGAGTTAGGAGTAAGCCCTGAGCACCACCTGGTGTGGCCCAAAAACAAAACAAAACAAAACAAACCTGAAGAGAACCAAGCTCCCCACCAAAGAACTGAACTAATTCACCCACTGCCTCTAAATCCTTCTATATACTTGATTTCAGGGTTTGATTCTAACTCTACAATTCAGCCTTAACGGAAATCTGTTGAGAAAAGGGGTAAACAACCTTTGACAGGTTTATAACATTTTAATAATCACTGAAGGCTTTCTTGAAACAAGTATTTCCAATTGCTCTTTTAGTAGGTCCCCTGGAGGAATGTAACCATGGAATAACCATGGAATAACCATGGAAACTTGTCTCCTGGCCAAGCAGAAAAAATATAAATTTGAAAAGGGCAATGGGGAAAGAAGAACATGGAGGACTATCTAGGCCAATTCAGGCAAATCAATTTTGAGAACGAGTATAAACAGATGAGAAAGAGTATATACAGAGTATAAATCTCTCAGGACCTAGAGATTTCTTAAAACCATCAAGGCCACATTCTATCCCTGCATTAGAGTATATGCACACTGCAGCTTGAAGGCCAATGCTCCTCAGAATCTTTTTTTCCATCACTATTCCTCTCATGCTCCCTTACTTCCTGTCACCAAATCTGTGGAATCAAAATTTCATCGACTTTTAAATTCCTACACCATTTACTAAAAATCACATTAATATTACCACCCCAAAGATTCATTCCAAATTAAAAGGCTTGCCTATAAAACTTTTAAGATGCCTCCCAGTTAAACTTAAACATAATGGAACTCCTGATTACTATTTCTTTTCCTAAAACCTGATCCTACCCCAACTCAATAAATGGCACCTGTTCACTATGACCAATCTTTGGGAAAATTCTTACAATGTTATTGAGTCATAACTGAAAACCAACCGCAGCAAAGTACACTGATTGATCATGTCTCCATACTCATGATATTGAGTACAACTATTATTCTCCAAAGTTTAATTTACCCAACCAAAAATGTACATCTGGAGCCATAGCCACAATAACCATAATACAGCAGGTAGGGGGTTTACCTTGCACACAACAGACCCACGTTCAATCTGATCCCCACTACAGTCCCTAAAGGAATGGTCCCTGAGCACAGAGCCAGAAATAAGCCCTGATCACTGCTAGGTGTGGCCCCAAAATCAAAAAAAAAAAAAAATTTTAACTGAGCACGTCTTTCTTTTCTTCATCTCCCCTATCAGTAAACCACATAAAGTCTTCCTCCAAAATATATCTTCACCTTTGCTCTCCTAAAAGTGAGTCTTTGGGTCCCAATCTTTTTCATCTGGACTACTTTCTAGCACTCTTAAAAGACCTCCCTGCTTCCACCCTTGCCACTACATCTCATTCTCCACATGTCAATCCAAAACATCACTTAGCACTGACCACACTGACACCAGCACTGCGATTTGCATTAATAAAATCATTAAGTGTGAACCACCAGTGGGACGCATAGGTGTCTCTGTGTTTTAAAAACCATTTAAGGGGCCAGGTAATACAGCAGGTACGGCACTGGTCTTGCAGGTGGCAGACCCTGGTTGATCCTTAGCATCACATATGGTCCCTCAAGCAATGCCAGGAGTAGTCTCTGAGTGCAGAGCCTCAGCCCTGAGCAGCACCAGGTGTGGCCCCCAAACAAAACAAAATACAACTGTCTATGACTTCCCACTCCATTTTCCACTTGAGAGTCCAATTTTTTCACCACTGCCTTCTAAAATTCCATCTATCTTTCTGATCACCACTATTCCCCTTCCTTCTCATCTTAGGCCTTCAGTTTCCTCGATAATATGGGATACTATTTACCTGAACAGAGCATTCTATTCTGAGTGCTCTGACATTTTCCTTCATTCAAGTCCTCTTACCTCTGAGAGCACTGAGTACATTCAAAAAATCAATGAACTTGGAGGTTGCTCTCATGTTACTAAGAAAGGAGGCGATTAGGGGAAATTAAAGTCAAAGGGATGGGAAGCCTTGCGCATATATAAATATTTCGCTGAAATTGGCAAGACCCCAGTTGGAACATGTATGGCGAGACAGAAGAGAACTCCTTGGGAGGCACCTGCAGTCTCCCTGGCGGCATCAATAGGGGTGTCCGGAATGTCGGCACAGATCCTTAACTAGCAAGAAAGCAATAAAGCAGAACATCAGAGCTGGAAAACTGCCCCCCGTTTCCCTGGGTGAGGAAGAAGCCCGCGATGCAGAGGCCCGGGCTCCGTGGCCGGTGGCCGGGCTCGCTCCTGATGCAGTCTGCGCGGGACGCGCGGCCCGGCGTGGCCGGCTGCGGGAGGAAGGCGCTCCGGTGCCCGCGCACGCCTCTGCCACGACAGTGGCCAGCGCCGGACTCGGGCAGGGCCGGGGTCGGAAGGCGGAAAGGACGCTTCCACCCCCACCTCCGACTCCTTGAGGTGGCAGAGCAACCCGGGCTGGCCCGGGCTTTCCCGGGGCTGCCTCTGCACCCAGCGCGGCTGCAAACTGGCTGGGTTTTGCTGGGAGCGGGGCGTGCGATGCGGCGGCGGGCGGGACACTTCACTTTAAGCGAGGGCTCTATTTCATTAAAGGGGCACACGCAGCTTGCAAAACGGCCCCAGAAACGCCGGCGCCGGGACGCCGTGCACGCCAGCGCCCGGGCGGGTTCTCAAGCTCACCTTGCAGCCCGGCGCGTCTACCGGGCCCGGGGTTCTGGGCGTGCGAGCGCGTCTTCCGGTTCCCGCCGGAAGCTTTTCAAATGCCGGAAGTCCCGCCCCACTCCCCGAGCGGCGGGGAGGGAGCCGGGACTCGGCTGGCCTGGGCGCGCATCCCGGGCCGGGAGCTCCCGCTGCACCAAGAGGGGGCTGCGAGGGCGAGCAGCCTCCTGGTCCTAACCCGGACACTCTCTTTTCCCTTCTAATTTTTTTGGGGGTGAGGGGAGGAGCTCACACCCAGCGATGCTCCCGGCTTTGCAGTCAAGAATTACTCCTGGCTGTGCTTGGGACCATATGGGATGCTGGGAATCGAGCCGGGTGGGCTGCGTGCAATGCAAACACCCTACCCCCTGTGCTCCAACCCCTATTCTCCTTTCTAATTTGTTTTTTTGTTTGTTTGTTTGTTTGTTTTGCTTTTTGGGTCACACCCGGCGATGCTCAGGGCTGCTCTTGGCTATGCACTCAGGAATCACTCCTGCGCTGCTCGGGGACCATATGGGATGCTGGAAATCCAACCCGGGTCGGCTGCGTGCAAGGCAAACGCTCTACCCGCTGTACTATCTCTCCAGCCCCTCTAATTTGAAATCAAAGAGCTTTTGTCGTTGCATCGTTTCCAGTTTGCAGTGGGAAATTTAAAAGGCACTTAAACTTTATTACTTTTCCTTTTGGGTCACACTTAGCTGGGTTCAGGGTTTATTTAGTCCAGGGGGTGCTGCCCTGGCGGTACTCAGGGAACCTTAAGCGTTGCCGGGACCAAGCTGGAGGTCCCGGCCACGTTCCAGGCAAGCGCCTCAACCCCCACACTGCCTCTTGGGTCGTTAAGCTTTTTTTTTTTTTTTCCTGAAGTCGAAGTAAGATGTTAGCGACCATAAGGCTTTTTAGCTTTTAAGCTTTTTTTTTTTTTTTTGTATTTCATTCTTTGCTAAGCCCTGAGATAAGACATTTGCTCCAGTTGTAAACATAACTAAACAGTGCCTCTTTTTATGAGCCTTTGAGTTTTTGCCCTGGAGTTGTCACTATCTCGTTTGATAAGCTACCCTTTCTCCCAAGCTGCTATCTTGGCAGTCTCCCAAGTACATACAACTCTTTGCAAGCCTGGTACCCTACCTAGTAGTTCCCAACATCGCCTTATCTTTTGGTCTCTTCAATTACCTCCTCCACCTTGCTGCTTGCTAGATATAAGGCACTGGATAAGGCACGTTTTAAGAGTAAATACACTCTTACTTAATTTCCTTGAGACAAATGCAAATCCCAGTTACCTGTCCTTGACTGTAATGAAAAAATTCTACTCCCATTTCATTTTCAGTTCTTGAAAAGTGACTTGATGCCTGATATCTAAGTATCTTCCATAAGTCCTCCTCCAGACCCATCATTTCCATTTTCCTTCCCATAAAACACAGTAGCAGCTCCTGCTTTTAATTACACTGAGGCCAACCTTTCTTCCATGTCTTGAGTCTCTTTTCTTTTCACTCACCCAGTTTTTAAAATCTAAAAAGCAATCCCTAGCAAAATTTTCCCTTTACCCTGATTATATTTATATTTTCCCATTATATGTTCTCAAAATCAGTTCTTCCTAGAAGTCAAAAAATGGCTTGGGTTTTTTGCTTGTTGTGGGGTGAAGGAGTGGAGGAAGGGGAAGGGCATTGCATTTTTTAACAAGCACACAAAACTCTGAACTCACAGAAAGAGACGAAGGACAAAACGAGATTGTAAAATTGGGAAATAAAAGTACTGTTGAGGGGCTAGAGCGATAGCACAGTGGGTAGGGCGTTTGCCTTACACATGGCCGACCCAGATTCAATCCCCAGCATCCCATATGGTCCCCTGAGTTCCACCAGAAGTAATTCCTGAGTGCAGAGCCAGGAGTAACCCCTTAGCATCTTTGGGTATGACCCAAAAAGGAAAAACAAATTACTGTTGATCCAGATTAGAATTTAACACATCAAAACTCCAAGGGTTTATTGTGGACAGTTCTAATGTGTGACTCTCAGATTTTGTATCCTCTAGCAAGCTGTTGCAACACCATGAGTAGGTACAGAGAACATAAATCTCACTGGATAATGTTTATGATAGGAAGGATTCTTTGGTACAGGGTTGGGGAAAGGAGGAGCCTCCCCAGAAGCTCAGAAGTTGAGGGAGATTCCCGACAATGATGAGGGCATTGCCCTCTGTTCTCGCTGGCTTGCTGGAACCAACAGATGGGGATGGGCAATGAGGGCACCAGAGCTATACTCAGTGGTGCCTGGGAGGCTCAGAACCCAACACTAGGCATGCTCTGAGGCCCTTTGAGCTATCTCTTGGGCCTATAGGGCTCTTTTTATGTGGTAACTATTCTTCTCTACGATCATTGATCAATAAGGATCCACTTCTGAAATTATTTCAGGATGGTTTTTTCCTTCTTCCCAGCAACTTTATGTTGTCTTTTGAAGTGGTCACAGAGAGTCTAGAATGATTACAGTCACAATCTTCTACACAATGTCTAGATGTAAAAGAACACTGGAGGACATGTTACAATTCAGGATTATGGGTAGGGAAACCAAGTTACAATAATCATCAACAATTTGCAGTTCACGTACTTTTAATGTCAGTTTTTGCCACCTGGGTTTATGACATGGGGTAATGAGAGCAAGGTAATGAATAGACAACAAAATCTCTTGATATTTCTGCTCTGGAAGAATTTACAGATAAGACTGGGGACTAGACATAGCCACAAAAGACCCATGCAAGATTGTCTAGGCACTGAAGAAATGGCCCGGATTGTAGGGTACATACCTACCATGTTCAAAGCCCCTGAAGCAGGCCAATAGGTAAGGGACTTCTATTACTTTTAGGAAGTATAAAATCAAGAAGTGATTTTATTCAAAGAAGTTACTGTCACTAACCCTAAAGTATCCTAAAAGCACGAATGCAGGACCCACTTTGTGAATGCAGGAACTGAAGCCCATGAGTCTAACTGGCAACAGCACAGCCAAAAGAAGGGTTGACACCCCCCGCGAGAGGAGAAGTTTCAGTAGTAACAAGGGGATATGATAAGAAAGCAGACTGACAAACATTCAAAGAATTTCCCCTTGATAATGCTTTAGCAACAAACTCTTACATAGAAAACCTCAAGAGGGAACCATTTGGAAAAAAACCCATAGAATCACCTTTGTTGAACCCTCATTCACTGCTGCTGGGAATGTCATCTGGTGCAACCATCTTTGGAGGAAAAACTGGATATTTCTGAATAGACTGGGTACTGATCTTTCATATGATCCAGCAATTTCACTTCTTGTCTTTAGCATAAGGACCTGAAAACTCTATTTAGAAAAGACATTTGGACACCTATATTTGTTGCAGCATTATTTACAATAGCCAAAATCTGAATACAGCCCAATGTCCAAGAGCACATGAATTGATAAAGAAACCGATGCACATACACAATGCAATACTACTCACTATCAGAAAAGAGAAAATCACATTATTTCTGCAGCTTAGGTGGATCTTATCATGCTGAGTGGAGTTAGTCAGAGGAAAGGGACAGAAACAGATAATCTACCTCCTACCGGGATTAAAGAAAAATAGTAAGGAAATAAAAAAATGTCCAAAGACAGCAGAGTGTGAGAACTAGTCTTTAATAGGAAACTGACCATGTCAAGGGAAATAACGGGGCATGACGGGGAGAATAAGGGACAGGAGCACTGGGACACTGAGGAAGGGAAGCAGACATTCTGGGGGAGGGTGTGCTATTGGAATGGCTTATGCATGAAGTCCTACCATTATCAATATTGTAAATTCACTTGTATCACTTGTCATCCCATTGCTCATTGATTTGCTCAAGCGGGTGCCAGTAACGTCTCCATTAGTCCCTGCCTCATGCTAGTGTTGCCCAACGGCGTCTGCTCGCTCCAGGAACACGAAGAGCCTCAAACCATTCGTTCAGGGTCTTGATGATGAAGTCTGACCATCTCATAGGTGGGCGGCCAGGCGTTATTTTGATGTCCTGTGGAGTCCAGTTGGTAATGGCTCGATGATTCACTGCCTCATCATGGTAGGGGGTGGCAACGATGCCAACCCCCAAGAGTGAACCAACAGGTGCTGCCCAGAGACGCAGGCAGGTGCGTGTTTGTCAATGTGAAGATTGTAAATTATGGTACCTAAAATAAAATTGTAAAAATCACGTAGCCTGGAAGTGAAATGAGTCAGAAAGAGAGGGACAGACATAGAAAGATTGCACTCATCTGTGGAATATAAAATAACAGAATGGGAGACTAACAGCCAAGAATAGTAGAGATAAGTACCAGGAGGTTGGCTCCAAGGCTTGGAAGCTGGCCACACACACTGGAGGAAGGGGCAGTTCGCATAGAGAAGGGAACACCAGGTACAGTGTGGTTTGAGGACCCACACAGGATGGGAGATGTGCACTGAAAATAGAATATAGACCAAACACGATGGCCATGCAGTGCCTCTGTTGCAAACCACAGCACCCAAAAGGGGAGCTAGATCAAAAGGGAATGCCCTGCCACAGAGGTGGGGTGGGTGGGGGGGATAGGGTGGGAGGGTGGGAGGGATACTGGGAACACTGGTGGAGGGCACTAGGCACTGGTGGAGGGATGTAAACAAAATGCAAACATGAAAGCTCATAAGTTTGTAACTGTAACTCATGGTGATTCACACAAAAAAAAATCACGTAAGTACAGTGGGTAGGGCATTTGCCTTGCATGCAATCAACCTGGGTTTGATCACTGGCATCCCATATGGTCCCCTGAGCAGCGCCATGAGTAATTCTTGAGTGCAGAGCCAGGAGTAACCCCTGAGCATCTCTGGGTATGACCCAAAAAGAAAAAAAAAATAGTAATAATCATGCTGCAAAGGTAAGCAGTGTTCGTCCCCATTCTGGGGTCACAGTGCATCTCAACCTGGGATTGTCATTTCTTTCCTTACTTTATGGGTCACCCTCAGCTCTGTCGCTTCTGGAGAAGCCCAGGTTCTCTCTTGAGTGTCTTGCTCTTTCTCTCTCTGTCCCATCCCTAAGTACAATTATTTTACTTCGCTGTTCATCTCTTGGATTCTTCTCTGTGAGGGAAGACGAAGAACCTGGAAAACTTAGGCAGCAGTCAAGATGAATTTTCCTTTTCCTGCAGAAAGCAACCCCTCACCTCTGCCTGAGGTCACAGCTCCCTGATAATTCAGCTGGTAGGGATCAGGCAGACCTTAGGTGCAATTTCACAGCTGCCCTGAGGATCTGGTGGGAGTTGCTAGTGTAGCATGTAGGTGCACATGCAGACTTCTCTAATCCTTGCCTCCCAAAACTTCCCCCAGAGAGATCAAATGGCTTGAGCAGAAAGGTTCTTTCTCTCTCTGTGTGTGTCTGTGTTTCTGTGTGTCTGTCTGTCTGCCTGTCTATCTGTCTGTCTGTCTCTCTTTCTCTGTTTCTGTCTCTGTCTGTCTCTGTCTCTGTGTCTCTGTGTCTCTCTCTGTCTCTCTGTCTCTGTCTCTGTCTCTGTCTCTGTCTCTGTCTCTCTCTCTCTCTCTCTCTCTCTCTCTCTCTCTCTCTCTGCCTCTCTCTTTCCCTCTCATTCTCCATGTCTCCCACCAATATAATTTGAGGAACCATTCAGGATACTTACATTATTTAGTGAGGAAATTAGGTCGCCCCTTCACCACTGCAGAGTTGTAGGGGGAAGCATATCTAGATACGAGGATTACACTCTGGATGAAAGTAGCCACGCAATACAGTCAGAACAATAATGAGGGGTTGACCCACATAGAGTTGACGTTACTCGCTTCTCCCCAACCAAGGTAGTGGCCTTTCAACGGAAGAAGAAAAGTATTTCTAACTTATTTTTGTTGTGGTTTGTTGGCCACACCTGGAAGTTCTCAGGGCTTACTCCTGGCTCTGTGCTTAAGGTTCACCCCTGGTGGGGCTTAGAGGACCATCTGCAGAGCTGGGGATTGAATGTGGGTTGGCAGCAGGCAAGACAGGCACCTTCACCCATGTACTTACTACCTCTCTGGTCCCCACAGGTATTTCTAAACTGAAGTAAATAACCTGGTAAATTATTTTTTACAGATCTGGGGAAAATAAAATGTGGGGCGGGTCCCCTAACTTTAATGGAACTGTTGGTCTGGCTTACTCCAAAGGCAAAAATTAATTGTTCAAGAAATATTTCTCTTGGAATGTTGCAAGAGGGCCATTCCCACACTAAGCTGTCAAGGGGAATTTGTAATCACTAAGTATAAACCAGGCCCCGCCACAAAAGCTGTCTTTTTTCTTTCTAGGACCTTGCCCAGTCTATTGTTTATCTTTGAGTCTTAAGTGCTAAATTCCAAGAAATTCATGGATTTAGACTCACAGCCAGGAATGATCTGGATGCTCACCCAGGATGACACAACAGAGTTTAGGAATTGTTTCAGGTTTACTTGAAGGTTGTTTTGCTGCTCCAAAGCCTGGAGCTCTTTATATGACATTCACTGGATGTCATCATTTTTATGTTATTGTCTATGCTCTAAAGCATTTTCCTTTTGGGTTCCATATCCCTTAAGAGACAGAGATAAAATAGCTATAATTCCTACTCATCAATCATCCACCCTGTGCCAGGGCACTGGGTTAATGCTTTTATCTGTATTTGTGTATTTAACTTCGCACTTAGCTCACTGAGATACTGCTATCATCCTCTTTCTATAAGAGAAGACCAAGGCATAGAAAAAGTTAAGCAACTCATCCAAAGTTTAATCAGCTAGTAAAGAGGAGACCTAAAATTCAAACACAGTGAGCTGCTTTATTTTAAATCAAGTACTTAATTTTTTTATTTTATTTTTTTGTTTTGTTTTGGGGCCACACCCAGCAGTGTTCCAGGGTTTCTCTTGGCTCAGCACTCAGGAATTACTCCTCACAATGCTTAGGGGACCATATGGGATGCTGGAGATTGAACCCTAGTCGGCCACATGCAAGCAAGCACCCTACCTGCTGTACTATGGCTCTGGCCTAAATCCAGTACTTTTAAGGATATTCACATACGATCAATTCAGTGCAAAGAGCTTTTCTTCCTTCACTACAGTGTCCAATGCAAGACTAAATCCTAAGATGCTTAATAACATTCAAATCCCTACATATACTAATGTAGTCTAAAATGCCTGCATAAAACATAACAAAGTCAGACTTCCAGATACCCCATAATTGCTGCTGTGCCTTTGGCCAGACCCCAACAACTTGGGGCCAAGTTTACCAAGAAATTAAACGGCCAAAATTTTGGTATGTGGGAGCCACACCCACAAACCACCTTTGGCTCAGCTATATAAGCTCATTTATTGGCCTTATTTCAGAGACCCATAAATCTCAAAAGAGATCAAAAGACACAGTTAGGGCCTGCAGCACAGAGGTAGGCGGGAACTCGTGACTGAGAGCTCCAGACCTGCTTGGATTGGCACTGGGCCTCCTCTCCGAAGGTCCCCAGTTTTCCAATATCTTGGCAGTTACACCCATAAACTGCCCCCAGCACCGTGTAATCTCATCAACAACCAAGACCCAGGGACTATAAACTAAAACTCCAGAAAGAGAGCACCACAGAATCTCCTGAGCCCGCTCCAGGCTGTCTTCAACGGGGCGCCCCAGGGGAGGGTGGGTAAGAGCCCTTCCGCCCCCAGGGACCCAGGTCCGGCAGCAAAAAATCTCCACAACCCAACCACCACCACACTCAAGGCCACTCCCCACGCACTGGGGCTGAGCCTCACACATGAGTGAAGTCCTACGGAACCCAGGTAATGCAGAACTCTATGACCTTGGACTCTGGGCTCAACGGGACCAGGAGCAGAGATCCTTTGCCCACTTTTCCCTGGTCTCCAGCGACCCAGGGGTCACGCCCATAAGCCACCTCCTGCCTGCACCAGATAATCTCACCACTGGCCACCGTCCAGATCACATGGCTGCTTCTCCCAAAAGGGAGCATAACATGAGGCCCCCATAACCATGCCACCAGACTCCGCACCAGGCTGTTTCACATGGGGCGCCCCAGAGGGAGCAGGTGAGAGCCCTTCCCGCCCCAAGGGACCCAGATCCAGCAGCCAAAAAACTCCAGAACTCAACCACCGCCACGCCAAGGCCGCTTTCCACATGCTCGGGCCAAGTCACACATATGAGTGTACATATTCTTGGACATATCATAATACATTCCCTACCCATTCTCCATAATTGCCACACCACATTTGATGGGGTTCAGATAGTAGGCAACAAATCATAGAGGGAAATACACATATATATGCATATATACATATTTTCATATATACACCAAAGCTCACATCAGCCAAACTTAAACTACATGTTAGTGATATCATATAGAATATCTTAATGTTTATTGCCAAAATAAAACAATATTCACACTGTTTCCTATATGAACATTTTTGTAAGCATATTCAGCAGTTCTTCATAATAAACAATGTGAAATATATTATGTTGGTTGTGTTTTGGGACAGGGATTGGGGTTTGGAATGGAAATATCTTGAATTTGGTGATGGGAAAGTGGAATGGTGTGGAATTGGTGTTTGAATATTGAATGAAATCGAACATTGTGAACTAACTTATAAAATTTTAAAAAATTTTAAAAAGTAATGTAGAGTTCATGCCCAATTCAATCAGCTTAATCAATGGCTAAATAAATAGTAGTGCTCCTACATTATGTGTGTATATATATATATATATATATAAACATAACAAGATCCTTCTCTTTAATGATTTCAAACTAAGTGAATGCCATAGGAATAAAAGGTCTTAATATAGATACTAGTGTTTCACCTACAAAATTGTAAACTCCAGGAGCTAATTCTTGGACCTTATACACAAATTCTTTTTTTCATTGTCCCACCCCTTCACAGCAGTGTCTAATAGTTCTGATTAATCATCCATACTCAGAGAAGCAGTAGACATTGAGATGGTACCTGTAGTACAGGAAAATTCTTCCTCATCATAGAAAAGTAATATAAAGCTTACTCTAGACAAGAATGTTGTCTCATTTTAGAAATCAAGAGAATTTTGTTGTTGATGATGCTGAGGACAGCAGAAGTAGGATGGCCGTTGGGTCACAGCCAGCAGTGCTCAGGGCTTACTCCTGGCTTTGTGCTCAGGGATCACTCTCAGTAGTGCTCAGGGGACTATATGTGGTGCCAGGGATTAAAACAGACTCAGGCACTTGCAGGGCCAGCACCTTAACCCCTAGACTCTCTTTCCAGCCAAAGTGGGTTTTTGGAAGTTCAAATATTTTATCACTTACAGCCAATTACTTAGCAAGTGACTATATTTCAAATTTGACAATGTACAAATTGAAACTAAATTTTTGGTCATCAATTTGCATGTTTAGCTCTGTGCATCCATTTTCCATTATCATATATATGAAAGGAGGTTTTTGGGGGCTGGAGCGATAACATAGAGGGTAGGGCGTTTGCCTTGCATGCGGCCAACCCGGGTTTGAATCCCAGCATCCCATACGGTCCCCTGAGCACCGCCAGGAGTAATTCCTGAGTGCAGAGCCAGGAGTAATTCCTGAGTGCAGAGCCAGGAGTAACCCCTGTGCATTGCCGGATGTGACCCAAAAAGAAAAAAAAAAAAAGGAGGTTTTTGTTAAGTAAGGTAGGCCAGGGTGGTTGATGGGTTTCCCAATTTGTCTAGTTACTCTTTCGAGCTGACTGAAGCAGCAGCCTAATTCCATAGTGTGAGAAACTGGTGAGGCCATTTTTTAAGCCCAGAGTAACTTTGTCAGACTTGCTTGTAAAAGAGAAAAGATTTACAAGATAAAAATTCTAAGCTTTGATTAAATATTGAATGGATTTTGAGGGGACATCAGTTAAGCCTGAGGAAATTAATTGAACAGATTTTTCAAGGATATGGAAATTCAGGCATTACTCAAAAGGATAGCATACATTAAAATTTACTTTACTTAGAGTAATATTATGGATCCGACATGTTAAACTAGAATATAATTTGTCTTTGAAAATTGAAATTTGCAGTGTTTATTCCATTTATTTTTTAAATATATCCTTCAAGTGTTAAATAATGAGTGCAATTTAAAAAGCAAGATTAAAAATGCCTGAATAATAGATGAAATGTATCTGCTGCATGGTCCACTGTTGATCTCATCACTTGTCTAGCGGATACTTTGGCAAACAGGCATTCAATCACTTATATTCATGGGTTAGATGTAGATGCATTGCAAATATTCTCCTGGTAAGTCCTCATCCTCAAGTAGTATAAAGTCAGCCTTGAGGATGAGAGAAGCTGCCTCAAAGTCCTAAAATACCTATTAAATAGCCGGGGATTCTAGCATAGTGCCCCAGAGGGAACACTGGGATCCTAATAACGGTGAGGCTGGCTGGATTGCAGGGCAAGAATGAACGGAAATGTGGTGGGAGCAGATTTATTCTGTTCATTATCAGGAAGTTATGTCTGGAAGCTCTATCCATCATAACTAGAACTTTATTTCTAGTACATTTGGTCCATCTCCCAGCTTAACAGAGTAGAACTGTCCTGCAAAGTACTGCAAAGTACTCATCCAGAATTCAAGAGTCAGTGTTTTATTATGAATGCTGTGTACTCTAACCTAAATTCAAAAAAGCATTGCTGGGGCTGGAGCAATAGCATAGCGGGTAGGGAGTTTGCCTTGCACGCGACCGACCCGGGTTCGATTCCAGCATCCCATATGGTCCCCCAAGCACTGCCAGGAGTTATTCCTGAGTGCATGAGCCAGGAGTAACCCCTATGCATCGCAGGGTGTGACTCAAAAAACAAAAAACAAAAAAAAAATAGAAAAGCATTGCAGGTCAGATGCGTGTGTGTGTGTGTGTGTGTGTGTGTTTGTATAAATTCAGATTTAATGAGTAAGTATACATATTTTTTTTTTGTTTCTGGGCCACACCCAGCAATGCTCAGGGGTAACTCCTGCCTCTTCACTTAGGAATTATTCCTGGAGGTGCTCAGGAGCCATCTGGAATGCTGGGGATTGAACCCAGGTCAGCTGCATCCAAGGCAAGCTCCCTTTCCCCTGTCCTATATCTCCAGTCCTGAGTACAACCTACATGCAGCCAAACTCAACTTTGTTATTCTGTTGAAATTTCTGGCTTTTGCTTGTTTTGCTTTGTTTAGGAGAGGAAGGTCACACCCAGCAGTGCTAGGGACCACTGCCAGCTCTGTGCTGAGATTACTCCAGATGGTGCCCAGGAAAGTATGTGGTACCAGGCACTCAACCTGGGCTCCTGCATGCAAAGCATGCACTTAGCCTGCAGAGCTATCTCTCCAGCTCTCAACTCTGTTATTCTGAAAGTCACATAAAGCCAGGGAGCAACAAGCAAGATACAGAACATTTCCTTCCATTTGTATTTAACTTCTAGAGCTCTTTTGGGGACAGACCTGCCATCCCTGCTCTGAACAAGTTGTCAGATTCTCTTTGACAACCATGCATCCTAGGCTTGCTTTTGGTTACTTGAGGTTGCATACTATTTTTGTATGTGCATTAATAAAATATTCAGAGTGGTCTTGGAAATGACTCTTTGCATTTCTAAATATCCTCATCAACAGGAATGATTCAGCAATGCTGCTTTGTGGCTTGTGTCGCTGCCAATATCTTACAACACCCACTGCAATTGTCACTGGTTCCCTTAGCAAACACCAGGCACACGCGATCATGGCAACCCAACAGTTGCCAAGTGCAATGGTGCCAATTAAACTGGTTTTTATTTTCTTTTCAAAATGTTTCTCTCCTCACCTCCCTATATGCTGCTGATAGTTCTATAAGTCAAATCCTATAAAAACAGGGCATCTGATATTTTTGTGCTTGCCTTATGGAATGGTTTCATCAGTAGAAATGTGAAGGGAACAAGGAGAAGATCAACTCTAGGGATTTAAATTTTCACCAGCAAAGATCTGGCTGGTGATATAAAAGCGAGAAACACCTTCAGAGAAAGGGGGTGATGTCAGCTGGAGTTTCTCCCTCACAGGAGTCTGGGTGGAGAGGGCTGTCCACGTGACACAGCCCTGATTGCATAGTCCTCCTCAGCCAGTGCAGGTCTTACCTGTAGTCAACAAGCAGAACATTTATATTTGGTATAATTTGTTTGGCTATCTGGGGGGTCTTCAAATGCTTTTTAAAAGTTCCTGTTTAGGGATGTAGAAGTAGTATAAAGAGCTTTGCATGTGGCTACCACGGTTCAATCCTTGGCATCATATGTTCCCTTGAGCACCACTAGAAGAGAACCTCGAGTGACTAACCTCTAGCACTGTTGGATGTGGTCCCCCACAAGAAATTTCCATTTCTCGGGCTGGAGCAATAGCACAGAGGGTAGGGCATTTGCCTTGCACGCGGCCGACCCGGGTTTGATTCCCAGCATCCCATATGGCCCCCGGAGCACTGCCAGGAGTAATTCCTGAGTGTATGAGCCAGGAGTAACCCCTGTGCATGAGCCAGGAGTAACCCTGTAACCCAAAAACCAAAAAGAAAATTTCCATTTCTCATTTAAATGATTGGTAATATTTCTGGTGACTTATTTTGCTTCTTGCTTCAATAAGAAAGATCTCCATGTTGAGAAGGGCAAAATAAGTAGTTTGTACAAGGATTCAAGTTTGCCATAAAAGAAAAATTAGAATAGTCAGATGATATCTAGACAGTTTACAAGAATTACTTCCTGAACTGGAAAGATAGTACATAGGTTAAGGCACTTGCCATGAATGTAGTCAACCTTGATTTAATGTCCACCTCTGCCTATAGTACTCTGAGCACTACCAGGAGGAATCTCTGAGAACAGAGACTGGAGTAGACCCTGAGCACTCCCCCGACGTACAAAATTAATTTCTGAGGTAACAGATACAGATGCAAATCACAGTGGGCTGAGATGAACCTAGACTGAAATGTCTGTTGAAGATAATACGGCATCTGGCTTTTATTAACACTTATTCAGAAGTACTCAGGAATCAGATAATGCATTTTTGGAATGGCCACAGCAACCCTGGAAAAGACCTCTACTAGTTACAGTTCATATAAGAGGAGTTTGAGGTTACTGACTTATGTGGGGCATCTGTAGATGGAGATTCAGGTTTCAACCTCTGCTTACCTGACTTCCTATTTATCTGACCACTGCATAAGACTTGCACTAGTTAAGAAAAATATAAAAATTCTGAGGCCAGGGATATAATACAGTGGGAAGAGGACTTGCCTTGTATGCTCCCAACCTAGGTTTGATCCCTAGCACCTAATATGATTCCCAGAGATCTGCAGGATAGATCCCTGAGCTCAGGGCCAGGAGCAATCCCTAAGAACATGGGGCTGGAGCGATAGCACAGCGGGTAGGGCGTTTGCCTTGCACTCAGCCAACCCGGGTTCGATTCCCAGCATCCCATATGGTCCCCTGAGCACCGCCAGGAGTGATTCCTGAGTGCAGAGCCAGGAGTAACCCCTGTGCATCGCCGAGTGTGACCCAAAAAGCAAAAAAACAAAAACAAAAAAAAACAAAAAAAAAGAACAGATGGGTGTGGCTACCCCCCAAAAAAAGGATGAAAGTTCAGATTAAGGAAAATGATAAGCTGACACCAACTGAACTGATTATATTATATCATGACCACTTTTTATTTTATAATTATTATTATGTATTTTATTTTTTTAAAAATGGAGATTCTACCACTTTTTAAAAATGTGATGACTCTAAATTAAACCTACAAGCTCTTTGATGTAAGTTCCTCCAAAGTCAAGAAGTTTCCCTCTTAGAATATGGGCTATGGTTAGCAAACGATTTCATAGAGTAGAATAAAGAGGAAGGAACTGTGTGATTCTGCTATTAGAACATAAAGCATCTATGGTTTTCCTCCTTCTCTATAATTTAGATGACTCCTCTGGAGGAATCCACCTGATGCTCTTTGAAGATGCTCAAGCAGCCCTGTGGAGAGGTCCCTAAGGCTTCAGGAGCTAATGCCTGCAGCACTAACTTGCCAGGCATATGAATGAGGCCTCTCAGATCTTTCCTCCTATTCCAGTCAAGTCTTCAGATGAAAATATTCTGGAATCGGTAATATGGTTGTGCAACCATTGATATTATGGTTGCACAACCTTCTTTTGTTAAAAGTTGGATCACCATGAGATACACAGTTACAAAGTTGTTCATGTTTGGGTTTCAGTCATACATTGTTTCAACACCCATCCCTTTGATGTCAGTGGACCCCATGGGTGGTTCACGTGAGTGGGAGGAGAGAAAGATGGTCACCTTCTCCTGATCAGCCTCTGCCACCCGGGACCCAGGCTTACTGGGTTCTTGTCTTGACTCACAGAAAAGAATTTCAGGAGTAGACAAGCAGTGAAGTAAAACAGATTTTATTTGAAGGGAAGGAGGAAGAGAAAGTGGGAGAGTGGAGAGTATCATGCTCAAGAGAGAACCTGGGCTTCTCCAAGATCGGAGAGAGCCCCTACACACATCCCAGCAACAGACATGAAAGCATGAAAATACGCATCTGGGGGGGGGGCTGGAGCGATAATACAGCATGTAGGGCATTTGCCTTGCACGCGGCCGACCCGAGTTCAATTCCCAGCATCCGATATGGTCCCCTGAGCACTGCCAGGGGTAATTCCTGAGTGCATAGCCAGGAGTAACCCCTGTGCATTGCCAGGTGTGACCCAAAAAGCAAAAATAAATAAATAAATAAATAAATAAATAAATAAATAAATAAATATGCATCTTAAGAGGGGAGATGCAGGCAATACATATGCTCGGAAAAACCCTATAATAGGCACCTTGAACAAAGGAAGGGTGTGTATATGCTGCCCGAGCCCAATGCTGCTTGCAGCCACGTGGTCAAGTACATGTTGTCCACATCTCCACTCTTGAGATGTGTGATCTCAATGCTGATGCTGATGTGATCTCAACATATCTAATACTGGGATATTCTTTCTCTGCCCTTGGAGAAGACTGTGTTCTCCCTGAGCAGCAAGTTTCTCTCTATCTCTCTGTCTCTCTCTCCCTTCCTCCCTCCCTTTCTCCTCCCTCCCTCCCTCATTCCTCCATTACTCATCTTCAAAAACCTCCAAATAAAATCTGTTTACTTCACTGCTCATCTACAAGGCAAGACAAGAACACAGAAAGTTCTAGCACTGACTTTCCTTTCCTGCAAAGAGCAATTCCTCAATTACTGGTTCCAATCTGAGTCCACGGCTTCCCAAGAAATTGGGTGGTGGGAATCAACTCCTGTGCCAAGAAGACCAGGAAGATGTCAGGTGTGGCTTGGCGGCCACCGGGTGGGGCTGAAGGGGCTCTGGCCGGTGCAGAGCAGGGGCTCATTGCAGCCTCTGCCAGTCCTGGTCCTCCCATTTGGGTCTCAGGACGGCAGGCGCATATGGGGAGAAAGTCACCATCTCTCTCCCCCTTCCTCACATAAGCCACTGGTGGGGGCCACCAACGTCACAAGCACACATGAAACATTCTCCTGGATACACACATTTGGTCAGGAATTGGCAAATTTGAGAATATTGAAATCATACAAAGTATCTTTTCCAACAATAATGGTATAAAATAAGAAATAAATGACAGGGGGAAAAATGGAAAAATTAATAAATCTGTGACTTGAAAGACCATGGGTTAAAAAAGAACTTGAGAAATTAAAATTAAAAAAATTTAAACACATGAAAATAGAAGCACAGCATAATAAAATTCAGAGTATAGAAAAATTAAAAAATTTAAAAATTTTCTAGACTCCCAAGAAATTTATAATGAAATTTATAATTTATATTTTAAAGTAAGACTTCAAATAAACTAACTTGTACCTCAAATAACTAGAAAAAGGAGAATTAGGCCCAAAGCTAGAAGGGAAGAAATACCAATAATATATAAACATAAATATTCATAAATTTTTATTATGAATAAAACATAAAGTGAAGATTCAGAAATACAATAGATAAATCATAAAAATTAAGAACGAGATTTTTTTAAACAATAAACAAAAATGACACATTCAGCTAACCTATGATTCAAATATAAGAAGTGAAAGAAGAGACATTAAAACTAATACCATTGTTGTTTCATTGTCATTGTTATCCTGTTGCTCATCGATTTGCTCAAGCAGGCACCAGTGCACTGGCCGACCTGGGTTTAATTCTTCCGCCCTTCTCGGAGCACCTGGCAAGCTACCGAGAGTATCTCACCCACACAGCAGAGCCAGGCAAGCTACCCGTGGCGTATTCAATATGCCAAAAACAGAAACAAGTCTCACAAGTAATACCATAGAAATAGAAAAAAAAGATTGCATAAAAGTATTTTGAGCAGTTACACTGCAACAAATTGGATAACCTAGAAAATTTTGACAGATTTCTAGAAACATATGACCTACTAAGATTTAATTATGAAGAAAGAGAAAATCTGCACAAGTAATTAGTAAGGAGATTGAATCAGTCATCAAAATTCTCCCAACAACAAAAAGTGTCAGACCAGAAGAGTCATAGCTAACATTTTATGTAGAATAAATACCAACCCTTCTAAGTCTTTTTTTTTTTTTAATGAAAAGAAGGGGTGGAAAATACAGTTAGGCTGCTTGTCTGCCATGTATCCAATCTGGGTTTGATTCCAGCACCATGTGGATCCCCAAGCTGCAGCCCTGGGTGCCCCCCACAAAAGACAGAATGTGTCCTTCGAGACATCCCCCTCCTGCCAACTCCAGTCCTGTGTATATGAGGTCTAGAACGTAACATCGGATTGTACCTCAGGGTGGACCTCGGCTGGGCTGTTAGCTTCACTAGATACAATGGGAGTAGGTGGCATGGATGAGGAACCCTTTTGTACATTTGAGTACACTTTAAATGATTCATTCAAATCACACAACTGATAGCTAGTGAGGCGTGAACTTGGAACCTGGGTCCAGTGCAGGTTCTAAGAGAAATGTCAGAAGGAAAATTGGGCTTCAGGTAAAGAGAACCTGGTGGGCGGTTACGCAGGGAGATGTGGGTAAAGCTCAAAGCTACCAGGAGCCATCCAATCAATGGAGCACACAGTGAATGGGTATTCCCAGAATAGATTTCCAGAAGTGGCCTTCCACCTGCCTCTTCTGAAGCAAGCTTATTATCTGAAGGAACAAGCGTGTGGTTGCTTCATCTGAAAATCAGTGGAGTGATTTTCTTTCCTGGAAAAGGACAATTATCTTCAGAGAGAGGATGGAGTCAGGGAGAGAGGAGCATAATTTTCCCAAACTGTGGAGTGCAAGAGAGACGGTGATGATAATAACCAGGAAATTGGAGATTTAGGACTTACATTCCTATAGTAAGCCGAACCTGTTTCTCTAAGAGTTTAGCTGGGAGTTGCTAGGAAATTGCATATAAGGATTAGAGGGAAAGAGAGCCCCCTTAAAAGTGAATGATTCAGTTCTGAGGGTGAGAGTTGCTTCTCCCCAGAGTTGTGGTCTGCAGGCCGGGCATGTAGAGAAGGGACACAGCAGAAATAGAACAGAAGCAATAGCACTACCTTCTCAGTAGAGGACTCTCGCCTGTTCTGGTTACCAGATGTGCATGGAAACATGTCCACAGCCTGACGTGCAATTTTATTATCTTTCTATTTCAGAGCCAAGCCTGGTAGCTCACACACCTAGCTTCCAGCATTAAAACTAATGTTGTCTCATGTTCAGGGTTGTGTTTCTCCCTTAAATAAGCCGTCAGAGGGATTGGAGAAGTAGTATAGCAGGTAGGTGCTTACCTAGCACATGACTAGCCCTGGTTCCATCTCAGCATCCCCTATGGTCCCTGAGCCCCACCAGGAGTGATCCCTGAACACAGAGTTAGGAATGAGCCCCAAGGACTGCTGGCTGTGGCCCCTAATAAATAAACAGACAAAAAGCAAGCTGGATTGGCTGTCTCTTTCCAAGGGTGGGCAAAGTGATCAAAGAAGCATGCTGTCCATCCTTCCCTCAGTCATCCCTGGCCATCTGGAACCTTCTCTAACTTCCTTAGGGAGGCAGCTGTTGGGGATGGACTGAGCTATCAGGGCGAGCCCACATAGACTGTACTACAGACAGGAACATTTTCCCCCTTCAAGCTGCCTTCAGAAAATAATTTCAGTATATTGAAAGAGCTGTTTTCCTTTTCTCACTGAAGCCTGGCTGGTCTTGGACATGCAGATCTCAGGTGTTTGCCAGGCCTGATCTTTGATATTGTAAATTGCAGGCTCTGGCCCAGCCTAGTCTTTGGGATGTAGATTTCAGGTGCCTGCCCAGTTTGTATTTGAAGTGTAGATTTTAGGTGGCCGCCCAGCCTTGTCTTTGGGATATAAATCCAAGTTTCGGTTTTGACTTTGTATCTTTTTCCCCAGGCTACAAGCCAGCAGGTACAAGGAAACAACATATTCTACTGCCTCAATGTTCTTCCTGTAACTTCTTTTGATGCCTTTGGTGACATCACTGTATTGTGCCCTTTAGAGTTACCCTGATCAATAAAAGGAGATCACGAGGCTCTCCACTTTTGGCCAAGAGTCAGAGAGAACCTAGACCCTCCATGAAACACATTTCTTCCGCGTTCCTTGTCTCAGCGCCTCCGACCACACGAATGTTCACGCAATAGGCAGCAATGCCTCGTGTGCAATGCTGACTTGGGTTCGTGTGAAAATGGAGCTGTACATGTCAAACGTAATAGCAGGACCAGATCTGCAGTTTGCACAATAAACATTAGTCACATTGGTCGAGTTACAGAAATTTCTAGTCCTAGTTTTCTGCTAGTTTCCATCTATGTTAGTTGCCTATGCAGATTCGCCCACGGGGTGGGTGAATTCTTTCTTGGAAACTTGGAGTGTCTGGGACCTCTGAGTTATAAGCAGGAATGAGAAAAGTCTACAGGGAAAAATCTAGTAGACTGTTTTTATCTGACTTCCTGCGTCCAGGAGAATGGACTGAGTCGCCAAAGCAAAGGGCAGCATCTGTCCTCAGGCACAGGATGGAATGTGGGGCTCGAGTTATGAACCCACCTCTGTGTGTGGCCCGCTTGGGGTCAGAGCTGAGACTCCAGAACAGTGACCCTTGCAAATCCGTGAATCCTGTTTCCTGACCTGATGCCTTCCTTCCTGATCTACTGCATTTCAATTCTCACCAAGCATGAGCCACTTGCCACAAATGATCCTAATCCAGGAGGTTTGATGCACCAGACTTGGGTTCTCACTAGTTTGGTAAGTCACAGGTCTGAAATCAATGTGCTGTCGAATTCGATTTCCTCTGAAAGTTCTGAGAGAGAATTCAGACCTGGGGACTGTCAGCATTTGGGGTTTTCTTGACTCATGACCTTATCTCTCCAAGTTCAGCCTATTTTCATATTACTTTCTCCTCTGTATCTATATCAGACTTCCTCTAATAAAGACAGTTTCACTCTAATAAAGACAGTTGTCACCGGATTAATCTAGGATTAGTATGGATGATAATATTAATGATCATTGTAATCCAGGATAACCACCTCATCTAAAGAGGTTTTGTTTTGGTATTGAGGGGAACTCTTAGAGACACACCCAGTAGTGTTCGGGAGGTACTCTTGACTTTGTGCTCAGTGGTCACTCCTAGCAGCACTCAGGGAGCGTTGGAGATTGAACTCAGGGCTCCTGCATGCAAGGGTTGCATTCTGGCCTTTTAAGCCACTTTCCTGGCTCTCTCTCAAAACCTTGAGCCTAATGACATCTGCAAAGACCTTTTATTTTCCAATAAAGTTAAGGTTGCAGTACCAAGGAGTCCATTTCTGAAACGTGCCATCAGGCAACCTGCTGTACTCCCGAAACACATTTTAAGCTGGATAATTAATTCACAACAATATGAGTCCAGCTATTATTCCTCACAAGGTTATTCTCATTATAATGATAGGATCAGCCAGCGAAGAAAGGGGCAAAGAGGAATTCAAAAGGAGCAATCACTGCTAATAGAGGCACTTCAGCTACTGCCAAGGAACTGTTTCTTCTTTTTAATTTTTTTTTCATTTTCTTCTGGGAGAGCTCCTGAGAAGATTCCTCAATGGCTGTCCTCACCCCATTGTTCCGTGTCATATGCTCATTGCTGAGCTAATGCAGGCGAGGGGGATGCTGTGTATCTGCCAGGTCGCCGGGAGACTGTGTCTCACAGAAAATTCTCTCTCAGAGCTGGGAAGACAGGGAGTATCTAGCTTCTGAGAAACAACCCCCCCCCCCCATCAAAGGTGGAAGAAAAACAATTTGAAAAATAGTGGAAGAAAATCATTCCAACAAGGAAGTAAGGGAAGGGCAAACAGTGGTTAAAACGCAAACACCCGTGTCTATGATGCTCAGATGATCAGGGAGAATTTCCCGATCTCCCTGCAGCTATTGGGCCGTACATGGCTCTACCCTGGGGGATGCCGCTGTGGCACTGACTGGGAAAAGTGGAAAGATTGTGATGCTTCTGCTTGTGCTACCCTTGCAGAGCACTTGATACTTAAAAAGTACGAGGTTTCTGATACTTAGAAAATATGAGAGAGAAAGAAAAAGGCATTGTGATGAATGACAGCTGAACTTTCCCCTCATGATCACTGAGCACCTGCTCTGTACTCAGGTCAACAGTCAATTGTGTTCACCCATTCTGAAAAAAACTGAAATTTTTTCAAAGCATATCAAAAAAATCACTATTTAGAGAACTCAGGCATTGTTTGAAACATGATTGGCTATTCAGATATGGGCTGAAAACAGGTCGGCAAGAATTTATTTTTGCCTTTTGGGCCACACCCAGTGATGATCAGGAGTTACTACTGCCTCTGTACTCAGGAGTAACTCCTGACAGTGCTGGAGGGACCATATGGGATGCCACATGCAAGGCAAATGCCCTCCCCACTGTACCATCGCTCCTAAATATCGCTCCTTGAAGATTTAGTCTCAGAGAGGCAGAGCAGGACCAGTGGGCGAGCCAACATGTTATCAGCTTTTTCTGTTTCTTTTAACTTAAAGGTATATGCACACTCACATAAAACTGCTAATAGTTTTGAAAATGTTTTATTGTAGTTTAGTTGACAAGCTTACAATAGTGTTAACTTTTATGGTTTTGCTGTACAAAGTAACTGCACCTTCACCAGCATCCAAGTGCCCCAAACCCTCCACCGTTATCCCTACATTCTTTCTAATCTGCCTCTCCCTTTGTCCCCTTTACCTCCCACCCTGCTCACTAATCTCAGTTTTGTAATCAGTAAATTCAGTAGTACCCATTCTCTTGTTTTTGTCTCTCTCTGTATCACAAATGAATAGGATCACCTCTGAGAGCTGCTTCTGTGGTGGGGAGGTGGTGTGGAGTCACTCCCGGTTACTCTTGGTTCTGCAGCTCATGGATCATTTCTGGCAGTGCTCAGGAGGTCATGTGTGGTTGCAGGGATTGAACCTAGGTCAGCTGCATGCAAGGCTAGTGCCTTACCCACTGTACTCTCTGTCCCCACTCCCACCCTCTACTGCCATAGCTGTTTTACAGCTCGTTAAGAACTTTTTCAGTAAAAAGATATTTTTCTCTTTGTTTCACTTTGAATCATTTTCATTACTATGTCTTTAAACTCAGTGTTTGCTTCTGCAAACACAATGTTTAATTTGCCTCTTATCTCATGCAATGTGTTTTTCTTTTAATATACTGTAGTTTGTATTTCTAGATGTTTGACTTGGGTCTCTCTATACTTTAGAACATATGGAATTCACTTATCATAAGCATTTTTATGTTTGTTTGCTAATTCCAACATTCGTGCCAGTTTTGGGTTGCCAGTTCTAGTTGATTTATTTTTCTCCTCATTATGGAGCATATTTTCTTGCTTGTGTGCATACCTGATTATATTCAATTGAACACTGTGATTCCTTCTGAAGACTTATAACCCGTGCCATATTTTTGCTTTTCTTCAAATATTCTTAAACCTTTGGGGGGCTATAACTTAGTTGGAAATTATTTAATCCTTTTGGGTCTTATTTTTAAAATGGGTTGGCATAGGTAAGCAGTGCTCAGTCTAACACAGCAAGCTTTCTAGACACCCCGAGCACGGTGAGTTGTGAGACTGTCTGTGCCAGCTGGCCAGAGGCATAGAACTAGGACCACAGGCTATTTTCTTGAGCCCTTTTAGGTTTACAAACACACACTACTTTGTGGCCAGGTAAATACTTGAGGAACACTCTTTATGTATCTCCAATAGCCCCACTGAGTGACCCTGACCTCTCTTGTGGGACATCACAGGAGCTCTAGCCATGGGGGTCTCCTCTGACCGTCAGCTTTACTGCCTCAGCAGAGCTGCCCTCTGGGTTCTGTCTGAATCCCTCTCATTGCACCAGGGCCTGGAAACTCTCAGAGCACCATCAAGCTGCATACCACAGGTTTACTGCCTTGGCTTCCTGTCTCAAAGAGATTTTTTTTTCTTTTTGGGTCATACCCAGAGGTAACAGGGGCTACTCCTGGCTCTGCACTCAAGAATTTCTCCTGGCGGTACTAGGGGACCATATGGGATGCTGGGAATCGAACCCAGGTCATTCACATGCAAGGCAAATGCCTTACCCCCTGTGCTATTGCTCCAGCCCCACAAAGAGATTTTTTTTTGTCTATGTTCCTTGACACGAAGCATCTTGGAAAGTCATGGCTTCATCTATTTTGTGTTTTTTGGGGTTTTGTTTTGGGGTCAACTTGGCTGTGCTCAGGGATTACTCCCAGCTCCTATGCTCAGGGTTTACGGGGACTGCACCAATGCTGGGACCCAACCAAGGCTGGCTGACCTTGGGGCCTCTCCCAGCACAGGTGTCGTCTAAGATGACTGAGAGAGCTGCAGCATGGTGAAGGGTGCACACATATCTGACTGGGGGACACGCATGTGTGAGAGAGCTGAAGCACATGCCAAGTCGAGATTACACAAGGCAAAGGGGGAACTTGCGGCCTGAGCTTTACCGGCTTGCTGCCTGTTAAAACATATAAACAGACCAAAAAATGGGTTGAAATGAGACCCAGAATTCCCTAACATGGTCTTCCAACTTAATTCAAATTGTTCTGGATGCAATTCAAAATTACTCAGTAGATGAAGAATTAGAAATAGCTCAAAAGTTAACAAAGGAAAAGACAATGAACAGATACCATTTCAGTCTTCCCCAAAGAGAGAGATATGGCCTCTCTGGAGGGTTCCAGAACAATCCAGTGGGAGGTAGTTATAGCCTCTGGTGAGTGCAGGGATGAGGTTGGGGAGGGATGGGGCTGGTATTTCCTGTTTGTTTGCTTAAAGAAGGTAGATTGCTGTGAGAGGGTGCTGAGTGATTTTATTTTCTTAAAAGAGAAAGAGAAAGAAACGTGGTAGTCTTTGCAGATGATAAAACGTTGAGTTTAAAGGGAGCTATTGTAAACATGCCCCAATAAGTAATTATAAAAATTCTTTAAAAGAAATGGGAAGATTATTTTAAAAGTGTCAATGGAGAAGTAGTAGCATGGTAACAGAACCAAAGGGAATTTTTAAAATGGAAAATACAATAAGAACATTTTAAAATCACTTGAGGGGATCAATTGAGTGGAATATTAAAGAGTCAACAGCCCTGACAGAAGGTCTGGGGATGCCCTTCCCATGCCAGGTGACAGCCAGGGGCTCAGTCCCTGGCACCTGAGCACTGTTCAGTATTGCCCTTCTCTCCACAAAAGTGTCCATGGTTTTAAGGATAGGTTAATAGGCACCTCCCATGTGAAAAACAGAGAAAAATAGTGGTGGGGGCAAGAAATCAAAGATATCCTCAGAGGCTCTCAGAGCAGTGCCCAAAGGCCTCTGGTTTATGTCACTGAACTTCTATAACAAAAGAAGAAAGAGAACAGGGAAGAGAAAATATTTGATAATATATTATTTTCAAATCCACTGTCACTGTCACTGTCATCCCGTTGCTCATCGATTTGTTAGAGTGGGCACCAGTAACGTCTATTTTAAAATTCAAAAGCATTTGAAGAAATAATGGTTATAATATTTTAATTTTAAAAATTCTTTCCTCGGGGACAGGACCAGATAGTACAGTGGGTAAGGCACTTGTCTTGTGTGCAGCTGACCTGGGTTCAATCCTCAGCACCACTTATGGTGCCCCAAGCCGGGCAGGAGGAAGCCTTGAGCACCACTGGGTGTGGCCCCAAAACAAAAAGAAAATGGTCTTATCGTTATTATTTCTAAACAACATAAAATTATTATGAATATAGTTTATATAAAAACTCATGGATTATTTTTGATGAATTGATAGCTTTATTAATGGATTCAAATACTTATTAAGCACGTTGAAGTGAGAGTACATAATATTTCATTTTTAAATAGAAAAACTTAAATATGGAAAATCAAAGTTAAATATATATTAACTACACACATGAATTAGCATATATTATAACATATACTTAAATTCATTGCATATAGAAATAATACTGCATTTGTTTTTATTAATAAATGAGAGAATGTATCTAGATCTATATTTCCTAAGTTAAATAGTCTCAGCACTCATTTTGCATGGGTATATCTAGCCTGCAAATCCTATTTCCCCCTATATTTTTACATATATATATAATGCATATATATATGTATGTGTATATATATATATATGCACACAAGGCTCAACCTTTAACAACATATTAGTAATCGCTTATAGAAGGGCTTACTGGCCCCTGGGTGAAATACAACAATCTCCACACAATCTCATCTAAGGAAAGATTTTTGGAGCATTTTCAGCAGTTTATTCCTAACAAACAATGCAAAATAATTATTTTCGTTCTTCTTTGGGGCAAAGGTTGAGGTTTGGGATGGGAACATCCAAAATATAGTGGTGGGAAGGTGTCATGGTGGTGGGATTGGTGTTTGAATATTAAATGTAATCAAATATTGTGAAATGTTTTATAAAACTAAAACTAAAAAACACACACATACACAAAAAATTATATTTCCCTGACTCCTCCTCCTCCTATTCTTCTTCCTCCTCCTCCTCCTCCTCCTCCATCTTCTTCTTCTTCTTCTTCTTCTTCTTCTTCTTCTTCTTCTTCTTCTCCCTCTCTTCCTCCTCCTCCTCCTCTTTCTCCTTCTCCTCCTCTTCCTCTTCTTCCTCTTCCTCCTTTCTCCTTCCTCCTCCTCTTTCTCCTCTTCCTGCTCCTTCTCCTCCCCCTTTTCCTCTTCCTCCCCTTCTCCTCATCTGGCCTTACTCACAGCTCTGTGCTCAGGGATCACTCCTAGTGGTGCTTAGGGAACTGTATGTGGTGCTGGGACTTGAAAATGGGTCAGCAGCATGCAAGGCAAGCATATTGCCTGCTACACTGTCTCTCTGGCTCCAGACATCACCAACCTTCTATTTATTTTTTATTTTTTTACTAGTGAATCACAGTGAGATAAAGTTACAGACTTACAAACTTTTATGCTTGCGTTTCAGTCATAGAATGGAGTGCCCATCCCTCCACCAGTGCCCATTTTCCACCACCAATGGTCCCAGCATCCCTCCCACCACTCCCACCCTGTTCCCTCCACCCCACCCTGCCTGTATGACAGGACATTCCCTTTTGCTCTCTCACTCCTTTTGGATGCTGTGGTTTGCTATAAAGGTATTAAGTAGGCATCATGTTCAGTCTATAGTCTATTTTTAGCCCGCATATCCCATCCCTAGTGGGCCCACCTAGCACCCTTTGCTTGGAATCATCACCAACCTTCTAAACAAATACCACCAACACTTCTAATATTGAAGTCATTCATATTCATTCATTCATTCATTCATTTTCTAACCCACTTTTCTAGTTCAGGTTTTCAGGTGACTGAAGCAACTCCTTGTATCTCAGGAAGTACAAGGCCAGTATTATCTCTCCGGCCCTATATATATAATTTTATTATTCATTCATCTGTCATTGGACATTGCACTGTTTCCACATCCTTGACATTGCACCCAGTGCTGCGAGGAGCACAGACATGCATGGATCTTTTTGTGCTAATATTTTTGTGTTCTTGGAGTACATGATAATAAGTGTATTGATTGGGTCATATGGAAGCTCTGTTCAGACACTATTTTGGAAACATTTTTGATATTGCTTTCCATGGAGGTTGAGCCAGATGCATACCCACCAACAGTGAAACAGGGTTGATGTGCCTTTTGTCCACATCCACACTAAGATCAGTTGTTTCTAGTCTTTTGACATATACCAGCCTCACTGGTATGAGATTGTATCTTATTGTTGTTTTCATTTTCATTTTCATGACACCAAGTGATGACGATACTTTTTCATATGTCTATTGTCCACTTCAGGGAAGTGTCTGCTCAAACCCATGTTTGGATGGGTTATTATCATTATTATTATTACTATTTTATTCATTTATTCATTTATTTTATTGAATCACCATGAGAAAAGTTACAAAATTTTCAGATTTAAGTCTCAGTCATACAATGATCAAACACCCATCCCTTCACCAGTGCACATGTTCCACCACCAAGAACCCCAGTGTACCTCCCATCCCACCCACCCCACCCCACCCCTGGCTATGTGGCTGATGATTTTCACTTTACTCTCTCTTTAGTTTGATTACATTCAATATCTCAACAGAAAATTCACTATTATTATTTGGAATTTTTCCCCAATAATCAGACCTGTTGAAAAGGCATCCTTTGATAATTTGTTTTCCATTGCTGAGAATGAAGAGCATATATCCAGTTTTGGATTTCTGGTATTCTAGTAATTAAGTCCAGAGAAATTTCTGCCAAAAGTCACGTCACTGCAAGCTCATACCTCTGTTTAGTGGGCTCTAAAAGATGGAGGCCGCCACGTGGCTGCCATCACTGCCAAAAGAAAAGGCCGAGAGAGAAAAATCTTTCCTCTTCTGGGGTGGCATGGGGCCATAACTTAGTTCACAGTCTAGAGGCATTTCTGCAAGAAGCCGCTGGGTGCTGAAAGTAGTTAGTGGGCCTCCGGGATCATGGTCTTTTAGGAGCCAAGGAGCCCTTCCTGTGCGGCTGCTGGGGGGAGGGGAGTTATTAGTTTTTAATTCTTGAATTTGGTGAGTATTTTACAGATCTTGGACAGCAGCCCTTAATCTGACGTATTGTGTGTCAATATTCCCTCCCACTCAGTAGGGTGCCATTGACTTTTGCCTGAATTTCTCTTGCCATACAAAATCTTTTGGGTGTGATCTAGTCCCCACTTGGTCATTTTGATTCTGATTGTCTTTGTGAATGGATCAGGGCCTGAAAGACTTCTCGGAGTCCCTAACCCTACAGAGTTCTGCCTGTGTGTTCCTCAGTGGACTTTATGGGTTCTGGCTTAATCTCAAGGTTTTTAACCCACTTTAAATTAAATACTGTAAATAGGATTTTTTTTGGCCATACCTGAAGTGACAGGCTTGCTCCAGCTGTGGCCAGGGAACACGCAGTGACAGGGATCAAGCTTGAGGCTTGTGCATTCGAAGAATGTGCTCCTGTCTGTTGAGTTATCTCTCTGGCCTACAGTCTCTTTGATTGTTTATTTGTTTGGGGGCCACACCCTTCGGTGCTTAGGGATCACTCCTAAGAGTGCTCAGGGGATCTCACGTGGTGCTGGGGATTTTGCAAGCGCCTTGCATGCTGTACCATCTCTCCAGCTCCCTGACCCACAATCTTAAATCAAGAGAAAGTGGAAGGATGTCTCCTGGAGGATCCTGAGGACACCTTTTATACCTTGGGATTATAACTTCTCAAAAACTTGCACTGTTTTCTTTTCATTCCTGTTTCTACTGAACCCAGCATGAATTTAAGTGGCCTATGAATGCCCCATTGCCTTAGTTCAGTGAGAAGAATACAATTTGATACTTGACACGTCTGATTGTTTAAAAAAAAAAAACTAAGATTTTTTTCCTTTCAGAATTAACTCCTCTAGGTTTGCATTTGAACCATGCTCAGGACGCGCACGTGGACAAAGCCAGTGATGCCATGCCCTGGGCTCTGCCCTTGCTAGGGAATCCTATTTGGAGCCTCAGGACGCGACAGCCCCGGGAGGAACCGGGCTGGGAGCTCCCGCGCCCGCCAGAGGGCGCTGTCTGTCCGCAGAGCTGGGGCCGGGCTGCGGCGGTGCCACCCTGCCGTCCCCCCACTGCCCAGCGCCTTCACCAACCCAGAGCCAGGCCCCGCGGAGCGCTCATCCGGGCTGGGGAGCGAGAGCCCAGTGAGCTGTGACGCTCTTATTTCCAAGAGCATCCTTTGAGGACACTGATTTAGAGGGCAGAGTCCCGCCCGCTTTGCTCGGACGCTGCAGAGCATGTGCTGTGCCTCCCAAACTGAAAGCCGCCTGCGAGTAGCCGGGTGAGAAGGCGCCAGGCCTGTCCCCAAGACGGGCTGAAGCCAGGGAGCAAGCCCCCGGCCCTCCCAGAGCTGGGAAGGCCAAGAAGGCAGCGCTGAAAGGCGTCCAGGGCCACCAAAAGAAGAGCCGCAGTCCCCCACCTTGGAAGACCCAGAAGGCCGAGGCAGCCAGGAGACCCTGGAGACAGCACCTCCGGGAAAAGCCAGCGCGGACGGGTGCCTTCATCATGCTCCCTCTGACCACGGAGACAGACACGAGGCAGAGAGAAGATAAGGACACACTGCGTTCCCCGGGGAAGTCAGGGCCATCAGCACCAGATTCAGCAGGCCGAGAGGAGGCTCTACAACATTGGCTGGCCAAGGTCAGCACCAGATTAAGCCTGATAGACAGCAAAAAGCGTATGCGCGGCCGTCTCCTGGCTAGGACGTCTCAGATGTGGCCAATAAAATTGAGATCATCTAAACAGTCCTGCTGGCTAATCCTTAACAGAATTTTTTTTTTTTCACCATGAAAAAAAAATGGCGCTATATAGTGGGCTGCTTCCTTATCATCACTGTTGCTACTGAGCTCAGCATGAATTTAACTGGCAAATGCAGGCAGATGGGCTGAGTTCATAGAGTTCAGGCTCTCGTTTCAGCCAGGGAATAGGAAGCAAGTCAGAAGAATTTTTTAAATTTTAAATCACCATGAGATACACAGTTACACAGTTGTTCTTGATGGGGTTTCATCATCATCATCATCATCATCATCATCATCACCATCATTATCATCATCATCATCATCATCCTGTTGATGGTCGAATTTCTCGAGCAGTCTCAGTAACATCTCCATTCATCCTAGCCCTGAGATTTTAGAAGCCTCTCTCTAATCATCCTTCCCAACGATGCCATATTGGAAGCTCTTTCAGGGTCAGGGGAATGAGATCCAGCTTGTTACTGGTTTTGACATATGAATACACCATGGAGAGTTTGTGAGGCTCTCCCATGTGGGCAGGAAACTTTAGGTAGCTTGCTAGGCTCTCCTAGAGGGAGAAGTAGGCTATAAGATGCCCAAGCACTTCCGGGAGCTTGGTTTTAAGTCTCTGGACTGCAGGGGGCAGTCCCAGGGTGCAACCGCCTAGCTACTGGAAAATGGGAAGTCTGGGCGGAAGAGGCCCAGTCCCAATCTGAGCAGGCTTGGAAATCTCAGTCCCGGGTCCCGAACACCTGGGTTCCTCTGCCGGTACCTTCATGAGTGAGGCTTGTCTGAACGTGTGGAGAGGGGCCTTGAGCATGGCTGTGGCTAGGCTCCCTAGGTCTCAGTCATATAATGTTCATATAATGATGAGGTTTCAGTCATATAATGTTCCAACACCCACCCCTCCACCAGTGTATTTACACTGTGTATTATATACTGTATAGTATATATGTTATGTATTTCACACCATGTCCCCAGTTTCTCTCCTTCACCCCTACCGCCCTAGTCTGCCTCTATAGCAGGCATTTCTCTCTTCTCTCTCTCTCTCTCTCTCTCTCTCTCTCTCTCTCTCTCTCTCTCTCCCCCCCCCCCCTTTGGGTATTTTTGTGTATTACGGTTTGCAATATAGGTACTGCAAGGTTATCATGTATGTCTCTTCACCTAGTTTCAGCACCACAGAGACTGGCACACATTAAAAAGAACAAGTGCTGAAGTGGATGCAGGGAGAAAGGGACCCTCATTCATTAGTGGGAATTCTGGCTGGTTCAGCCATTTTGGAAAACAATATGGGTATTCCTCTGCATCTGCACTCCTATGTTCATTGCAGCAGTATTCACAATAGCCAGAATCTGGAAACAACCTGAGTGCCCAAGAACAGATAACTGGATTAAAAGAACTATGGTACATGAAATTTGGTTATACATGGATGGACATGGAGAGTGTGATGATGAATGAAATGAGTCAGAGGGAGAGGGAAGGACATAGAGTGATTTCACTCATTTGTGGAATATAGAAAACATAGTATGAGACTAATGCCCAAGGATAGTAGAAATGAGGGCCAGGAGAACTGGAAGTCTGTCCACAACAGTGGTGGTGATCACGGGCAGTTAGGATGGAGAAGGGACCACTATGACAATGATCATTGGAAATGATCACTCTGGACAAGAACTTGGAGGATTGTAAAGGATCTTAAAGGATGGATAGATTGATTATCCTCTGCCCCACTGCGGATTGCAACAGAGCTTTTGAGTTTAATCAGTCCTGGCTTCACATTTTGACACGTCCAAGTGATTGTCTTTGGTGACAAAAAATACAGTATCCCCTGCCATGGAGCCCTCACCCCTCAATAGTGAAAAGCAAAATAAAAGTAGAAATAGACTCAAGATACAGAATGTGTAAGAGCTATATCATTGAATCAGATCAGATGAATTCCAAAGCTAATTGATAAAATTTCCACAGGGAATCTATAGAAATAGCTGATATTCTTGGAGCTGGTATTTTTTTTAATGCTGAAAATCCATCTAATTGCTGCCAAAAAATTGGAAACATTAAAGAACAATACTATTCTTTTGTTTTAAAGATATAAATCACCAAACCAACATTAAAAAAGATCACTATGAATAGCTGGTCTTCCAAGAAGTATAAGTCAATAACAATGTGCCTCGGTAATGCCAGCTACATTTGGAACAAATTTATTAAGATGATTCTGGATCTTAGATTTTATGGACATTTTATCTCCAAGGACTTAAAATATAATTGAAACTTGAATGTATCAAATATATCAAATGCCACTGGAGTGATTCCTGTACAACTGTGCAGAAAAGGTTAAATCTTCAACTAGGATGGGTCAGACTGGGCTTGGAGCGCATGTTTTGATCATTACACTTTTTCTTGTTGCATGGTGAGTCACGTGGCTGCCCTTAGTCTCAGTTTCAGGGTTGAATGGAGGAATCAGGGATGTGGGGCATCTAGTGTCAGAAAGGAAGGCTATCTTGAGGGCAAGAGAACTGCAGGGCAGGGGGGCACCCTGTTCCGCCTCCCTGCATTCATCGGTAAGCCCGATGAGGGTCTCCCCACCCCCTTGTCCGAATTGGCGAGGTCTGGGCTCTGGGTCACTGCGGTAGGATTCAGAGATCTTTCTGGAAGGTCAGAGACACGAGTCAGGGGGTAGGATTAGGACAAGGGTTTGGACAGGGGGGGAGCTCCATGGGCAGGCTGGGACAGCTTTTAGACGGGTATCACTGTGCTTCTCTCATTCTATGCCATAGCCCGGGGTGGAGGGGGGTCAAACTTTGTCCATGGAGTGTTTCTGCGTTGGACAACAGATCTTTGCTGGGTAGAGCTTTGCAGAAGTCACTCATGTTCCATGGATGGCCCTGGGACAATGACAAAGATTGGGACACGCCAGCCTCTGCCACTGGCAACCCCTTGCAGCTTTCCTTAGCTGACTAAGAAATATACAAGGCTGGAGAAATAGTACTGTGGGCAAGCCCTGCCAGGGGTGATCCCTGAGCACAGAGCTAGGAGTAAGTCCTGAGTACCACTGGGTTTGTTCCAAAGCCAACTCCTGTTCCCCCCCCCCACACACACCCAAAACAATATACAATGTTCTTCTTGATCTGCGTATTAAACATCTCTTTTTTTTAACATCCTGTTTAGAAATGGATATTCTGGAGGAGTATTACTCTCCAATTCCCAGAAGAGCAAATTGTCCATTCCCTGGAAGAGGACTCTTGTGAAGGTAGTATAGCCAGTGATGCTCCTTCTCTGCTGTAGACTGATCACAGTCTCTTAGTGGGGGAGTTTAGACCCAGCTGCAAGTCCCGCAAAGCTGTGATCTTTTGGTTGTAACCTTCCTCTGGTGGCTTGCTCACTCCAAACAGCCACGCTCTTTCCTGCCTGCACTCTGCACACTCGGTTCCACTTGTCCCAACGCGCTTCCCACTCTCTTTTCCCAGAATACTGCTGCCTGCTGTCGGAAAGCCTGGATGGACTGTGGGACGCCTTCGTCAGTGTTCAGAGGATCTGGGTATTCCTGGCCCAGACACTCTTGCTGACTTAGACTTTGACTGCGAAGATTTAATTTTATTATTTACTTATTCATTAATTTATTTGGAGGCCACACCTGCCTCTGGGCTCAGGGGTCACGCCTGGTGGTGCGGGATTTGACCACTGGTTGCTCTGGCAGCAGTATGCAAGCATGTTCTTTAAGCTCTGTATTCTCTCTCTCTCTCTCTCTCTCTCTCTCTCTCTCACACACACACACACACACACTCTGTGTGTCTCTGTCTTTCTGTCTTTGTCTCTGTCTCTGTCTCCATCTCTCTGTCTCTGTCTCTCTCTCAAGTCATTAATTTATTTCTTGGTACTGAGGATCAAACTCAGGGCATCACGCAGCAGGAATTTTAGTGGTATTTTTTTTTAATTAAAGTTTTACAAAATCTTTTTCAGGCTCTGTGATTTGCAAAGTTATTCATAGTTGAGTTGCAGGCATACAAATTTTCAGCACCAATCCCACCACCAGTGGACGCTTTCCTCCACCAGTGACCCCAGGTTCCCTCCCACCCCTCAGCCTGCCTTCTCGGCAAGAACATTTTTGTGTTTCGTTATTGTCGCTTGGATCTGGTGCTTCCAGCGCTGTTGTTTCTATAGTTTCGATATAAAGACACATCACTCCTCTACCACTTCTATTTTTTATGATTATCCTAGAAGAAAGTCTAAAACTATGTATCTCTAATTGCAAATTAAATTTTAGTACACTGTATAACATGGTGCATTCATTTGGCTGATTTTTTTTTGGTTTGTTTTTTGTGCCCTATATTTAAAAATTCTCATTTTATTAAAGCACTGTGATTTACAAATTTGAGGTTTTGGCACACAGTGTTCCAGTACTGATCTCACCACGTGTCAACTTCCCTTTAGGATGTCCCCAGGTTCCCTCTCACAAGCCCCCAACCCTGACCCCAGCCTGCCTCCTCATCAGACATGCTTTAAAGTTCGGTTGTTGTGGTTTGGATCCATCCTGTCATGTTGCTTTTGCTATGGTTTGGACAGGCAGCTGCTCCACACCACCTTTGTCCCTAAGTCCCCCTGACCCCTGTCCCCTGCTGCTTCCTGTCCTTCTCTTTTCTCTTCCCCCTTGACTTCTTTCCTTCTCTGTCCTTTTTATTCCTATACTCTGGGGTCAAGGGTGAACCTGACATCATTCTTCCGCTTGCCCCCCACAGGTCATTCTATATCCTGCATATAAGTGAGATCATCCTGTGTTTTTTCTTCTTCTGGCTATATCATTTAACATGGCATTTTACAGTTCCATTCATGTTGTAGCACATTACATGATTTCATCTTTCCTTGCAGCTGGGTAGTATTCCATTGTGTGTACATGCCCCATCTTCATAATCCACCCAATGTAATCATTGGGCGCCTAGGTTGATTTCGTATCTTAGCAATTGTACCAAAAACATCAATGAATAATGGTGTGATTTTGAAATGTCCTTTTGAAATGAACCCTAGTTTTTAAAAGAGTTGATACTATCTTAACCATCAGTCTTGTTATTGCCTTTCATCCTTCCTGCCCTGCTCTCCCAGCGATGACAAGATCTCTAGGCCACAGTTGTCTTTCAGGGGACACTGTCCTCTGGTCAGTAGCTGCCCTGTCTCTCAGCCCTGCACGCACGGGAACCCAGAGAAGGAAGAAGCAGGCCACAGTTACTGGGGGGATGTTCACCCCAGAAATCTTCGCCTGTGTGGTCCCGATTTTTTCCTTTTCACATGAAAATTGGAGCAGAGGCTTATTTTTTACTCCTTCCACCAGATAAATTCAAGGCGTTTCTCCAACCAGCCACACTTCCCGCATCTCTGTGGTGTCTTGGGCTAGGTTGGAGGTTAGGAAGGTGAGGGAGGTTTATTTAGAAAAAAAGTGTGTAGTAAAAGCAGGAAACTAGGAATGTTTGTACACAGGGTGCCAGCATGTTCTATTAAAAAGAATTAGATTGATTTATTTTGGTTCACACTTGATGATGCTCAGGGGTCATTTCTGGTGTTGTATTCATGTGGTGTTGGGGGACCATGTGGGATGCTGGGGATCTAAGCTGGGTCAGCTGTGTGCAAGGCAAGTGTGGTACTTGCTGTACTGTCTCTCTAGCCCTAAGGTAGTTTTTTTTTTTCCTGGTGGGGGAGGGTTGGGAACACACCTGGGTCTGTGCTCAGGGATCACTCTTAGCGGGCTTGGGGGACCATATGGGGTGCCAGGGATTGAATCTGGGTCAGCCAGCTGCATGCAAGGGACAGACTCTACCTACTGTACTATCGCTCCGGCACTGGTCCCTCTAACTTAAATATTCTTCTGACACAAAACAGCATTTGGGCTGGCAAGTCCTTCAGTTGGGCCTTCCCCGTCCTCCTCCCGCTCCAGCCCTCCCTGACTTGAGCTTGAAAGGAGAGGCGACACAGGCAGGCAGAGGTGGCATCTGGGAAGTGCGGTTTGATGTAGACTTTGGCCATCTGAGAGACCTTGCTGCCCTTCCATGCTTTTTCTTGGGAAGTCAGGCAGTGTCATGGGAAATTCACAGGATGCAGGCTATAAGATTGTTTAGTCATGGAGATGACCACAGACCTGATTTATTCTAGTAGGGGGCTTGTCCCTGGAAAGAGAGATCATTAGGTGATCATGACAAATATAGTGGCCCTAAACTCCGGTTAACACGGAGCAAAGAGTTGGGTCAATATTTTTCAATCTTGTGTATGTCGCTGTTTGCTCAGTAAGTAGGATTCACCCTGAGAAAGAGGAGAAAGAAATTATAAAACCCCAATTTCTCAAGGATCCCTAACTTCACAAAAACCTCACCTTTCAAGGCTTTCCAAGAAAGCAAGGGCTAGGGTCAAGCCAGGAAGATACTCAAGTACAAAAGGTAACGGGTGCCAATACAATTAGCAATATTAATAGCATTTTAGTGCAATATTAAATATCACTTAACATTTGGATGTTATGTTCATCTTGAATTTTTACGTTAATTTATTTGTAGGGGAAAAATATCTATGTGGGCCTGGAATATGCTCAAAAGGCTAGTGTGTCTACACTCATGCAGGAGGCTTGGCTCCCGACCCCATATGGGAACCCAAATTACCAGGTTCCCTTGGCACTGCCAGGAGAAACCTCCAAGGCAGCTGGCTGGGAGCAGGTCCCAGGCACTACTAGGCGTGCCCCCTTCCCAAAACAAGCATAAATATGTCACTGAGCTATCTGATCAGTCAAGTCTCTTGGTAGCTTTCTAGTTAGTTCCCTTCCACAATAATAGTCTAAGGCCTCTAGCTAGCACAGGCCCTGCTTCCCAGCTTCGTTTGTAGATCAAGCTCTAGTGCGTTACCTTCTCTCCCACATGGCAGGGGAAAGTTTAGTAAGGAAAGAAGAAGGGAAGGAGGCCAGGAGGCGCGGTGATCAAAGACAGAAAGATTAAACAGCCACAGCCTGCGAGGTCTGAGGGGCGAGGGGGAGCGGCCCGGAGACGCAGAACTTTTCTCCCCTGTTTATGACCAGCAAGATCTCGACTTCCTTGGTCTGTGTGTCTGTCTGCACCATCCCACAGCTGTCGGCGTGCTCGGAGAAACCTGCACCTCCCGGGGTGGTGCCACCCGGGGGCTCCATCCAGCCGGTCCAGGTTTTGTTTTGCGACCCATACTGCCGCGCCTCTGGGTTCGCCTTGCAAGCCCGAAGCCACAGGCGATGATCACCTCCCGCGGCCCCCCCCTCCCCGCCCCGGGGTCTGAAGGGGAAGGTGGGTTCTGTATTCGGTTCACGCTAAGCAGGCCGGGCCGGATGGACCCTCTGGCACCCGAGGCTTCCTTTACCCGCTTGCACGGCCCCCGGGCTGCAGGTTGCGGGGATGACCCAGCCTCGGCGCCGTCCCCAGGGGCTGCCGGCGCCCTCCCGGCCCGGTCCCCGCCGAGGACATTCCTCCCCAGCAGCCCAGGCTGGCCTCACGTGACTCGCCGCCGCGGCTCCCAGCGAGAGTTTAAAGGTTACGGAGGAAACCGGCGCGGACACGGCGCCTCCGCCGCCCCCTGCGCGCCCACCTGCTCGACGGCCGCGGTCAGCGCGATCCCAGTCGCCGCCCCCGTCCCCCCCCCAAAAAAGAAGGGGGCTCCGGCAAGGTTCAGACTTCATATCCCTAAGTCAGTTTGCAAAATAAATAAATACATAAAAACAAAACCCAACCCTCCCCGGGTGCTACAAGCTTGCAAGTTCTCGGACCAGCTGGCCAAGCCCCGGACGGACCCCCAGGGGGAGGGCGCTCCCCGCCCAGAAAGGGACGGAGGAAGAAACGCTGGAAAAACTCCAGCCGGAGCCTCGCCCGGCGCTCCCGCCCTCCGTCCCCTCCCGCGGACGGAATGGCAGACCGACGGGCCAATGCTCGGCGGGTTCCCCGGGCCCGCCGCGGCCCGGGCGGGGGTGGGGCCGGGGGAGGGTCCCGCGGCCCCTGCAGGGCGCCCCTCCCCCACGGCGCCGAGGAGAGGTGCGGCGGGCAGGGCACCCCCGGGCAGGCCGGCCGGCTCGCTGGCGTCCGCTGCTCGGCTTACTTTTCCCGGATTGCTCCCCCAACCGGCAAAACTTTCTATTTCCCCTAACACAGGAACGCGCGCGCGTGCACACACACACACACACACGCACACGCACACACACGCGCGCACACACACGCGCGCACACGCGCGCGCACATACACACTTGCGCGCACACACACTTGCACGCACACACACACACACACACACGCGCGCACACACACACTGACGTCTTTTGCGCATTTCCTGCATCGGTGGGAGGCGGCTCGCCGGCGCGGCCACGGCCCGGAGGCCAGCGCGGGCAGCGCGGGGACGCGGCGAGCGCGGCGGGCGGGCGGGCGGGCGCCCAGGAGGTGGGGCCGCGCCGAGGCGCAGTCCCGGGCCCGCCGCCGCGCTGCGCACCGCCCGGTGCCGGCCTGCGCCCCTGCCCGCGCCCATGTGAGCTGCGCCCCGGACGCCGCGGTCCGAGCTGGCCGTGCGGCTCGTGGATTTCAAAGCCCTCAACCCCCTCAAAAAAAAAAAAAAAAAAGAAAAGAAAAAAAGAAAAAGGAAAAAACCAGAACCGATTCTGGCTGCGCGGAGGCTCGTCGGCTCGCGACATGCATCCCTCCGGGTAGACTGCACATCCCTCGCGGCATCCCCGCCCCGCGCGCCGTGCGAAGAGGATCCGGGTTGGAATCTGCGCCCCCGGTTCTCGTCCCCGCCCCGTCCCGCCGCCCCCTCCCGCTCCCGGAGTCGAAATTTCCCCGGGATTATGTGTCGGAAAGGTAGGTGAGCGCCGGGCGCGCCGCCCCGGACAGGCCCCCGCGCCGCGCCGCCGCGCCGGCACCCGGGGGCAGAGGCTCGCCGCCGACGCGGACGGCCCCCGGCTCGCCCCTCCGCCCTGTTTTCCGTTAGGAACCAAGCGAGGAAATTCATGCACCGGCTGGGAGTCGCCCGCGCCGGGGCGCCGCGCTACCAGGTGTAGGGAGAGAGTGAGGGCTGGGGCGTCTGGGGACCCCCCGGAGTCCCCGCCGCCTCCCCCGGAGGCGCTTCTTCATTGCTGCCCTCGGGGCGGACGGAGTGAGCCCGACCCGCACGCCCCGCGCCGACCATGGTAGTGTTCAATGGCCTGCTTAAGATAAAAATCTGCGAGGCCGTGAGCTTGAAGCCCACTGCCTGGTCACTGCGCCATGCAGTGGGGCCCCGGCCACAGACTTTTCTCCTCGACCCCTACATCGCCCTCAACGTGGATGACTCGCGCATCGGCCAGACGGCCACCAAACAGAAGACCAACAGCCCGGCCTGGCACGACGAGTTCGTTACCGACGTGTGCAATGGGCGCAAGATCGAGCTGGCCGTCTTCCACGATGCCCCCATTGGCTACGATGACTTCGTGGCCAACTGCACCATCCAGTTCGAGGAGCTGCTGCAGAACGGGAGTCGCCACTTTGAGGACTGGGTGAGTGCGGGCGCCGCTGGGGCCAGGAGCTCCCGTGGTGTGTGGAGTGGGGTGATGCTGCTGGAAGCTGACTGCCTACCCGGGTGTGTGTGTGAGTGTGCATTAGTTACCGTGGGGAAAGTACAGCCCGCTGTGGAGTGGGGGAGAAGCAGGCATGGGGCGAGGAAGATGACACTTGGAAAGAGGGTACGGTCCCCCCACCCAGCTCCAGACAGGGGCTGCTGCAGGGTGATCTCCAGCCCCTGGAGCCCCAGCCCCTGTGTTGAGCTGAACCAAAATTGGCTGACAAGCGGTGCCTTCCCGGGCTTTTGGGGGACCAGCTGGGTGCGACTGTGTGTGGGTGAGTCTCTCCGTCCTTGGAGAGACACGTGCATCTGTGGTCAAAAGCTTTCTAGCTCGGCCTGGCTTTGTCCTGTGCTGCCTCCCTCCCGGAGGAAGCAAGCCTGTTTCTGTTCTGTGGTGGGGCTTAGCTCATCTTCTGTAACACAGAGAAAAATGTGTTGCCTCCCATGGCCCCCTCCTGAGCCAGGAGCAGCAGCCAAGCTTGCTTCCATGCAGGGCATTGCCCAGCCATCCAGAAGGAGCCTCATGTTTTAAAAATGGTTCTGCTTGTGAGCACTTGGCAGTCAGGGCCGAGTCCAACAGAAAGTTGCATTGTTCCCCAGTTTGGATTGTCAAGATACTGTTCAGTGAGATACTATTCCCAAGTCTGACTTGGACTTCATGGATTACAATGTTAACACGTAGAGGGACTTGGGAATAGGCCTGGTCCAGATCCTCACGGGCAAATCCTTCAACCTCGGCCAGCACCCAGAGAAACAGGGCGAAGTGGCCTTGGACTATTCTTAGAGGGAAGGTGTCCAGTTAGGAGATGGATTTCACTGTTTCCAGATTGGCTGCATGCTTCCAGCGAGCAAGCATGGCCCCTGTTGTGTATTTTCTGAGTTCCTTGGTCTAGAGCAAAAGCTGATCTGTGAGGAAGGGTGTAGAGGAGTCTCCTTGAAATCGTGGAACACAAATGACGTCGAGATTGTTCTCGGGTGGCAGGTTGCTTATCACTACGTACTTTTCAGGGAGATAGACTTGGGGGGCTATCTAGGAAAACAAAATCAAACCCAAACTCGCTTCTCTTTATTTTCCCACTGTGGTGGTGTTGCCCAAACCATGCTATAGACATACAGGGGAGCATCAGCGAACCACACCACGTGCCACCCGAGGAGATTTGTGGCTTACATGTTGGGAAGGAGGCAAGTTTGATGGCTCCCCAGAGCACACGGGCTGTTCCATTACATTGCGTTCACCAGTGCCCCTCACCTCAGCCTCCCTCCCCACCCTGCCACATGCTTCCCGTGGCCTCTCCCCCCATGGATTGGGGCCTGTCAGAGGGAGAGCTGAAGAGTAAGTCACTCTAGAGTCAGGATCTAAAGCTAAAAGCCTGTGTGTTTGAGGTTGTTATTATTGTTTGAGAACAGGAAGGGAAAGAACAAACCTGGCTCGTGAGGAGAGGGGGCCTGGGCTGTGTTTGCAGAGCCGAGCTGGACAGAGCAGGGAGAATGAACAGCCTCTCATTCATCAAGGCTGTCTTGGTTGGCAGGGAGAAGTGGCTGAGTGTGACTGGCGCTGTTTAGCTGGGGGGTCTCCCGACCTTAGAGTCCCAGGGCACCCTGCTTTGAGCACTTCCAGGGAGCTGTGCTTTGTGTTGTGGCCCTCGTTCTGCTGGGTTATCATTTTCTAAGGTTCTCAGATTCAGGTGGGAACGAGCCGAGCCCAGTTCATTGAATGTCCAGGTCTGCCTGACAGAGACACTGAGTCTCTGACAAGCTTGTGGGTCACCGAGGTCATGTGACTTGAGCCAGAGGGTGAAAGTCGGGTGTCCCCTTCTCTTTCCCACTGCCTGACTGGGAATGGAGTCCCCCGTCTCCCGGCAGGTTCCAGCGCTGTGCTGCTGGCATCTTAATTGTCCAGAATGAGTTAAGGTGCTTTCAGTGTTGTTTATCTCTTATGCCTTCTAGCAGGCGGGGATCAGCTATGACAGGCGTTGAACCCATTAAACACTTGAGGAGCAGAAAGACTCAAGTCATCGGATGAATCAAAGCCGTGAAGGGAGGGAGTGCTGCTTGCTCATTTGGCATATTCTTCCTGGAGGTTGCTGCAGCCTCGCGGTGCCTTGTTGATAGCTGGACAGTCTCATCTGCCCCTGGAAGAATCCTGATGCTTAGGGATGGACAGGACACACTTGGGCTGACTGCAGCCTCCTGTCCCATGTCCATCAGCCAGGGGACCCCACGGGTGCCACAGGTGCATAGAATTTCTCTGCTCCTAAGGGAGGAGGAGAACCGCTCTCTCCCGAGGGGCTAGGAGACGTGGCCTGCGGGAAGAAGACCAGCAGTTCATTTCATTCAGCACTTGGAGGCATCCTCACCTTTCTGTTTTGTGCTCAAAGGAAACGGAGATCATGAGTGACCCCCCAGGATTCTGTTTCACACAGCTACTGAGTATAGAGAGACACTGTTGCAAAGAGGCAGTTAGTGTAGCCCTGGAGCAGGTGAAAGATGCTTAGGAAGAGGACGCTGGGGCCTAGACCAATCCTGATGCTTCGGGGAGGAAGCCTGGGCTGGGGTAAAGTGGTGGGTACCCCAGAGGAGAATTGGCAGGGGGAACGGGGCCTTGGGGCACACAGTCCAGGCACAGTGGGTGTCTGTGGGCGGGGCAGAGAAGCTTGGCTGAAGCCTTGGGGCACCCTTAAAAAGGACCAGACAGGAGAAGGTTTCCCAAAGTATTACTATTTCATATGTCAAGAAAACAGATCTTGGTTCTTTTATTTTCCCTCTTGGTCTGGAGCACTATGAACTCACAGGCTTGGATTGTGTGGGCTTTGCAGTGTTTCTTCCTTGGTGTTAAGATGACACACAGCCTCCAACATCTAAAGGCAAGAAGTTCATCTTAGATGCCTCTTAAAATTGGTGATCTGGAGGACACATTTTGGCATCCCTGGAGTAGGAGAAACTGGAAAAGCGAGGAGGGCGGTTCTAGGATGGGGAAAGGTCCAGCAAAGATAATTTTCCAGACAGTGAAATGATCAGTTTGATGACAGAGAGCTCGAGGGAAAGCTGTTTATCAGGAGATGGGAGGAACACGTTCACTGGAAGCAGGAACCCGTTAAATGTTGTTGCTGTAGCTGTTTTCTAAGAACTAGACCAGAATTCAGCACAGCCCAGTCTTGTGCATTGGAAGGGGTGGGGTTAGGATATAGATCTTTCTGTCCTGCCTTTGAAGTTTTCTGTCCTAGGGTTTAGGGCCACAGCTTGTTGTTGTTGTCTTTTGTTTTTCTGTTCTGTTGGCCACATCCAGTGGTGCTCAGGAGATAGTCCTGTCTCTGCACTCAGGAATCACTCCTGGCTGTCTTGGGGGACATTTTGGGATGCTGGGGGTGGAACAATTGCATGGAATCAGCTCCCAGCCTGCCCCCAAATAATATATATCCATCATGTAAAATATCACATGTAAGCTTAAATATGTGAGTTGGGAAGTGGGGTTTCTCTTGGAAGCAGAGGCTGAAGGATGCTGCAGGAGGAGTTGTGCTTGTGCTTCACATTTCGGACAGTGGGGGGTGGGGGGTGCGCAGAGTGGATGAGGCGGGGTGGTGGGGTGCCCGGCTCACCGCTGCCTGGTCCTCACAGGCTCTGGCGCCTCCCCTCGCCTTGCCTTGGTCATTTCCACGCTGAGCCCAGTTCCCCCTGCTTCTGTCCCCCACCCCTTATCTCTGAGACAGCTTTGCTTTATGTCACTCCCTGAAGGGCGGGCTTCTCTTTTGCAACATAGTAATAAGAAGAAGGGGGCTTTGGGGGCTGGGGGTTCATTTTAGTAGCGCCTTTCAGGACAGATCTCTGGAACACCCTAGGTTGAACTTCACCTCTGTTACCCATCAATTTTGCGACATATTTTACTCTGTTTATGTTCCCTCTGCAGTGAGAAGTAGATTCTAGGGGCCAGAGAGATAGTCCAGGATGTAAAGTGATTTTCCTTGCCCTGGTTTGATCTCAGGTGCCACATATGGTCCCCAAGCACCTCTGGGGGTCACTCCTTAGCACAAAGCCAGGAGCAGCCCCTGAACATCTGACGGCCAAAACATCAAAAGGGGGAAAACAAGTCAGTGATAGTAAAAGTACCTGCTTTTGTCGGGGGTACTGGGCATGAAGGAGTCCATGCTTGTACCAGAACCTGCCCATACGCAAGGCTCTGCCCTTCACTAGGCCCTCGACCCGGCTCTCTAGTCTCATGGACTGTGGCTGTGAGCATGGAGCGCTGCAGCCACGTTGGGATGGGGAGGCGTGGGCCACGAGAGGCGCTGCTGGTGTGTGTCTTCAACATGGCCCATGTGACTCCACCCTGCGGAGCTGGGACACAGCCTCTCAGCTGCTCGGAGAGGTCGGCGTGTGGGGCTGTGAGTCTCCTTTGGCCCCAGAAGCCCCTGGGGACTAGAGCCGGAGTGTGTGGGTTCAGATGCTGATGCCCTGGGTGGAACCTTGGGACACTGCGGGTTTCGTGGCTCCTCACACACCTCCTTTTTGTGATGGTGGCTGGGAACGTGCTTACACACCCCAGAGAGAGAGAGAGAGAGAGAGAGAGAGAGAGAGAGAGAGAGAGAGAGAGAGGAGACTCAAGCCTCACACTGTACCATTTGAGCCACATCCCAGTCCCTCTGAGGACCTTTGTGGTTGTTTGAAACCGTCTGGTAGCAGTTAACTTCAGTGAGGACAGAGGGTCTGGGAAGGGGGTGTGGAAGGGCTGGGGATGGGCCTCGAGTACTTGGTGCTCGCCTGCACCCTGGGTTTGTCGGGAGTCTCTGCCTTTCTTCCTTCTGGCTCCTCTAAAGCTGGCCATGGAATTCAGTACGGGTCCTGTGGGACATAATTGGTCACTTACTGATGCCCCTAAGGGCAGTGCTCACCTCAGTGCTGTGGCAGATGGCGCTTGGCCTCAGACCTGAGGCACAGTCTCAGGTGGCCGGCCTGTGCTCTTTCTCCTTGGGGTGTCCTTGGTCATTGTAGGTTTACCAGATATTCGAGGCCTCAGTTCCCCTCGCCCCAGTGCATCTCTTTCCCTGGGATCTGAGCTCTAGTGAAGGAGGCCTCGGCCACTCTTTCCACTGCCTCGTCCTGTGCCGTACCTGCGGGCATGAGGCTTGGGCTCTTTAACCCTGTTTCTCTAGCTGTAAAATGGGAATATCATAGTTCTTACTGCTTAGGGCTGCTAGGAGAACATTCTCAGCAAAGGGCTGGGCTAAAATGCGTCTTAACAAGTTTGTTAACTTTTAGAGAGTTCTGTGTGTGTGCTCATGGTGTTAGAATCAGTCTTACATGGGAACGTAGAGTCCATGTTTTGTGAATTTATATGGAAAGTCTCAAAACAATGAAAAATAGTTACACTCAGCAAATTGCCTTTTATTTTATTTTTTGTGGTGGGGGTGTGGTACCCCGGAAGAAGAGACATCTGAGGAGTGCTGGGAGGGCCATGTGGCCCTGGGGATCAGAGCAGGGCTCCCACACACACATCCCTGGCAGTGCGACACCTCCAAATTCCACAGTGCCGATATCCCAATAGGACCACACCAAATTAGGTGGAAAAGTAGCATAGAAGTCAACTAAGCTCAATAAATAAGAACATGGAAGGTCCAACTATCAAGGAGCAGCTTACTAAACCCTTGGACAAGGCCTTAATGACCCCATGATGAGGTACAACAGTTTTCACAAATTTTCTTTTACTGAAGTCTTTTTTTTTAATATATATATAATTCGGTTAGCTATTTAGTTGCAATAAGAAATAAAAAATAGGGGCTGGAGTGATAGCGCAGCGGGTAGGGCGTTTGCCTTGCGTGCGGATGACCCAGGTTCAATTCCCAGCATCCCATATGGTCCCCTGAGCCCCGCGAGGGGTGATTCCTGAGTGCAGAGCCAGGAGTAACCCCTGTGCATTGCCGGGTGTGACCCAAAAAGCAAAAAAAAAAAAAAAAAGAAAGAAAGAAAAAATAAATTGTTTTGTGCCTGCTAAGGAGGCAGGATTGTGAGTTGATTGGGAAAATGGGGATGGGGTGGAGGGAAAGTCACACTGGTGGTAAAATTGGTGTTGGAATATTGAATGCCTATAACAAATGCATCATGAGCAAATTTGTAAGCCACGATGTTTAAATAAAGAGAAAAAACACTTGTGCTCTAGGATTTTGAGCCATCTTCTGGGACCCAGGTTTCCTTTATAAAAAGTCTACATATATGTTATATTATATATGTGTATGTGTATATATGTATATATATGTGGTTTTGGAGCAAAACCAGTGATGCTCAGGGGTTACTCCTGGCTCTGTGTTCAAGGATCACTCCTGACACATGCAAGGCAAGTGCCCTACCAGCTGTACTTTTGTTCTCCTTTTTAAAAAATATTAGAGGCCAGAGAGATAGAACAGGGCTTAAGGCACTTGCCTTGCACATGGCCAACCCTAGTTCGATTCCTTGAGCATTGCCAGAAGCTGTCCCTTTGTACAGAGGCATAGTAAACCCTGAGCAACGTGCAACATGGAGCCCCTCCCCCCCTCTTTGAACATCTCCCCTCCAGAACTCCCAAAACTCAGATTAGAATGATATGAAATGGGATTGTTTTAGGAAGGCTAGGAGTTATGGCCACTGTGTCAAAGGTTAATTGTTGCATCTGAGGATTGAACCCAGGGTATTTAGGAACTGCAATTTCTGTTTCACTCTACCAGTTTCATGTAGTTTCATGGAGTTAAGTGCATTCCCAATGCTTTTGACTTTCAATTATTAATCTCCACCTACCCCTGCCCTCGAGCTTTAGAGTGTGTGTCCACATACAAGTGACTTGTCATTGTCATTGGGTTGGATAAGGGCACCTCCAACTTGAATGCTCATTCCTGCTGTCTTCCTCCTGCCCAGTCAGGACCACTCACAGCCCTCCCCTCTCTAGATGGGGCAGCAATCCTTTGTTCCAGATGCCTGGATGAGGGACCTTGTGAAGCCAGGCTCTGTGCTGTTGTTCTCACTTGCCCCCCGCCAGCCCGTCAGCAACGCCTGTTGTCTCTGCCTTCAACACAGAGCCAGTCCCTGACCATCTGCCCAGGCTCCTCTGACCCAAGTCCTTCTCATCTCATACCTACATCAGGCTTCATCAGGTCTTGTCACTCTGCTCATAATCCCTCCAGGAGTCAATTGCCTCTGACAATCTAGAATGTTCTTCCCGAGTGTTCACGTCTTTATCCAGATGTTACATTCTTATAAAGGCATTTTCCAGCTCTGTTATCTAGAATGTTACCCTTCTTCTTGATACTTATATGTGCAAGTGTCTGTTTTCTGTTTCATTCACATTTATGTCATATCCTCTTATCTCTTTCTCATGCATTTTCTTATCTTAAATATATATATATATGTATATATATATATATTGCTTTTTGGGTCACACCCGGCGATGCACAGGGGTCACTCCTGGCTCTGCACTCAGGAATCACCCCTGGCGGTGCTTAGGGTACCATATGGGATGCTGGGAATTGAACCCGGGTCATCCGCATGCAAGGCAAACGCCCTACCCGCTGAGCTATTGCTCCAGCCCTTAAAAATATTTTTGTTTTTCAGCCACACCTTGTGGTGCCCAGGGCTTACTCCTGTGCCCTCAGGGACCTCTCCTGGCAGGGGTTGGGGGACCATATAGGGTTCAGGGATTGAACCTGGGTTGGCTGTGTGCAAGGTAAATGCCCTGCCAGCTGTAGTATCTCTCAGGTCCCATCATCTATATTTTTGCTTTATTGTCTTTATTTTCTGTCTCTTCAGCCCCAGACCGGAGGTTCTATGAATGCAGAACTTAAACAGTGAAAAAAAATGTAGGATTGTGATTTAGAAATCTGTCAATAATAGTGTTTCAGGCATACAATCTTCTGACTTAAAATCCATCACCAATCCAGCATCTCTCTACCAAAATCTTCAGGTTCCCTTCCGGACCCAACATGCCTCCTTCACAGGCACATTTTGACATTTAATTATTATAGTTTGCGTCCCCTGCTTAATAGTAGTGTTGGTACTAGTGCTTTAGACTTATACAGAAACCCCCTCTCTGCTCCACTGGTGTGGCCAAGGCCCCAGGCCCAGACCCTTATATTATAACCAGAACCTCTCTTCTTCCTTCCTCCTCCCCATCATCTCTCTATTCCTTGGTCTTTTTGTTTCTTTAATCTAGGGCCAAATGTTTGTCCACCTTTGGTACCTTCCTGCCCCCTTGTCCTGTTATTCTTTCTATGTACCACGGATAGTGAGAACATCCAGTATTTGTCTTCTGACTGACTTAATGTAATATCCTCCCGTTCCATCCATTTTGCAAATAAATGCAAAACATTTTTTTTTACTGCTGTATTCTTGGCACCCAATTCTAGGCATATTGCTAACTGAATGAATCAATGAATTGAAACGAAGGTCTATTCTCCTTCCTCCGACTGTGATCTAGCACTGGGATGACTATGGAGAACACGATAAAATTAAAGTGATAACGGGTATCTTTCTTGCCTCTGAGGGGTATGAATCTAGCTGGGAAGACCCTTATGGTAAGCAATTGAATTCCTCAAATAATCTTTCTCTACAGTTGGAAGAAGTGAGGAGAATGCAGAAGAAAAGGATATTTTATTTTATAAAAATATGTGGGATCCTTGGAGATGCTCTTAGGAGAGAATGCTTTATTATTTCCATGTGACAGTTTGTGAAGCTTCTCTGTCAAGGCTGAAGTTCCTTGAAGAAGGAAGCATCTGGCTTCTGGGCGCCTGTGATGTTCCCGGTCCTGGGATGGGGAGAAGGAAAGGCCCATTCTCCTACCTTTATGGAGTTCAAAATCAAGTTTAGATTCTCAGAAGGGCTTTACATACAAAACCCTTTGTTGTTGACAGTAACAAGATGTGAAGCTTTAAATTCCAGTGTCTGAACTCATCGAAGCATATGCAGTCAAAGCTTCCAGAGTTTTCTCTTAGATGAAAAGAACTTCAGAGGCGGCCTGCAGTATTTTACATAAATAAAAGCTGCACTTGGCAAAACATTATATTTTTATCGAGTTCCTCTGGATATCTACGGGCTTGTTCGGTAATTACACTCGATTATAATGCAAATCAGCAGGGCTGCACCTAGTTTTCTGGGCAGAAATGCTGTGAAGTGGCCAGAAGTCTGTACTGAACTGAGGACATGGGAACATACTGTGGACATTGGGGGATAGGCTGGGGCCTCTTTTTTTTTTAAAATTGAATCACCATGAGCTCCAGTTATAAAGCTTTCATATTTGAGTTTCAGTCATGCAATGATCGAACACCCATCCTTCCACCAGTGCACATTCTCCACCACCAATGTCCCCAGTATTCCTCCCCTGTCACATCTCAACCTCCCCCCGCCCTGTGGCAGAAAATTAGGCTGGGACCTTTTGGCAAAATGTAAAGCTCGGAGAGAACTTACTTAAACTCCTTTTCCTCTCCGTGTCTGGGAGAGGAGAAGCACACCAGATCCCGAGGCTGATTGAAGACCTGCTCTCCCCAGCCCTCCCCCTCAGACAGGTGTCCTGGGCTCCTGCAGAGTCCCTTGGTGTTACCAGCAAGCAGATCCATGGCCCTAATTAATGAGCCCGGGAGATAAATGGCAGTGAAAGTGTTAACAGCTTCAAGAGGGTTTTGGAATGTCATGGTGGCCCTTTCTGTAATTAATGAGGACCAAATCTGTGTCTCTCTGGAATCCGTCCGCCTGTTGTTTCTGACTGTAGCATCTTTGGGTTCGAGTCATTCTTCCCCAGCTGGATTAAGCATCTTGCCAGCAGGAAGTGTCTCTCCTCCTCCCACTGACCTGCCAATCAGAACGTGCACCTCACAGGAAACTCATGCAGCCTACTCACTCACGGGTGAGTTGAAGAAAATGCTGCTTGGGACATTGTCTTGTAGGAGCTCAAGTAGGCAGCATCGTTTCTTCAGCTGGATTTAGCTGCTCCTGTTCTTAGGTCACCACCCAGGAAAGGAAGAGGGTGGGAACCCCGAGGCTTCAAACCAGTGGACAGGTAGATGTGTCCGTAGGTGGCTGCAGCCGACCCTTCGTCCGTTAGCAGCTATTGTATTGATTACCTTATGTGCCAGGCAGCAGGGCAGGGGCTGGGTCCTGCTTTCATGGAGTAGTAGGAGACCAAATGTGAATCAAGGAACAACCTGACGGTGGGCATCTAAGATGACAACTCAGTAGGATTGCCCATCACTGGCCTTTAAGAGCCTGGGGCACACCCAGGCCTTACCTTTTGGGGGTTGGGTTGGCTATTACTTTTTTGTTCCCTGGGAAATATGTTGATTGGGGAATCACGTGAATTCAGTGAACGGCTTGAGTTGGACTCTATATTCTCCATATAGGAAAAGCGGAAGTTGTAGTGTAGGTCCGTGTTTTCTGAAGTGGGTGGGCACTGGGGTTAGGGAGGGAGGAACGGGGCCAGTAGGGGGAGGCGGTAGGAGCCTTGGGTGCAGTGGGGTTGCTTTCTATTCATTTGTTTTGAGAAGGTAGATTTTCTGTGGAGGGCCATTGAGTGCTTGTTTGTTTGTTTGTTCATTCTGGTGGGTGGTAGACCAAATCAGCTTGGGAACCTCTCGAAGCCTCATTAACAATGGTCTTGATTTGGCTCTGCATCATGGGCTTTCATGATGCGAAATTGAGTGCTTGATATGTATTATCTTTATTGTTCTCTGTGAAGCTGTCTTGTATCCCCTGAAACTCTGCCAGCTTCTGCCCCTCCGCCCCCATCTTTCTACATTGTTCTGATTAAACTTTCAAAGCTATTGCTGAGAACTTGCTTCTTACCTGGAGTATAAGGCCCACAAAAATATATTTATTTATATTTTAGGGATCATATTTTAGGAACATATTTTATGTTAGGGATCAAACCAAGGGGGGCTTCATACATGCCAGCCACATGCCAGACCACTGAGCTACATCCCAGGCCCTTAAAAATTCTTTTAATATTTATTTATTTATTTTTGTGTGTTTTTTTGGGGGGGCCCACACCTAGTGGTGCTCCTGGCCTTTTACTCAGGACTCAATCACTCTTGGTGGTCTCAGGGGACTGTATGGTGTCATGGGGATTGAATGCGTGCAAGGCAAGCGCCCTACCCGCTATACTATCGCTCCGGCCCTAGATACTTTTAATTTTTAAACAGAGCCTTTCTGTGTCATTGAGTGCAGCCCAAGGTTATTCTAGAGAACAATAAGCAAGTAGAATTTCTAGATGGCGGTATCTGTGAATTCCTCTCCCTACCTCTTGAATTGATGATGATCTAAACCATTTTAGGCAGCTGAGAAAATCATCAGTCAGCCAGCACGAATGAAGCATTTAAATCGACCAGTGTTTGGCAGAGTATCCTTCAAAGTGTGGGAGCATTATTTCCGGTTACTGTGATCACAGAGGCTGGGAGCCTTACTGAGTCAACGCACATTAGCAGACGAATGATTCCAAGATGGCCTGTGGCAATGGACACCGTGTACCTCTGCACACAGGCTCTTATTCCCAAACTTACTTTATTGTGGAAAGCTTATTCTTTGTAAAACATGATCAGAAACACAGAGTTACTATTTGGTGGGCATATTTTGAAAACATTGTAATTCGATCAGAGAAGGGTGGATGTTCTCACACGGGATGTTCGTGGATTTTGTGCCTTTGTGAAACAGTGTGTGGGAATTTAGAGGAGATAATTCAGCAGCTTCACATCATTGGCAGTGGCTTCTGGGTGAGATTTTATCTTAGGTCTCACGTGGCTTCTGGGTGAGGTTTGCCTTGGTCTCACAGAAGGTGAAGTTCAAATAGACAGAGAAGAGAGCCCCTCAAAATTGGAAGAAGAGCATAAAAAGTGTTGGCTCAGATGTGTTTGGCATTTTGCGTTCTGAAGTTAGTCAGGAAACCAGTGTGATTAAAGTCAGAACGCTCTCCCCAGATAATTGGTTCATTATAAAAGCCCCACAAAACCCAAAATGAGCTATCCCAAGAAAAGGGATTGGTGGATAAAATGGATAGTCAGGTGTGTCAAATCCGCCAGCAGCCAGCCAGCGACTCAACACATATGCACTGAGTATTTTCTCAGAATTTTGCTCAGAGCAAAGTGTTGAGCCAAATCACTCATGATATATTGAGCTCTTGGTTATCAAGGAAATCTATCATGAGGACTAACCTCAACCTCCAACCTCCAAGATGCATTTTCAGTTAATTTTCTTTTGCTTATTTCTCGAGAGCTCTGATGGAGTCGAGAATTGTTCTGTAGTATCCTTCATGAAATCGAGTACTGTCTTGTCCAAATTCATGGATTAAATAAATAGAAGCATGTCAAGACTGATTTTTTTTTAAGTCTTATCTGTTTGGCTGCATTACTGTCAGCAAATTATTTAACTTATCTCCACCCGTCTCCTTATCTGTCCAATGGAATAATAGCTATATTATAGAGTTGTTGTAATATTAATAAGCATGTAAAAACATCCCACTTCCAGTGAGTTTTTAATAAATAACAATTACTATTGGTAAAAATTTATAATTAATATTATTTGATGTAGGTAAAACTGACTGGCTGAAGATTTTGTACAGCACTTATCAACTGAGGTGTTTCCAGCTTAACATTTTATAGTTTCTTCCCCTTTCTCTAAAATGATCATCACTGGAATTCAGAATTTGCTGAATACCAGTTTACAGGAGTAGATTTCTCCTCTTGATCCTTTGCAGGTGGTCCCTGGGATGAGAGATCAGGGGACAAGGATTACCTGATCCGGGGCTGAGAAAAAAATAAAACCAACTATAAAGGGGCTGAAGTGATAGTACAGTGGGGAGGGCGTTTGCCTTGCACACTGCCAATCTGGGTTCGATCCCCAGTATCCCATATGGTCCCCCAAATACTCCAGGAGTGATTCCTGAGTGCAGAGTCAGGAGTGACTCCTGAGCATCGCCGGGTGTGACCCAAGAAGTAAAAAAAAAAAAAAAAAGTAAAAAAATTAAAAAGTTAAATACTGGAGGCTGGAGCAATAGCACAGCGGGTAGGGCGTTTGTATTGCATGCAGCCAACCCGGGTTCGATTCTCAGTATCCCATATGGAAAAAAGAAAGAAAAAAAATTAAATACTAATTTGATCTGGGGCTGTTTTTAGTCCCAATCATTGGATTTACTTGAAGGATTTGTATTTGAATTTTATTTTAGTTTTGGTTTTGGGGCCTGACTTGGTAGTGGTTGACGTCTGTTCCTAACTCTGTGGGAATTGTTTCTGGAGGTGCTCAGGGGACCCACGTGTGACTGGGGATTGAACCTAGGTCTCCCAAAGCAAAGCCTGTGTTGATCGAGCCATCTCTCCAGGACTTTGCATTTTAAAGAGCAGAGAGTGGATATTTTTTTTTCTTTTTGGGTCACACCCAGCGATGCTCAGGGGTTACTCCTGGCTTTGCACTCAGGAATTACTCCTGGCAGTGCTCGGGGAACCATATGGGATGCTGGGAACTAATTGAACCCGGTTCGGCTGAATGCAAGGCAGATGCCCTACCCACAGTGCTATCGCTCCAGACCCCAGAGAGTAGATTTTAACCTGCGCATCTCCCATGTGGGTTTGTGGGCCTAGCGTCGGAATAGAGTCTTGAGGTTTTTTCATAGTGCTGCAGTGATTCTGATGTGGGTTTCCTTTCTCTAGGCCAAAGTCTCTGGCTTCGTTTTTCTACTCTGTGTCTCTTAATTACATCCAACCCCCACAAACAGTGCACAGGTGTTTCCCTGTTATTTTAGCACATATGTAGGCACTGTCCAAAGGGGCCCAAGTTGGAGAGCAAAACTTTGCTTTTGATCAGAACATTGGAATTTTGAGGAGTAACATGAGTTGAAAAATTACTTCCAACTTCTGTAAAGATGACTCTGCTAGAAGGAACTCTAAAGTCATCTGTTAATTTTCTGTTAGACTCAGAATTCTGCTCTCTAAACTCAGATTTCATTTTAGATTATTTACATTAAAGTGACAAAAATAAATGTACTAGATGCTACACCTAACCTTTCAGGTTCTTAAGAATTGCCTCATCTTCTTTTCTACCACATAAGTCCCTTCAAAACCTTCTAAGTTCACCAGAGAGTGGGACATCAGATTCTTCTGTTTCATTTTTATCTCCAATTTTTGTTTCCTAGTTTAGGAAAATAGTTGGGAATAGTCACCAATTCTTAGGGTTATGCTTGCTATGAGAATTTAACAAGGTAAGTAGGTGAAAGCGCTAGGTTTGAAGTATCAGCTTGCCCTGTAATGAGCAACTGGAGGTCTCAGAGACAAACACATCTTTGTTGTTGTTGTTGTTTTGGACCATACCTGGGGATGTCTAGGGTTTACAGCTGCTTCTGTGCTCAGGGTTCTCTCCTGGAAGTGCTCAGGGGACCATATGGATGCTGGGGATCAAATCCAGGTCAGCCTCATGCAAGACAAGCAACTTGCCCACTATGCCATGTCTTCAGGTCTTCACCGTTGCTTCTTTCGGCTGCGGAGTGTTGGGTCACAGCAGGTGGTGGTCAGGGCTGCCTCTGCTCTGTGCTCAGGGATCACTCTGGTAATGCCCAGGGAACACAGTGGACTCAGGGTTCCGACTGGTAGCAGCATTGGAAGGGAAGCATCCTAACTCCTGCACTGTGCTTCCCGCCACCATTTATTTGCTTCTTCTTTAATTGATTCATTTTCTTGCTTTTTTTTTGGGCCACACCCAGCAGTGCTCAGGACTTATAACCTGCTCTATGCTTAGGGGTCACTCCTGGCAGTGCTCAGGGGCCATATGTGGTTCTGGGGATCAAACCTGGGTGAGCTGCGTGCAAGGCCAGCACCTTATCTGTTGCTCCTCTCTCTCTCTCTCTCTCTTTCTTTCTTTGTTGTTAGTTTTCTCCCAATTTATTTATTTGGAAATTTACTTTACCTCCTTCCGGTCATTGTTGTTATTGTTTCTGTGACTTGTGTGTGGATGTGTGCGTTTCGGGGATGGCCGCATGCACACACCTGACCCCAGCATTTGCGCACTTGGTCGTGGAAATCATCCCATCTTGAAGTTGCTCATGAAGTTTGTCTTTCCCCCCCCAAGCATGTTCCATGTCGCGTGTTCTTCCGTGCCACATCCTGGTCTTCTGGCCAGCTTCAGCCCACAGTTGTCAGCTAAAATACAGGCCAGGCACTTGCATTTATTTGAATTTCACACAAGAAATATTACCTGGGACCTGCTTATACCACTATGTCTTCATCTGAAATATGAAGATTGAAATATCAGATTGAACAGGGACCCCTTTTCCATTGCTCAGGGTGGCAGCTGGGCTTCGGAGGCCCTGTCTAACAGTGCCAGGGAAGGACGTGCTCCCCAGCTCCTGTCTGCCTTGAGCCTGAGGAGGGGGGCAGCTTGTCTCCTTACAATAGAGACGGTCTCGTGTTGAACGGTTCAGGGGTGGGCAAAGGTAGGGCCCATGTCTGCGGGCAGGGCCCCGTGGTGAGAGCCCTGCGACGTCTGGGCTCCTGCCACCCGGCTGGCCTGTTGGTCTACACCCCAGGAGCTCACAGCTGCTTCCCCTCTCGGTTTCGAGCAGAGCTGAGCTGCCACGCTGCCTTCAACATGTATTTGTATTTGTGCTTCACGTCCTATTCCTGGAGGGCCCCTGCCATCCACCCAGGGCCCCCTCCTTGGGCCCTCATTCCCAGAACTCTCCCAGCTGAAGCTTCTTTGGCCCTAGGAATCCCGGTGCCATTCGCCCATTATGCCCTGAATTGAAGATTATTGACATCTAGCACCAAAAATTAGCTGCGCTCCAATCTTAGCAGAGGCCTCAGGGCCCTGAGACTCCACTCTCGTGCCCTTTTATGTGAACACTTGAGTATTGCTTTGCACATAGTGGATGATTGGTTAAATAGATTTTGACATTAAGTTATAATAATATTTTCCTAAATAATTCAGACAGGCTCTATAGATTTTTTTTTCTTTCTGGAATGTTCTCTTTCCATGACATAGAAGAAAGAAAATTACACTGGGTTGGAGGGATAGTATGGTAGATACTATCATATGGTTGCCTTGCATGCAGCCAACCAGGGTTCAATCCCTAGCACCCCATATGGTCCCCTAAGCTCACCAGAAATGATCTCTGAGTTCAGAGCAGGAGTAAACATTGAGCACCTCTGAGTGTGACACCCAAATAAAACAACAAATAACAAATAAAAAATAAAAATAAATTTATATGCACATTTCTCTGTACTTTGAAAAAGGAAAAAACATAGAAAGATTTTATTTTTGATTCAACATTTAAAAATGAAAACAAATGAGTTTTTCAGAGCAATCTTAGCCTTGAAAATTGAGAAAGTGCAAAAAGTTTCTTTATACCTCCTCATCTCCACAGTTTACTATGTATACAGAATTTATATATACTTTATAAGTCTAGTTTTCCTATATACTTGAGGTGGCCCTTGGGCTGGGCAGTCAGGAGAAAACAAAGTAAATAGTATCATCTTGATAAAGAAATTATATTTATGTATTTTGTTATTAAAATATTATGTTAGTCAAGTCTATATAAACAAATCAATGTAGGAATTTCTTGGGGGTTGGGCCACATCTGACAGTGCTCAGGGTTTATCCCTAGTGTGTTCAGGGACCAAGTGTGATGTCAGGATCACACATGGTGTGATCAGTTGGCTGGGATTGCCCGTGTGAAGCACAAGTTCCTTAACCCCTGCACTCTGACCCCCATCCTATCTCACTGGACCCAGGTATGGCCAGTGAAGGTGAGGAGGGACCCAGGAGATGGCTTTGCATGCTAGAGTCCTGGTTTCATCCCCGGCACTATAAGACCTGGGAATGACCCCCAAGCACCTACCTGAAATGGCCCTCAGCACCCCTACTCAAAACAAAACAAAAGAAAAAAAAAACAGCAAAAGAAGGTTGGAGGGGGGAAGACGCTTTGGATTTCAGAAGGTGGCGTCATGCTTCATCGCAAACTTTGCATTAGAGGGAGGAGGGTTTGCATGTTGGCTGCAGCCCCAAACCAGCTGTGTGACCTTTTGACAAATTATGTAACCTTTGTGAACCGCCGCTTCTGTATCTGTTAGACAAGATCAGTAAGCTCTGTCTCACTGGGTTGTTTGCAGTGAACTATATAAAGCATAAAAAGGTGCTCAGAACACTGCTAGCCCCACCCACGATGGACCCAACCAGGAGTTGGCCATTAGAACTCGGTCATAAAAATGATACCTTTTAGGACCTCATGTGTCAAGAAACTTAGATGTTCAGAGTTCAGTTGCTTTGATCCTGCATATGGGAAGGGCTCAGGCTGGGAGTTGCTTTTCATCTGAGGGGCCTGCCTAGGGGTGATGGATAGTAGTTCTCCGTGTGAGATGGATGTTTGCCAGGCCTGCATTTCTGTCTGCTTTCATGCAGGCCAGTACACAGTCCCAGTTTGCTCTTGATTCTGTAGCCACTGGGCTCCACTCCTGAAGAGCTGTGTGACCTTGTGGAAGACATTGAACCTCTCTGGGCTTTAACTGCTGGCTCATCAGGAGTTATTTGATTTTTTTTTTTAATTAATTAATTTCTTTTGCTCTTGAGTCACACCCAGCTATGCACAGGGTTTCCTCCTGGCTCTGCACCAAGGAATTACTCCTGGCAGTGCTCGGGTACTATATGGGATGCTGAGGATCAAACCCGGGTCAGCTGCATGCCAAGACAAACACCCTCCCAGTTGTACTATCGTCCCAGCCCTGAGTCATTTGATCTTGAATCCCAACTTAGAAATTTTTTATTCCTGAAGTCTTTTCTCTATTACAAGAAAGGTTGACATACTTCCTCAGGCCTCAAGAAAAGGACTTGGCACTAGTTTCACTCTGTGCTGTTTTGCTGCTGTTCCAGCTGGATGGGAAGTCGGTTTGGAGCCCCCATGTACCAACCTGGTCTCCCTGACTTAATCGTAACTCCCACTTCTCATTTGGGAACAACCAAATGGCAGTGCCACATCGCCCGTGCCTACCTCCTAGGGTTGTTTAATCACTGCTGGAAAATGTGTTGGTCACCAGGCCTGGGAATTGTCAGGACCCACCATGGGTGGGATCTGGAGGGGAGGAAGGGAGACATTCAGATCCAGAATCGACAGCGGGGATGGTGGAGGTTAGAGGTCAGCCCCTGGTGGGGACGAGAGTGGAACTCAGATGCTGTCTTCCTGTGTCCCCGAGAACGTGGAGTAGATCCGGGTTTCTTAGGCAAACACCAGCCTCCCTCCTTCGCTGCAGATTGTTGGGGCTGGAGATTTCGAACGGATCTGCAGGCTGTTTCTAGGAACCTGGCCACGGATGCCGCCCCCGTACGCCAGAGAACACAGCTCTCGCTCGCTCCTCTTGGCTTCCTTATCCCTTCTTGGCTCTTGAACATTTTTTCTTTATCACTGCTTATCATATGACTGCACAGACAACCATAAAGCCAACTATTTTAAGGGGAAAAAGGAGGAAGACAGATAAGACAGTGATTCAGAAACAGGCAGGAAAGTGGAGTCATGTGGTGGGCCCCTTGTGGGTGGGATGTGCGTGCCGCAGCCGGGTGGGCGGAGGACACTGCCCCAGAGCCTGCTGGGTAAATGAGGCCTGCCAGGACGGTTGTATCGATATTGATTTCGATTGATATTTTAAAATGACTTATTGCGAGGAGGGGTGCTCTATTCAGAGCTTTCTCCTGGCTTTGTGCTCAGGGATCACTCATGGCAGGGTTTGGCCAATCTGCCGGAATCCAAGCCGGGTCAGCTTTGTGCGAAGCTGGTGCCTTTCCCTTTGTACTATCTCTCAGGCTTCTTTTGGTTTGCTTTTGATAGGGGCTACAGCCAGTGTGCTGGGCGTTGGAGGGCACTATGGCTATTCTTATGGCCAGGGGTCGAACTTGGGGCCTCAAGCACCCCACTAGGTATGTGCCCTCCCATGACTGTGTTCCGGGCCCAAGGATGTGGTCTGCAGTCCTCTGCTGTGTCTGGAGGAGACTGGGAGGCCAGAGGAGATGCTACCTGGCTGTTGTTGCCGTTTGTCCTCTGGAGAGCTGGTCCCACCAGGCTCTCCTGCCCGCTGGCTCTGCTCCATGTCTGTGACTGTGCTAGGACCCCATGTCCTGCGGGAGAGGGCTCATGGCCTGTCCCAGCATAGGAAAGGGAGAAATATCTCCTGGGAAAGGCTATTCCCACGTGCTTCAGAGGCAGAAAACTGGGTCCTTCAGAGTCTATGGTGTGGGATGAGTGAAGCTTGTTTCGGGAAAGCATCCTGGCAGGCTGTTTTTGTAAAACTCCAAATAGGTGTCGGCAAGGTATTATCGAGGGGCCCAAGAGATAGCCCAGGGGATAGGCACTGGCCTTGCATGTCGTCATCCCCAGCTCAAGGCCTGCATCACAGCTCAAGTCCCGGGAGCATTGCTGGGAGTGATCCCTGAGTCCAGCTAGGAGTAAGCCCTCCAGATGACCAGGTGTGGCCCAAGCACCCTTTGGGCCCTCAGAAAAGAAGATCTAATCTACAGTGTCTCTTATCTAAGGAGCACTGTAGTGCACTCATGGTGTCTGTTGGTTGAGGGGGCCATGAGGCCATGTGGTCACTGTAAGGCTACCTCTACCTCTACCGGTACAGTTTAAATTTTAGGCAGATGAGTGTCTTTTGGCCCTTCCCACTTAGAAATTTGTCATTTTTCTCCCCTTCCGTTGGATTTGGGGCCGTAAGCACAGTGTGTCTGGCACTGTGCTGGGGGACCACCAGATGCTGGCCAGAGCTGGCATGCAGCCCCTCGAGCTCTCTGGTGCCAAGAATCTCATCATTCCCCCTCCTCTTTATAGGAAAGCTACTTTACTTTTGTTTTGAATTTTTTGGCTCCACCTGAAGGTGCTCAAGGCGTCCTCCTGGCTCATGCACTGAGTGATCACTCCTGGTGGTGCTCGGGGGAACTGTAGGATTGAACCGGGTTGGCTGTGTGCGAGGCAAATACCCTACCCACTGTGCTTTTATTCCGGCCTCTTTACTTTACCTTTGAGGGGGAAAGCTCTGCGAAAAGAGAATCAGGGCACATCTGGCTCGTTTTTCGAATTTCCAGATCAGGATTCATTAATGGGGACCTGAAATCAATTAAGTGGCTCTCAGGCAGTAGCATAAAATATCGAAATAGAACAGGACAAAATAGAAATTATCCGCATGATCTTATTTACCCTCACAGTATCATATGCCATGAGGGTCAATAAATGTTGCTTTATAAGACTTCTGCTTCAGTTTAATTTGATTGGAGTATTATTGATTCGATGATCTTCATTCTTACATATGGTGGGTCCCAGTTAAAAAAAATTGTTTTGCGCAATGAAAATTCACCAGAAAAAACAGCCGTGTAAAATGCTACCTTAGGACAAAACTCTGGAGAAAATTAGAATTAGAATATGTTGAGGAGGGGCTGGAGCGATAGCACAGCGGGTAGGGCGGTTGCCTTGCACGCAGCCGACCCGGGTTCAAATCCCAGCATCCCATATATGGTCCCCTGAGCACTGCCAGGAGTAATTCCTGAGTGCATAAGCCAGGAGTAACCCCTGAACATTGCCGGTGTGTGACCCAAAAAGAAAAAAAAAAGAATATGTTGAGGAAACAATATAGTGTTATTTAAAAAAGTGAAATAAAATTGATTATTTTGGGGGCTGAGGAGATAGCTTAAAAAGGACAGAGCTCATGCCTGGCGTGGGTGAGGTCCTCAATTCAATCTCTGGTCCCACCCAAGCACTGCTAGGGTCTTGTGACCCCTGAGCATCCCTAGGCCCAAGTACTCCCCATCTGGGTTGTTGACTGTAGTTGATATAATTTATCTATATGTATATCCATCTGTGTCTATATTTATAGACATGTGTATAATTTTTTTGAGCAATAGTGAGATAGGAAAAAAATTTCTAATTTAATAGATTTTTAATGACCACCGGTAAGATGGAGATAAGAACATAAGGAAGATAGAGTTCTCAGTTAAGCTTAAAATTTTTTCACCCGAACAATGTCACCAAGGCGGCTCTATTGTGCTCGCCCAAGGCAAGACTGATACAAGTTAGGGGAGGGGGTGGCTTTTGACCTGGGCCTTGAAGTCTGGTCGGATGTACTGGTTCTGAGAACCTGCTGGACCACTGCTTGGTGAGCAGGCTCAGAGCAGAGAATCCAGGAGTGACCGGAAGTACCTTATGTTTGCCGAAAGCCCCCATCTTTGGAAGCACCGGAAGTGGCATTCACTCTCAGATAGTGCCACCTCAGTGTTCTTAGGTTAAGTCCTTGGAAGTTTAAGGTGAGGGCTGCAAGGGGAGCACAGCTTGAGCACCCTGCCCTGAGCACCCACCTACTCTGTATACCCATGGGCTTGACTTTTGCTGGCTCCGGTGTTTTTAGATTCCATGTAGGGGAGATCTCAGGTTGTTTGTCTGGTTCTCTGAGTGCATGCTTTGCTTTGGGTAGGCTGGGTTCCCGCTCAGCACCAGAGAGAGTGCCCTCCTGCCAACCACAGTGAAAGGAAACAAAGGCAGTTCAAGGGTAGAAACCCTTATGCATAGCAGTGTCCCGAAAACTAGTTCCGCTTCAGTGAAGAAAATGTGGGGTCTGTGGAAAAGAATGCTTTAATCTTAATCTTTGTGGAACTGCACAGTGGGAATACATTGTTCAGTAATCTTGACTTTCCCTCTTGATTCTCCCTGTTGTCTTATATGGTTGCAAATGATGTTTCCCCTCCTAATTTGCCTTTTGAGAAAATGACCTGGGAAATTTAATGGGGAATTGGCAGTTGAGGCAGAGGACCAGATACCACCCTCTTCTGGGTTTGGGGATGGGGCTTAGACTATAGTGCAGCCCAGTTTTATTCGGTGCAAACGCGCTCAGTTGAGGAGACCCCCAGATGTGGCTCAGACAGAGGCATTCTGGGAAATTTAATGGGGAATTGGCAGTTGAGGCAGAGGACCAGATACTATCCTCTCCTGGGTTTAGGGATGGGGCTTAGACTACAATGTAGCCCAGTTTTTTTCGGTGGAAACGCGCTCAGTTGAGGAGACCCCAGACTCGGTTCAGACAGAGGCATTGATACTGATGCCAGTGTACGTCCCATTCCATCATAGAGTTAGACATTTAAACACAGCAAGCTCTGAAAGGCTTTCACGTGAATCAGAATTCCTTCCTGTCTCCCTTTGTTCTTTGTCTCTCAGAGATGATCATGCAATCCATGGAATGTTTTCTGACTCCAATTAAATTGCTCTAATAATAGGTTTGTATATATTGCAGATATTGTGTATATATTGGTTCCTGAGCCACACTCGGCAGTGCTCAGGGGTCAGTCCTGGCTCTGTGCTCTGGAATCACTCCTGGCAGACTTGGGAAACCACATAGGGTGCAGGGGGACCGAGTCTGGGTTGCCATACGAGGCAGTGCCCCACCCGCTGCACTGTCTCCAGCCCCAGGGGTTTGTTAAGTCCTTGTTTCTAGATGGAAAATGTAAGAGCACAGAACTTCAGTGAATTGAGTAAATGAAAGAATCTAGACAAGAAAAAATAGGCGAGTACAGGCTTCCTGAGTCCTGGTAAGGTGCTTGTATAACTGTACCTCGTGGACCCACCCACCCTCTCCATCTATTCATCTCCCTTTTTCATCTGTTAATGCCAATACCATGCGTCTAGCACTTTTAGTCAAAGAGGCTGGCTTATTTATCTGTGTTTTCAGGTTTGCTCTGCGGCTGTTGGCTGAAGTTGGGATGATTGATCAGACCACCTTTGGGGTCAGTGGGCGTTGCAGCTTGTCTGTTGGGTGCAGGCACCACTCACCTGCCTCTTAAGGGTTGTTCTGACATATCAAAGAGCTGCTCAACCCTGGGATGAGAGATGATTTATTAAAAACAAATGAGACAAACCCTCTGTTTGTTTGTCCTTCCTCAGTGTCGGTACCCTTTCTCATGACCATCATGCAGCCTATTATCATGGAAAAAAAACTCCCTTTTATGTTGTTGAAACTTCTCCCTTGGAGCAGGGCTCTGAAAATGTGTCCTGAGGAATAAAAAAAGTTAACGTTAGTACACACTGAAAGAAAGAAGGGAAGAAAGAAAGAAAGAAAGAAAGAAAGAAAGAAAGAAAGAAAGAAAGAAAGAAAGAAAGAAAGAAAGAAAAGATGCTGTGATATTTGGTTGTAGGAAACTATGTGTTGAAGGTAAACATGGGTTTACAGGACTTCTCAGAACCTTTGCTGTGCCCTTGGCTCTTGCATTCAGGATGATGATAATAGGTAGCGTTCCCAAGCTCTTTTGGACATGCAGCTTTGTTTTAGGGACAATCTTTCTATCTCTTGAGCTTATTGGAGAAGATTTTCCATCTGAGACTCTGGCCTTTACTATTTGTCTTGTTTTATTTTATTTTATTATTATTTTGTGAAGGCCCCACCCAGCGCCTCTGGGGGCTTCTCCTGGCAGTGTTGGGTGGCGGGGTCAGTGCTGTGTCAGGGATGGAACATGCCTTTCCACGCCTCCTGCAGGCAGAGCGCACCCACTGGGTCTTTGAGTTGGCCCTTCTGACCCTGGCCTCTCTGTACTATTTAAAACACATCTTACACACGTGGTCACCACCGAAAGTCTCGGTAACCTTCATTAGCAGTTGCATTGTTTTCCTTGTAATAAGAATCTTTTTTTTCTTGTGGGAGGGTCTCCCAAGCCATCCCTAGGAGCCGTGGGGGCCACCCAACCCTGCTACCAGCCTGGAGAAGCTAAGGCCTAGTGCTCTCCCTGCCCGGGCTCCAGGGCCCATGAGTGCCAAGGATGGAACTGGGCATCAGTGGGTGATTGGGCAAAGGGACTCGCATATGCCTTTGTTGTCTCCCTGATGAGCACTGTGAAGATTTACTCCTTGAGTTAGGAATAGGTGTTGTAGGTAGGTACATGCCTTCATTGGTGGACCCAGCCCAGATTCCATCCCCAGAACTACGTGGTCCCCGAGCAATGGTGAGAACAGCCCTGGAGACCCCTGGGCACGGCCAGATGAAGCCTGGAGGCCCCCAGCACATCCAGGGAGACTCGGTCATCCCCAGCACCCCAAGGCCCAAGCACCTTTAGGCCTTCGCCTTGGCCAAGAACCTCTGGTGATGTGGAGGTTTCTGAGCGCCATTTGGGATATCCTCCCCCTGCCCCCCGCAGAAACTTTGCCTTAGCAAGTTTCAGACATGCAGCAGAGTGTGATTAATGACAGTCACTGCATCCTCCAGGACTGATGGATCTGATAACTGGAAGTGAGTTTGTACCTACTCTTTGTTGCTTACTCTGACCCCTGCCCCGAGCACCCACCCACTCTGTATACCCATGGGCTTGACTTTTGCTGGCTTTGGTGTTTTTAGATTCCATGTAGGGGAAATCTCAGGTTGTTTGTCTGGTTCTCTGACTTTTCACTTAGCATTAAGTCCTCACGTTGTCACAGATGACAAGATTTTCTTCTTTGTTTTATGGCTGACTAATTGTGTGTGTGTGTGTGTGTGTGTGTGTGTGTGTGTATTAAGTATTTTATCCATCCCTTGATGGAAAGTTAAGTCGTTTTAATCTTGGCTGTTTTAAATAATGCTGTACTGAATGTGGGTGTGCTCATACCTTTTTTAATTCGTGCTTTCATTTTCTTTGGCTAAATATCCAGAATTGGTATTGCTGGACACACGGTGGTTATGTTTTACTTTGGGGGGAGAACTTCCATACTGTTTCCTATGCTGGCTGTAGCGTTTCCATTTCCATCAGTGGTGTGCAAGTATTTCCTTTTTTCTCTGTCCTCACTAACCCTTTTTTGGGTTTGTGTGTGGGCCACAGCCAGTGGTGCTCAGGGCTTATTCCCTCTCTGAGCTCATCGATCATTCCTGGTGGGGTTTGGGGGACCCTATGGGATACTGGGGATGGAACATGAGTCAGCCTCATGCAAGGCAAGAGCCCTGCTCTGCTGTCTCTCCGGCTGCCCCTACTAACTTTTGCCTTTCCATTTTTCCCCTTCCATTTTCCCTTCCCTTTGTTGATGTTGTGATGACCGGAAGTCATATAGGTTTGGTTGTGGTGCCTGCATACTTGGTTGAGATGTTCACTGGGCATCATGCACTTGAGTTGTGGTGCTTGTGTTTGTGTGAGTACGTGCACACACAGACACAGACACAAACACAGATATACACACAGACACAGATACACAGATACACACATAGACACACACAGATACACACACAGACACAGACATACACAGATACACACAGACATAGACACACACATATACATACAAACACACCCATAGACACATACAGACACAGACATACACAGATACATACTCAGACACAGACACACGGACACACAGACAGACAGACACACCCACACCCAGGGGTGTTCTCACTTCTGTCACGGCGCTTGCTCCCGTCCTGGTTGACTGCCCTGCCGTGAGGACTGCACTCCTGATCTCAGTGCTCACACACCTTTACTTGGATTGTTGATTTGGATTGTTGAGGCTCCAGGGTTCTCTGACAGCAGATTCACGGGGATGGGCGTGGATGCGTGTAGGCAGCTTTAGGGACTGGACGCAAGGCCTCACACTTGCAAAGCTGGTGTAACCACTGAGCCATCCTTAGGCCCAGCTCTTATCCTTTTGGTAATAGTCATTCTGCCAATTGACGATCAAAAAGATGAGTCGATAGTGCATCAAGTAAGATGGGAGGCTCACTGCAGTTTGGATTTGCTTTTCCCTAATGATCAGTGATGTTGGAAACTCTTCATGGACCCAATAGCTGTCTATCTTTTTGAAAAAAAAAAATGGCTATTCTGAATCTCTGCCCACATTGAATTTTTTTTCATTTTTTGTTGTTGGGTTATAAAGAGTTCTTTATATACTTTCCGTATTAGCTCCTTGTCAGATATGTGAGCTCTGAAAAAACCTTCCCATTCAGTTGCTGTTTCATTTTATTGATGGTTTCTTTTGCGTGCACAAGTGTTTTTGTTAGATGTAATTCCCCTTGTTTATTTTTCCTTTTGCTGCCTTTGCTTTTGATGCTTTGTTTCTAAAAGGGGCATCCCCAGTGCTGTTTACAGGCATCTGGCTGTAAAGAAGGAAGAGAAACTGAGGTTGGATAAACCTTTTTAAATGAAAATATGAGTAATGGGGCTGCCAGGGCCTTCACTCGGAGGATTTTCTAAATTGCTGTGTTGCTAGTTTGTTCGGTTCTGCTTTAGCCAGTGCCGTGTAGAAAGCAGTAGCCACGCCGCTGCTAGGATTCTCCAGACCCTTATATAGAATAACCCAGGCTGTGGCCGTGTCTGTGCTTCCTCCTCCTCGCCCCCTTTCAGAAATCACTGGCCTCATCACCATCTATTATGGTGGCGTATTCAGGTTTGATTCCTCTGCCCCTCTCGGAGAGCCCAGCAAGCTACTGAGAGCATCCCACCCGCACGGCAGAGCCTGGCAAGCTACCTGTGGCGTATTCGATAAGCCAAAAACAGTAACAACAAGTCTCACAACGGAGACGCTACTGGTGCCCGCTCGAGCAAATTGATGAGCAAGGGGACAACAGTGCTACAGTGCTATTTTGGTATTTTGTTCCCTCCTGTTTATTAGAAAAGACTGTGAGGGAGCTGCATGCAGCACCTGGCGGTAGCCATTGGCCACGCAGAGATTTCAGGGGCTCAGCCCTGGATTTCCACTTGAGTCCCTCACCGCAGGGGGCCCAGCCAGGAGCCAGTTCCTCTGCTGGTGAGGACACCAGGCTGGTGTGTAGGGACCTGATGAGCGAACCAGGTTGACACCTTAGAATGTTCCAGAGAGGTGCTCCTCAGTCTGGTTCCTGCCTGTGACCAACCTCCCACCTTGTTTACTTCCTGTGCCCCCGCCCTGTTGTTCTGGTCTCATGCTCATCTCCCGCCCACTTGGCACTATTTAAACCCGTGCCTCTCGTGGCATGTTCTTGGGGCTCTTATGGGGGTGGGGAAGGTGGGGAGTGTGACCCCCGTCGAGGCATGCTGCCATCTAGTCAGAAGTCCTTCTTGCCCTCAGACTGTGGCATCTCTGCCTCTACGGCTCTCCCACGTCATGAGCGGGTGCTGGGCGTTTCAGTTAGAGGGATCTTCCACGCCGGCTGCTGACTTGCAGCTCCGCTGTTCCTGCAGGCCTATTCTCTGCGAAAGGCAAGGGTCTCCACGTAACTGTGTTGCGGTGACATGAAAGGCCACTCAGTTGTCCCCTGCTCCCCTCTGCCGAATGGACATCCTTCTAGGTTGCTTACTCGAGTTGCTTGTCCTCGCTCTCCAAGGGGCTGGTGCTTTTCCACTTTAAAAGAAAAACAGGCCATAAATTACGGAGGAATTTTATGGCACTGTCTACAGCGCAGATTAGAAGCCAAGGAAAAATAAAACTCCAGTTTCTTTATGGAAAATTCAATGGAAAAGAGAGATTACTTCCTGAAAAGAGCGGGCACTGCCCAAGCGATGGCAGGGCAGAGGCTTGGCTGAGCCCGTAGCCTCGGGGGTGCCCTGGTGGAGTCTGGGACTGGCCCAGCCAGCGATTGTGCTTTTTCCCTCGGACCTGGAGGGGACAAGCGGTGATTTCGGGCTAGCAAGACTTTGGTGTTTGCACAAAGTCTGTTAGGTTCCAGTATCCTAGTTCCCATTTGTTCCACTAAGGCAGAGAATGTCTCAGGTCGTCCGTGAGCCCAGTTCCAACTGGATGCTGGAGGAAGAAGGGATGGAGCCGGGACTTGGAGGATGTCTGGCCGGGGATTGGGCTTCAGGCCACTCACACATAGTCCTCAGCAACATAGCAAAAATGAAACCGGAAAGGCAGGCGTTAGAGAAATCAGGGTGTCCCTTTCCATCTCGCTGAGCTGTTTTAGTCCCCCTCCAGTGATGCTGCCTTGACATCTTTGCTCCTGTGTCTTTTTCCACTCTCTGACTCAGGACCAAGGTGGGGGCACGGGCACGTGTGATTGTTTTGGGGAACATCAGTCTTGGTCACTTCTCTACCATTTATCATCTGAGAATTCGAGTGACTCTCAGTGAATCAGAGTAGTTACATTGGATGCATTCTCCTGGGGCTTGGCTAATTTTAGACCAGTTTGACGAGTTGTAAGGACCCAGTGGTTTGGGGGAAATTCTGTGGTGCGTTCCAGTTTGGGCACCCCTTATTTCGTTTCAATTTTGCTTCTTGAGAGCATGCAGGGTTATCTTTAATCACCAGGGGGTGGAGGGAGGGGGGGCAGGGCCTGGGCCCAGAGTCACGCTTGAAGCAGTCGGGCCTTTGCTGTGAGAGCCCTTGCCGGGAATGAGTTCCCAGGGGTCTGTGGGGGTGCCGGGCCTGCCCCACTGGGAGGAGGCGGCCACCTGCATGCCCCCAACAGGAGCCAGCCCAGTGGGGTGTGAGCGTCACTGCCGGAGCCTTTTCCGCCCTGGGCCAGTCCTGGTGGTGGGTGCACGCCGGCTGGCCCTTGCTTCTGGTTATTTGCTCCCAGAGTGGGCTGCCCTCTGGGGAACCTCAGGACACCCCAGCCTCCCAGCAGGGGCTCCTGACTGGAAGTGGTGCCCGTCTTGGGCCACACTCCCCTGCTGCCTTTTCAGCAAGGTCATTCTGCAGACAGTCAGACTCACCTGCCCTGCCCCCAGAGCTCCTGTTGGCATCATTGTCGGCCCCCCGGTGAGGGTTACCCTGCTCCAAGTGTCGCTAGAGGGAAGGAGTCTTCAAAAGCCCCGAGAAGCAGGACTAATCCTCCCACAACATTTTAGTGATTTCTTAAAAGATCGGTTATTCCCTGCCTTCATCCATGCAGTTTAGAGTGACATCAAAAGGGATGTTCTCCTCCCCTCCCCTCCCCCTCCCCACCCTTTCCATCTGTACCACTCCCTCCTCTTCCCTTCCCCCCTCCAGCTTCCCTCCCCCTCTCTCCCTCCCTTCTCCTTCCCTTCTCCCTCCCCTCCCCTCCTCTCCTATCCTCACCTCCACTTTTCCCTCCCCTTCCTATCCCTCCTCTCCCTTCTCCCTTCCCCTCCCCTCCCTTCCCTTTCCCCCCTCCCCCTCCCCTTCCTTTTCCTCCCCATCCCTCCCCCTCCTCCCTCTTGCAAGAGAAAAACTCATTTCCAGGCTGGAATGTTTAGGGCAGGAGTGATAGTATGATGGGAAAGGTGCCTTGCACTCCATATGGTCCTCCCTGTCCCACCCCACTGATCCCTGAGCACAGACCCAGGAGTAAGCCCTGAGTGCCGCCGGCTGGGGCCTGAGAACAAAAGCAAAAGACTGGAATGCTTGGGGCTGGAGACATAGCACAGCTGGTAGGGTGTTTGCCTTGCACGCGGCCAACCCAGGTTCAAATCCCAGCATCCCATATGGTCCCCTGAGCACGGCCAGGGGTGATTCCTGAGTGCAGAGCCAGGAGTAACCCCTGTGCATCGCCAGGTGTGACCCAAAAAGCAAAAAAAAAAAAAAAAAAAAAAAAGACTGGAATGCTCACATTTATTGCCTGCAGTAAATTCTGGCCCCCACACCATCATTGGGGCTCCTGTGCAGATATTCTTGCAGTTGTCATTCTCTACCAGGCACCCCCTTCTGTTGTGAGGGAGAGGACGGTGAGAAGGTCAGCCTGGGTGGCAGGAGGTGAGAGGAAGCATGTGTCCATAGGCCAGAGCCATAGGACAGAAACTAGGGCGTTTGCCTTGTACACAGCTGGCCCAGGCGCTCCATACGGTCCCCTGAACACAGCCAGGAGTGACCCTGACCATGAGTAAGTCCTGAGCACTGCTGGTTGTATCACTGTATCACTGTATCACTGTCATCCCATTGATCGTCGATTTGCATGAGCGGATACCAGTAACGTCTCCACTTGTCCTAGCCCTGAGATTTTAGCAGCCTCTCTTTACTCGTCTTCCCAGTGGTGCCATATTGGAGGCTCTTTCAGGGTAAGGGGAATGAGACCCATCATTGTTACTGTATTTGGCTTATTGAATATGCCACGGAGAGTTTGCCAGGCTCTGCCGTGCAGGCAGGATGCTCTCGGTATCTTGCCAGGTTCTCTGAGAGAAAACTAGGCTATAAGAGGTCGCACGGCCACAAAAGCCTTCTAAAAAAATACATGAAGGTGGTGATGCCCTTGTTTGCTAGCTTGCACTGGTGGAGGTAATTAGACACAGGAGAAGGGATTGTATGCCTGAAACCAATCATGAATAACTTTGTCATTTCATGGTGACTAGATTTTAAAAACCAGCATAAAAAAAGGCAGCACACGTCTATGTTTCTGTGACCAGTCCCTGCTCATTTGTGCAGGAGTGAGGTGTCACACATCTCCAGAGTTCTCTTCCACTGGGGAGACCCCGCACTGGACAGTCCCGGGCATCAGTATGGGCCTTCGAATGTAACTAGCAACATGACAGATGTGGATGCTGGTACCAATCAGAGTTTGGGCCTCAGTTGAGAGCCTGTGATGGAGCTCTCTTGCCGTGCATGTACGAGGTCACGAGTGACAACCCAGCATCACTGCACGTGCCCAGTGTAGCCCTGTTTTTGATCTGGATTTCATCACACATGAGAATGGGCTAGAGGTAGATTCAGATTCGGGAGCAGTTGTTTAGCCCGTTAGAGAAGCTGGCAGGGGGGTAGTGATGGGAGAAGGTGGCTCTGGGCTTGGAGTCACAGTAGGGATGAGGCTGGCTGGAGTCTGGAGTAAAACCCGAATGTCTGAGGGGCAAAGGGCTTCTCTCCTGCTCTGTTCTGATGCAGAGTTCAGTTGTTTTTGTGGGTTCTGGAATCTTCTGGGGGCTCAGGGGAGACAGATGTCAAAGCTGAGAGGGGTGGCGCCGCTGAGTGAGTGCCATTGGAAGGTGAGTGTCCGTGATGGACAGGTCAGTGGGTCCTGGAATGGACATATCACTAGTTTTCCAGCCCTTGTCTCTGCCTCTGCCATGTAAATATCAACTTTAGGCTTTTTTTCCAAAAGCCTAAAAAATCTCTTAGCACCTCATTCAGTTAGTGGTTCATCTGCTCATTTAGGGGGAAAACTTTACTTCTTGTACGAAGGGAATTTTCCCCCTCTAGCTTTTCTGCCCACCTCACCTATTTTATTTTTTTGAGGGGTGGCTGGCAGCATTTCTTGGGTTGTGAATACGTGACCACTTCATGTCACAATTTGGGTCATTTTAAAATTTTATTTCAAAAATATATTTCTCTTAATTATTCTGTGCAAAATGTTTTTAAAAATGTCTTTCTTTTAAATAAAACACAAAGGTAACCAAAGTTAGAAATTCTTACATAATATTGCTGTGAGGTATCATCTTGGTAACATTAGTGAAGGATCAGATCTTAAAAATTTCTCCAGTGCTATTATATTTTGCAAATGTTTTGCAACTGCAAAATAAATGTTTTGCAATTGCCAGATTAAAAAAGAGAAAAGCATATGCTTGTGAAGATGACCAATCATTTCAGAACTTCTTTCTAATTTTAAGGGCACAGAGTGAATTTGGGAGATTCAAAGCATTCAAACAAGTATTAGATAAAGAAATTTATAAATAAGTTATAAATTATCTATACACTTTTAGACATAAGGTAAGCATGAAAGTCTGTAGTAAGAGAATTTTGGAAGGAGCTCCTTTGAAGATAACAAAATTATGTACTGTCCAGAAATTTATCCTGGAAATAGCTGGAAGTCTTTCTCTGTCTCTGTACTTCAGCTCAGTCTCAGCAGTTTTTGAGATTTCCTGTATACAGTGCATTTTTCCACCTTCAGAAATCAAGGGGAGAGGAGCTCCTGCCACAGCAGGCATTTGTGGAAATCAATACAGGTCCAAAGAAGAGGTCCACATCCCATAGGTTTCTGTCCCAGGCTCATTCATTCCATGTTTCATTATCCCCCAGGCTCACCTTGCAAAAAGTGGAAAATTTCTTATTTTGGAGTTTAGTTGTTTTCTGAATTGGTCGTGCATTAGAAAGGCTTACTCCGATGCTACCGACAAAACATGTCATGCTTTCTTTTTTTCATTAATGCCCAGCTTCTACCTCACTGACTGAATACTGTTCAAATTTTCAGAGAAGGGGGGGAGAGGGAGGGAGGGGGAGGGAGGGGGAAGAGGGAAGGGAGGAGAGAGAGAGAGAAAGAGAGAGAGAGAGAGAGAGCGCCAGTCATGGAAAATTTCATCCTGATAGGAAGATTTTTTCATAAATACAAGAGCAGCAAATGGCAATGTGGCTACAATAGAACCTACCCTCAGCCTTTCCTTGCTGGAAACACACAGGTTGGGTCCAAAAACCAAGTACTGAATGCCTCATGATAGCTTTCCCATGGGATGAAGTTTTTCTGCTAAGACCTGGGGCAGGCAATGGCTCCCACTTCCTCTTTATTCCACCTTCATCCAGACATTTCCACAGCGTGTCTGCGCTGTGAAAGATGATGCTGCTAGGGGAAGAGTTTGCATCCAGCTGGGACAATGAAGTGCATGTCTGTTAACATCCCGGTCTCTAACAGGTGATAAACACGTGACGCAGAGAGGAAGCCTGTAGCTGTAAGGGAGGTCGCAGTCACAGGTGGACAGACTGCGACAGTTGGAAAGTTCTGGCAGATGTGGAGCTTGAGTAACAAGTAGAGAGATGGATGGGTGTGGGCACAGAATTACACAGAAGAGTGTTGTACCGGGAACCACCAAGAACCACCAAGAACCATGGAGTTCCATGGCTGCATGCGGGCTGGCTGACTTCTCTAGGTCTCTCACCGTCCTCCTGTCAGTGGGGCCTCACAGGGCTGGTCCAGCTCCGCTCTTGGGGTCTCACCAGAAGTCTGCGCACACAGAAGGGGAAAGTATCTTTCCCAGAGCTGGGCTCTGCTTGTTTCTGATGCTTTCTCTCCAGTTTCTAAATCTTGGCTGGGAATAAGTATCTGTCTGTATCAAGTAAGTGTCTCTCGGTATCAGTGAGTCTGTCGAGATAAATAGGAGTGTGTCGGAATGAAGGGCGAGGGTCCAGGCTTGAGGTTAACCTTCACAGAGTCACAGATTCTAGAAACAGAAAAAGCTGTTCGGGTACAGGGGAGAAGGCGCTTGCTGTGTGTGCAGCTGACCTGGGTTCACTTCTCCAGGAGTGATCCCTGAACACAGCTGGGTGTGACCTCATCTCAAAGAAAACAAATAAACAAGGGTTGGAGCCATAGTACACCGGGTAAACCACTTGCCTTGTATGCGACCAACTTGGGTTCAATGCCTGGTACCTCATGTGGTCCCCCTGTTAAGCCCAGGATTCTGGACGTCAGTTTCGCCCTTACACCCTGAGCCCTGCCAGGAGCGATTCCTGAGCACAGAGGCAGGAGTAAGCCTTGAGCACTGCAAAAATCTTCCAGACATCTTGAGGTGGGGTTGGCTAGAGGATGCCGGCGATACTAAGTTTCGGTGGCTGATGCTTCGGTCTGGAGACGCCAGCAGTGAGAATGTTCTCTCCAAGGTCGGGAGCATCCGGCGTGTTCAGGCTGATAGAATGAGAAAGGTGTGCACCTGCCTTGTCTCCTGCACCAACAGGAAGGCGGGATCATGAGCCCCGCATCCCAAATCTGAACTCATCAGGGGTAGATAACCATCTCCACCCTTTCAGCAGCCTGTTCTCAAACTGATAGTCTGGGTGCTTGTATTCTCAGGACCCAGAGAACCAAGCTGGGAAAGTGAAATAAAGACAGACTGATAAAACACAGCCCACTTCTGCTATAGACACCTCTACTTCTCGCCCACCACACACACACACACACACACACACACACACACACACACACACACACACACTCACACATATGCATCATACATTCTCAGGGCATCTGTATACTGAATGAGGGTAGAAAAAACATTTTAACAAATGCATGTATAGGAGAGCCTTTTAGACAACTTGATCCAGTTCAGCGTGTGAGATACATAAGAAAATGTGGTTTGTCTCGAGGTGCTTGAACAAAAACTGGACCGAAACACCTGAGAGCGTTGGAGGTTTGGCAACGACACTCCAAAGCTCTTACACAGTGTGTTCGGTCTTTATGCACTGCACACTTATTGATGATCTGCTCTGTTCTGGGAACCGTGTTAGAGGTTAGAGATTTTATAACTCCAATAAGTTGGCCATAATGATTTATAAATGTCCATTAAAGACAATCCCTCCTCCTATTTCTTCCTCCTTCTCCACCTCTTCTCCTTCTCCTCCTCCTCATTCTTCACCTCTTCCTTCTTCTTTCTTCTCTTTCTTTTTCTTCCTCTTTCCCTCCTTCTCTTCACCAGTGCTCTATCAACACATAAAAGGCAAGAGCCCACACCTGAGCCACACCCCTCCGTGTTTTCCTATACTTGTCACCCCACTCTCCATTTGCCTTTAATCAGTCACATGCAGTTGTGATGTCTCACACAGGGATTCTTAAACTTTTCCCTCTTGCAACCCCTTTTGCCCAAGACATTTTTCCTTGACCCAGGGTATTTAAAATAGGCATAAACATCAGACATTTTCTCATGATAAAATCATTTAAAAATCCATTTTTTGCCATTTCACATTCAGTTAATGACCGCCATGTGGGGCCATGACCCACAGTTTAAGAAGCTAGGGCCCAGGGCAGAGGTTCACAAATGTATGTGGTTCTAGTGTTCTCTTTCCAGAAACAAGCATAGCCTTGTCCCTGCCTTCCTGACGTGAGCACACAGAGAGCACCCCCTGTCCCAGAGGGCACCGTTGTCCCGTCCCGATCGTCCCAGTGCGTCTCCCCACCCACCCCCACCATATCAGTGCTGCTCTCGGACAGTGGAACTGTTTATCCTAGACGCCAACCAGGTGGTTTTTTAATGGCCCTTTGGAATTGGGTCTGATTATATTTCTCTGTAAATTAGGTTATGATGTGTTCAGTGTTCAGGTTGGAATTCAGGATGCACCTAAGTAGGGGCCCAGCAGACCTATTTTGGCTTTAATGTTTCTAACCTGTCATTAGTGCCCTAGGAGACTCCTGAGGCAATTTTCTCTGTTATTCTGGTCCAAATGTATCTGGTGTGGTCGATTGACCTCTTGGCCTTTGGATGGGGTAAGTGGGGACCAGGCATCCCAGAGATAGGGACATTTCTTGATGACATCATTGAATGCCATGAGTGGACATGAGTGGGCAGTTCCTATGGGGATCGAATCCCAGCAAGGGGTGTGGTGAGGGAACCGAGTACCCTGTATTTAAAACCACCCCGTGGTTCCCCCTCAGCAAATGCAGTCAGAGTAACTTACTCCTATAAAGTGTACTGTCTGAGTCACTCCTTTGGCACTCACTTATGACATCCTGTCTGGGTTGTTAGTGACTTTACATTCACTTTTCTTCCTCCCCAACAACCCTGCTTCAGAACCATCAGTCCAGGTTTCTTCCCCGTTCAAATTTCAAATTCTTCCCCAGTCCAGTCTTCTTCTTCTTTTTTTTTTTCTTGTTGGGTCACACCTGGTGATGCTCAGGGGTTACTCCTGGCTCTGCACTCAGGAATTACTCCTGGTGGTGCTCAGGGGACCATATGGGATGCTGGGAATCAACCTGGGCTGGCCGCGTGCAAGGCAAACACCCTACCCGCTGCAAGCAAACAAAATTATGAATGGTGAGGTTTGATTGATTGCAATACAAGTATCATTAACTCAATGGCAAATGGAATAATTATACTTTCAAGAATGATTTTATTGAGGCATTAGGAACATACAGCAAATAACATGTATTTAAAATGTGCAGTTTAGGGGCCAGAGAGATAGTACCGGCTTTGCACGTGGTGGAGTCGGGTTGGATCATATGGTCCCTCGGTACATTCAGGATTGATTCTTGAGCACAGAGACAGGAGTAAGCCCTGTGCACTGCCAGGTGAGGCTCAAACCTCTCCCTGCTAAGTGTAATCTGTCACGATTTTATCTAAGTTGTATAAGAGAGTGCAGTCAGAACTTATGAAGTGACTTTTTTTTGGGGGGGAGGACCCCTTTGGAAGAAAGCCTAGAGGGGCCCTTGGCAGAGCTGGGTTCGTGATTAATTCTGTTCATTGAAGATTGGGTAAGAGGCATTATAAAGTCTTATTCTCTTGTCCCTTGAAAAAAAACAAATCCAAGATTATCTACTTTGACACTTTTTTTGTTTTCCTTTGTTATTGGGAGTCCACACCTCTCAGGGTCCACTTCTGGTGGTACTTGGGGGGAACCAGGTGGCACCAGGGATTGACACTGATGCTGGTTCCTCACTTCAGAGCATCTGCTCCAGCCTGGAAGTCATTTTTCTACCCTGATTTGTTAACTTTGGGTTTTTTTTTTGGGGGGGGGGCACACGTGGCGGTGTTCAGGACTTCCTCCGGTCTCTGCGCTAAGGGATAACTTCTGAGGGGTCTTAGGAGACCATTAGGAGTACAGTGATTAAACTCGAGTCTACCACATGTAGGGCAAGGGTCATCCCTCTGCTCTGTTTCTCTGGCCCCTGATTTTCTTCTTAATGCTTTTCTTCTTAATGAAGGGAGCTTTCAGATGTATTTTTCACAGCAGTATTTAGTTATAATAACAAAGAAAAATGTGTATACTTAAAGTGTATGGCATGATGATATATGCATATGCAATGTATGCATCTGTTGTGAAATGATCACCACAATTAAGTTAATTAACAATCCACCACCTCATGCTCCACCCCTTCTCTTTTTCTCATAGTGGGGGCAGGGTTTATCATCATCATCAACTTGTGGAATAGATTCTTCCATGCTTCTACTTTCTAAGTGCCAAGAGACGGTTTGGACAAGGCTTGGTGGATTCAGTCAGGAAAGGAAGTTGGTATTCTTATCGCTGCAGAATCTCTTTCTTTCTGGATTCCTCTTTGATGTTCATAAGAGCTGAGCAAGTCCTGCAAGGTAATTCCATGCCAGCTCCGGCCAGCTGAGTTTTAATTGATTCTAATTAGCACCCCCATGGACTGTAATAACATTCCCCCCCACACCCCCAAAGCAGTCAGCCAAGTACCATTAGGGAAGGTGAGACATCTTTCTTTGGAATTATCAGAGGCAGAACTATTTTCAGGTTAAGTCTCTGTAAGTCCTGCTGTTCTCTGAAACAGGAAGTGAGCTCAGGAAAGGAAGTGTGTGTGGGGGGAGGGCAAGGTACCAGGAAGCATTTGCTGTCGACCCAACTCAGCGCATTAGAGCAGGAAGGTGCTGGGGGGCCTTTCAAGTCCCTCCAGCTCTAACTGCGAAGAAGGGGAAGGGATCTAATCAAGTCACAAGGTTTCATGGGAGCTGGGGAAACATTTGTTGTGAGTGATGTTTAGTGCAATCCCAAAGGCCTGTTTTTACCTCGAGCACGTCATTAGGACTTGACTTGAATATCGAAGCCAACAAAATCTTTGGGGGTGGGCTTGGGACGGAGCATGCCTGGCTGTGCTCAGGGATTACTCCTGGCTGTGTGCTCAGGGATCGCTCTCGAGCCCCTATGTGGTGCTGGGGATTGAGCCAGGGTCTGCCTCCTGCAAGTCCAACCCCCTACCCACTATACTGTCTCCAGCTCAGAAGCCAATGAAAACTTAAAAACAAACAAACGGCCCGTAGACAATTTGGGCTGCTTCCTCCCCTTGCCACACTCAGTCAGAATCCAGCATCTGTCTTTAGACATGGATAGGCATGTTTTCTCATGGCCTGGCTGGACATGTGTTTCCCATCGCTGGGCAACTACATTAGCAGCCAGTTCTCAAGAATTTGTGGTGTTAAGGGGACAGAAAGAATGTGGGAAGCTTTGCCCACAGGTCAGCCCACAGCTTGACTTGTCGGAAGTTTCGATCTTTCTTCCATTCAACACTGCAGAGAACTTCCGAGTGTGACTGGAGTGGTGCGAGAGATGGGAAGGAGTGAACCAGGTGCCGGGTGGGGACTCAGCAGAATTGTGAGGTCAGAGCAGGGGTGATGCTCCCTCTTCACCCCGGAAACCTGCTCAGGAGCCTTTGCCATCAGCTGTGGGAGTGCCCCAGAGTGGATGGGGGTAAAAGCAATGGGATTCCTTTGACAGGGAATTTGTCTTGTTTTGGAGGGGAGGGGGCTGTGCCCAGAAGGTGCTGGGGCCCCTACTGGCCATTCTCTAACCACTGGTTCAACATAAGTCCGAGCTGCCAGCTGTCAGGGATTATCCCGGTGACCCCAGCAAAGCACATCAGCCTCCAGGGCTGCCCCCGTGATGCTCGAAGGACCAAGTGGTGCTGGGAATTGAGTGCGAGTTGGCTGTGTGCTCGGCGTGCCCCCCATGGCTGTGCTTCCTCCAGCGCCAGAAATTTCCCTTTTGGATCTGGGCTTTCTAGTGGACAGAGGGTGGCAGGCAGGATTCTGAGCGAGCTCTGGGTCTAAGGGGGAGGAGCTGGTGCTGGTGGGAGACGAGGCAAAAGCTGCAGAGTGGGTTGCAGGAACCTGCGCTGGGCCCAAGGCGGGCGGAGTAACGGACCACACTCAGCCCTTTTCCATGTAAGCTTCGAGTGACGGGATAGACTATGGTCTTGTCTCACTCTTCATCAAATTTACTCATCTGTTGTTTAGTTTTTGGTTTTTGAACCACACCAGAGTAAGCTCAGAGCTTACCAGGGTTGGCCGCGGACAAGATAAATGCCTTAAGTTTGGAACTGGAACACCCAAATGGCTTCTTTAAAAAACAATTTTGTTTTTAGTCCTTTGCAGTACTGAGGGGCTACTCCTGACTCTGTGCTCAGGGGTCTACCTATGGTGCTGGAGGGATATCCTAGGATATCCATGCTGAACTCAGGTCTTCAGCATGCAAAACATGTGCACAGCTCACTGAGTTATCTCTTTGGCCCCGAAAATAACTTTTCATCATCACAGTGGATGTAAGATTCTTTTTTAAATAAAAAGTGAGATTTGCCCATTTGTCTGGAGGCAGTTATTTGAATTTTATGATTTTCCCCCTTCACTGTTAATTGGTCTCTAAGTACTCATTTCCGGAGAGTGGAGGAGATGCCGCTTCTGATATTCCACTCAGGACCTTTGTGTCAGAAGGGAGTATCAGGGGGTTAATTGAAGTGAACAAAACAATTGACAGTTTTTCTTAGGTAAGAAAATGTTTTCTGTTCTCCTCATGCATTAATAGCATTGGACAGAGCACAGGAGAATCACAGTATTTCTTCCCCGTCATTCAGAGCTCCTCAGTCAGTAATAAGAAATGTATGTCATGGCCCCACCCAACCCTGTACACATAGTCTCTCTCTCTCACACACACACACATACATGCTCACACACTAACACATGCTCACATGCTCACACATGCTCACATGCTCACACATGCTCACACAGTCACACACATACAACACATCCACATATGCTCACACACCCAGTCACACATTCACACACATACATACTCATATACACACTCAAACATGTTGACACATATGCTCACACATATTCACACACTCACATGTCATACACATTCACAGTCACAGCCACATTATAATAGTCATGCACACACACATACATGCTCACACACACACACACACACACACACACACACTCACACCCTCCGTAGGCTCCAGGTGTGAGCCAGGATGTACCTGTTCTGGTGAGAGTAAGAGTTTCCTGACTCATACTCCCACTGGGGATGAATATGTCAACATCTGACAGAAAACCCTCATCAACAGTGGCCTGGACACGGGCCTTATTTTCTCCTGAGTCAGATGGCCGGGTTAGGGCAAGCACAGGGTTCTGCTCTGTCTCTGCTGGAGCCCAGCTACCCTGTATTAATTCTGGCGACAAAGAAGGCCACACTTTCTCATCTTAAAGAAGTTGGGGAGCTGGATTCTCCCAGACAGTCGCCTCCAGGAGACTTCTGTTGAGGGAGAAGGCGGGTGGCGGGGTGGTGGGGAGTGAATATCGGAGCAGGCAAATCGCCCATTCTTTCCAAGTTGCAGGGGAAGGGGATGTGGGAGACTTGTTGAGGGCTGGGGGTGGGATGTGACCCAGGTTTCCATGGACGGGTAGTATTTGGGGGGTAGGTTGGGGTCATTCCTGCTGTTTCTCAGGGCTGACTCCTGGCTCTTCACTCAGGGATCACTCCTGGGGGTAATCCAGGAACCAGATAGGGTTCTGGGGATGGAACAGGGTCAGCTGCGTGCAAGGCCAGCACCGCTTACCCGCCGTACCCTCGCTCCATTCTGGAAGGTGAGTACGTGCACGAGACTGGCTGGCACCTTGGACCTGTCTGTGGCTGTCAGCCTTTTTTCTTCCCTGTGTGGCACAGCCCCGAATCCACAGGTGGAGACATGCCACCTGCCAGTGAGCTGGAAGGTTCGGCATGACCATCCCATGGGCTCTGTGTGTCTTGCTAGGATCTCAGCCTCCCAGCCATGCGGGACTCAGGTTAGAGGTGAGCAGGTCTGTGCTATTGAGGTTCTTTTTTTTTTTTTTCTTCAGTTGAATCAAAGCTTTCATGTTTGAGTTTCACTCATACAATGAACAAACACCCATCTGTCCACCAGTGCACATTCTTCACCTCCAATGTTCCCAGTATACCCCCTCCCCCTGTCTAACCCTCCCCCTGCCTCGATGGCAGACCATTTTCCCCATACTCTCTCTCTACTTTTGGGCATTATGGTTTTATTGCGGCTCCTTTAGAAACTGATGTCCAGGGGGGCTGGAGCGATAGCACAGCGGGTAGGGCATTTGCCTTGCATGTGGCTGACCCGGGTTCAATTCCCAGCATCCCATATGGTCCCCTGAGCATGGCCAGGGGTAATTCCTGAGTGCAGAGCCAGGAGTAACCCCTGAGCATCGCTGGGTGTGACCCAAAAAGCAAAAAAAAAAAAAAAAAAGAAAAAAGAAACTGATGTCCGGACAGGATCTTGCAGATAATATAGAAGATGGCACTGAGAAATTCTTAGTATGGGACCTTCACCACCTGTTTTGTGTCTGCCACTCCCCGGAGACACAGCTGGCCTTCTAAAGTGCAGCCGGGAAAGGGGAGAGGAAGGCAGATGGGTGGGGGTGCCGGGAGCAGGGCCTGGAGAGCCACTTCCTAATTTCCTGCTTCTGCTTCACCTGCAGCCCAGAGGAGAAACTGGTAATCTGATTTTCCCTCCTCCCCGGGGGCTGGCAGAACACAGAGCCGGCAGGATCTTCAGGGGCTGTTAGGGGTTGTGCTGCCAACATCCACGGGGCTCCCTCCCACCGTCTTTATTAAACACGCATGTGTGGGCGCCGAGGCATTGGTACAAGAGAAATAAAGTGAGCCGAGGGAAGCAAGAGGTGGAATCCCATTATGACTTTGGGTTCAAGTGCACTGAATGCTACGCTGTTTGTCATGAGCGCCGAGAATACAGAAAGGTTCTCAGGCGGGAGGTTCGTACACAAAAGAAGCTTCAGGGAAAAACAACAGAGGCAGGCGCTTCATGGTAAAGATAAGTGGGAGTAAATGTTAAATGAGATCAGCTGGGGATGGTATATTTTAAACAATATTACATATATTTAAGTAGCATGGTTCTGACCTTTGAACAGACAGCACGATCGATACTACAGAATAGAATCCAGAATTTGACACCAGAAAATTTATCTCTAAATAAAGGTGGCATTTTGTTTCAGTAAGGAAAGTAAAGATTATTTGATAAATAGTTTGGGACAGCTGGGTAGCCATCTGGAAAAACAAAAATTGGATCCCAACCTTGCTTCTTATGCCAACATAAATGCCAGATGGATAAAAAATTAAATATTAAAAGTAGTAGAAGAAAACAGAGAAGTTTAAACAAATCATGTGATGGCCTGGTTTTCCTAGGTAATAAAGCAAACTTGAAGTCATAATTTAAAAGATTTATATTAAATTTCTGAAGAGCTAAAAAAACAAAGCCAAATTCATGCCTCGTGGAGCATGGGGAGCTGACAGCTTCATGGATCATCATAAACAAAGCAGGGAAACAATGAGCTGAGGCTCATATATATAACTTGAATGTCTAATGCGGTGTCCTGACAGTATAAAGTGCCCCAGTAACCAAAGAAAATCAGCAGTGTGCTAGAAAAATGGGGACAGTAAGAGCAGACTGTCAGAAGAAAAATACAAAGTGACTCTTAAATCTATAAACAAATATCCAACCTCAGTAAGTCATTTAAACACCGACTAGAATGGTAAATAGAAAAAAACAGTTTTAATGAAGGGCTGGAGGGAACCAGACATTCGTGTGTGATGATGTTTCATCACATAAATGGAAATGGGATCCAGGTGGGCGTTTTGATAATTTTTTTTTTATCAAAGTGAAAAATGCACAAACCATGAACTCAGCCCACTTCCAGAAACGTTATCCACCAGAGCTATTCTCGGGTGGAGAGAGGTAGGAGAATATTTGTTACTGTGTCAGTGACTTCATTACTGAGTCTCCTCTTGCTTATCTGTGAGGTGGGAATTATAAGTCTGTTTCCCGACCCTTGAGATGACTGATACGAGCAGCTCGGGAATCAGCGAGGCGGCCCAAAGGGAGGAAAAGGGAAAGGTATTCTCTAAATTTAGGATGCGCTTGTGGTGTTTCCCAAAAAAGGCAGAGTCCTAATTATAAGGTCAGGTACCCGTGCTTTGAAATGGCAGGATGGAGGCAGGCAGGCCGTGGAGGTTTCCGCCTGCCTCTCCTCTGGCCTCCACACTTGGACACTCTTGGATGCATTTGGGGGGCCAACGTGCTGGAGATGGGACTCCCGGGATGCACCCCTCACCATTTGGGAACCATCCAGCCAAGCCTCCGGCAGAGTCCCAAGGGGGAAGCGCCCCTCAGCCCATCCCTTGGGCTTCTGCAAATGGGAACCCCTTCGAGTTGACCTTATGTTCACACCAACATTAATTTGATCAGATAATGATGAAACCTGTTACATGGCCCATCGGCATAATTATGACTAAGGAGATTGCTAAGGGAGATCCCTGAGCAGTGTGAGGCCGGGAGGAAATATCTTCAAGTAATTAATGGGTGGGCAGGTGAAATTTTTTTATGAACTGCAAAGTGGAGTACCAGGGGTGTGATTCAAGGGGCAGAGAGAATGCCTTGCTTCTGTTTGACCCAGGGCACCCTGTGGCAGGGCTCAGGCCTGCTCTCTGCGTCTGGCCCGTAAGCATTGCAGCACAGCATAGAACCGATCCCGTGTCGCCAGCAATATCTGTTCTGAAAGGACTGAAGAAATAGCTGTCCGGAAAGAAGAATGCGTGCAGAGATCCACGGATGTTTAAATTTGGGGGCGAAGCTCTTTTTTTCCTTTAAAATGTTTTCTTCAAAGTCATCAATTTTTTCTCTAAAATCATCAAAAAATGATTTAGAGAAAATTTTCTCTAAAATCATCAAAACTGTTAGATTTCCTTATTTATTCCCCTACCCCCGTCAGCCTCTGGATAAACCCTAGTAAAATAGCTTTGCTCTGCCGGGGAGCTCTGCACGGTGAAGGCTGGGATGGAGTAAAACGAGGGAGATCGAATGGGCTGAATGACTGTATTATGCATAAGAAATAGAGCATCAATCTAGACTTTGCTAATAGCAGATGCCTAAACCATCAAATAATTGTGATGATTTTGTGGGTTTCTTGAAAGAAATGGAGCTTTTCAGCTCCCCGGCTTATGTAACACTCAGTCTATTAACATTGATTAAGTCAAGAAAAAAGTGGCACGGTGAAAGGGGTTGGAAAAGTATAATTTCTAATTATTTGGTCAGATAATTGCACGAACTGTCCCAAGATCAAACACGCTTTGGGCCTGGGGTCAAGTGCATAGGTCGATGCGCTGGGCCTATTAGAAGTCTCCTGAGACTGCTGGGTGAGGCACAGTTCATTAGTTGAACATCAGCGCTGGGGAATCAGTGTGACCTCAGGGACCAGAGAGATGGTACAGCAGGGAGGGTGTCCTCCCTCTCTGCAGCTGACCTGGCTTCAGTCCCGACAACCCCAGTGACTCCTGAGCGCAGAGCCTGGAGTGAGCCTTGAAAACTCAGCCCGATATGGCTCAGCAGCAAACAGAAAACAAAAGCAGAAAAAAGCAGAACACAAGGAAAATGAACAAAATGTTGCAAGCACAAATTGGCCATAGATACATTTTTTTTTTCTTTTCTTTTTGGGTCACACCTGGCGATGCACAGGGGTTATTCCTGGCTCTGCACTCAGGAATTACTCCTGGCTCAGGGAAACCATCTGGGATGCTGGGAATCGAACCCGGGTCGGCCGCGTGCAAGGCAAACGCCCTACCCGCTGTGCTATTGCTCCAGCCCCTAGATACATTTTTAATAGCAAACAGCATAAAAGAAAATCAGGGTTAAAGACACCTGATAAATTTGGTATCGTTTATCATTTTGATCTTTTGAAAAGAGCTTTATTTTTTTCTTTGCGGGGTCTCCCCAGCAGTGACCCAACAGAGTGTCTTTCTTTATTTCCCTCACTGTGGCTGTCATTGCAGGGCTCACACACACACACGGTTGTGGTACTAGCATCTTTGTAGCTGCTGTCCCCGCTGGGGTTTGCAGTGCTCCCTGGCGGCTATGCTCCGCCACTTACAGGGGTTCACATGCGTGCTGGCCAGGGGTCATGCTCTTACTGGAGGTTGTGGTGCTCTCCCGAGTGGCTGCAGTGCTCACACAGGCTCACTTGAGCCTCACGTTCCTTTCCTGTGGTGACACTGACATGCACCTGGTGTGTGTGTACAGAAATCACTGGTGGTGCTGGGATTTACATCAGAACTGTCCACTTACACAGACCTGCTGTTATCACACTCAGCACATGTGGAGCACTGGGGACTTGAACCCATGACCAGATGCTTGCGGAATGGGCATGTAAAACCATCGTAGGTTGGTCTTAAAAGCTCCTGGTGGAGTTTTTTTTTTTTTTTTTAAAAAAAAAAAAACTCTCTTGGGGCCGGAGTGATAGTACAGTGGATAGAGCGTTTGCCTTGCACTCGGCCAACCTGGGTACAATCCCAGCATCCCATATAGTCCCACAAGCACTGCCAGGAGTAACTTCTGAGTACAGAGCCAGGAGGAACCCCTGAGCATCGCTGGATGTGACCCAAAAAGCAAAAAAAAAAAAAAATCTATCTCTTGTAGCAACATTGGGAATAGAATTTGATTTGCAAAAAAATCTAGAGCATAGATGCCTTGTTTGATGCAAGTGACATATGAAAAGAAAATGTAAATGAAATAAAGACTGGCGATGCTTCCTTGAACTGGGAAGTGACTCCTAGGTCACCTGGGATAACTAGAACATGACCATGGGTAAGAATGGGCTGAGGAAGAGCAGAAAGAACTGACTGGAAAGGTCCCCCGCAGATGCAGCTTCTTCACTGGGGGGAGAAAAGCACGAGACCGTTTCAAAGCTCTTGTCTTCTGAGGAACTCTGGAGGTAATCTGGCCTTGGATTTCATCATTTATAATATGAAAAGGGCTAGTGATGAGCGTACATCAGAAAGACTTCCAGTACAGGGGCAGCAGGGAATCGCTCCCTTTCCTTTCATTCCAGACTTCCAGCCCCCTGTCTGTCCTTCCAGAAATATCCGAGAGGCATGTTATGTATAGCTCTTGAAAACAAACGGGGTCACTGTCAGCTACACTGTCCGGTTCTTGGTTTGGTTGAACTTCATAATTTTGGAAATTGTAATCACAGGTTCGTACTGATTTGCTGCCTATTTCTGAAAGACCCGGCAGCAGAGCAGTCCAGCCTCCAGTCATTGGTCTAGCTAGTGTCGTGGGGACAAATCGACAGTTTGTTTCCATAGATCTCCTCTTCAGTGACCTGCTACTTATCTCAGTTAAAAAGTGACCCAAGAGTCAGAGAGATAGCACAGGAGTTAAGGCACTTACTTCCCTTGTGCATGGCTGACCCTGGTTTGGTCCCCAGCACCACATTTGGACGGTCCCCTGGACACTGCCAGAGTTTGCATGTAAGTAGGTTGGGTTTGAGGTCCTTGTAGGTCCAGGTGTGGGCACTCAGTGTACGGGTAGACACAGATTGGGGCCAGAAGGGAAGGACAGCAGAACGTTCTCTGCAAGTGACTGACCCAGGTTTGATCCCCGGCACCCCATTGGGTCCCCCGAGCCCGTTTAGGACTGATTCCTGAGTGCAGAGCCAGAAGTAAGACTGAGCACCGCCAGGTGTGGCCCCACACTGAAACAATAAACAGGAGGTTGGTGTGTGGAGGAAGCAAGAGTGCTGACGTGAGAGTTGGAAGCCTGGAGTGGACAAGGTGTGACGGCAGTTTCAACCATCACCCTGGACGCATGCGGGGCTGCAGGCGGAGAGAGCCTGGAAGCCACTGGTCTACGCCATGCAGTTCCGGATCAGCGGTTATTAACCCCCGGTGTGTTGGCCCGGGCTGGGCCTCAGCTGTGAAAGGATCGAGATCATTGGCCTAAAAAGAACCTGGGCAGCGGCAGAAGAGAAACAGTTAAGTGAGGCCCAAGCACGGGAGATAGTGAGGGCCTTTCGAAAGGCAGGGAGGAGACGATCTGGCCCGACAGCTGAGCAGAGGAGACGACCCAGGGGCTGTCAGCTCTGACCGGTGATGTTCCGTGTGAGAAGCTGAGTGTGAGAAAACACTCCTCAGGAAGGGATTTGTGCTGAGTCCAGATCACAAAGGGTTCAAGAGGGGCAGAAGGGAGGCAGCCAGTGTAGGTTGGATAGGGAGGGGCGTTTCGACTCCAGGAAGCAGCGTAAAGGGAGGGACTTTTTTTTTTTTTTTTTGCTTTTTGGGTCACACCCAGCGATGCTCAGGGGTTACTCCTGGCTTTGCACTCAGGAATTACTCCTGGCGGTGCTTGGGGGACCATATGGGATGCCGGGGATCGAACCCGGGTCGGCCGCGTGCAAGGCAAACGCCCTACCCGCTGTGCTATCGCTCCGGCCCCATGGGGAGGGACTTTTTAGTTAGGAAGGTGGGGAGGAGAATTGTTTGATGAGCTGAGTTCTATAAAAGGCTGGGGCCAGAGAGACAGTGCAGTGGGTAGGGCGCTTGCCTTGTATGCGGCTGACCCAGTTTAATGTCCAGCACCTAGTATGTGCTCCTAACCCCCGGATATTACCGGCAGTGATCCCTAAGCACAGAGCCAGGAATAAACCCTAAGCACCGCCAGCCCCCTTTCCATAAAAAACCCTTCTAAAATAAATAAATAAAAATGGGAAGAGGACAGTAGGGCCATTTTATGACCAAAGTCTGAAACTGGTGGAGATTGTTTTTTCCCACTTATAATTTTTAAATTTTTATTTCCCCCTCAGTTTTATTTTATTAAAGTACCATGCATTACAAAGTTATTTATAGTTTTTTTTCTTTTTTGGGTCACACCCGGCGTTGCACAGGGGTCACTCCTGGCTCTGCACTCAGGAATTACTTCTGGTGGTGCTTGGGGGACCATATGGGACGCTGGGAGTCGAACCCGGGTTGGCTGCATGCAAGGCAAATGCCCTCCCCTCTGTGCTATCCCTCCAGTCCCCATAGTTGGGTTTTTGACACACAGTGTTCCATCACTGATCCCGCCACCAGTGTCAGCTTTCCCCCGCCCGTGTTCCCAGGGCCCTCTCCTGCCCCACCGCCCCCGCCTGCCATCAGGACAGGCGTCTTTTATGTTTGGTGAAGTCTGAGTCTTGTGACTTCAGTGGTGTTGACTCCGGGGTTTGACTATTTAGCTCGGTGGTTCCTTACCACCGCCCCTTGACTCCTGCCCCTGTTGCATCTCATCTGTCACTTCTCCTCTTTCTCTTCACTCTATTTCTTTCCTTCTCCTCCACTACACTCTGGGGCCAAGGGTGATCTCAGCATCCCCCTCTAAACCATTGCATTTCCCCAACCAGTTACTCCAAGTGCCACATGTAAGTGAGATCACTCTGTGCTTGTCCTTCTTCTGCCTTACTTCATTTAACAGGATACCTCCCAGATACCTCCCATGTTGCAGCAGATTGCATGGCTTCACTCTTGCAGCTGTGCCGAGTATTGATCCGTGCCAGCGAGGCCTCGGCAGGCCCAGAGCTCCCTTAGGGACAGAGGACGGATTTGTTGGTGTGGAGCCAGGATTTCGTGATCACCCGTCACCCTCTGACATGGGAACTGGAGAGTCACCCCCCGCTCCAGCTGCTTCTCCGTGGAGGATCAGCTTTGTCACCTCTTGGCAGTTCCCCGAACTACAGATCAGCTTTGACATCTTTGAAAGGTTTTTCTCTGCACCAAGAACTAAAGTCAAGTGAAGTGTCTCTTCTGGGAAACAAAATTGCTAAAGGAGTTTGACCTGGAAATAATGAGTGTTTTCTTTCCATCTGCTTGTGGGAGCATAGCTGTGCTTTACCTGCCTCTCCCTTAACCTGCATTTCTGTTATCTGGGGAATGAAGCCATACAGCGAGAATGAATGGGTTCAGGAAGCCTAGAATATCTGACCTCAACCTCTTGCTGTGTTTAATGGAGATCCAGAGGGCTGGAATTTCTTATTTTTTTTAAATTTTATCTATTTTAATATAGGGAAAAGCCACAGCTATTGATATAATTCTTGAATTAAAACTGATCAGATAACAAAGTTGTATCACCTGTATCACTTGTCATCTCGTTGTTCATCGATTTGCTCGAGTGAGTGCCAGTAATGTCTCCTTTTGTCCCCGTCATGTGCTAATGTAGCCCAATGGCGTCTGCTGGCTCTAGGAACATGAAGAGCCTCAAACCATTCATTCAGGGTTTTGACGAAGAAGTCTGACCATCTCGTAGGTGGGCGGCCAGGCGTTCTTTTGACGTCAATAACAAAGATAACAAAGTTGCAAAGTTAAAATCCATATATCTAGAAAATCAGTTTATGTGAACATTGTTATAACTGATTCTTCTCTAAGAATTTATTAAGCTGTTTGTTGCTTTAGGAGGTGTCACATGGCCAGCATGTGCAACCGTGAGATTCAGAAACTTCAGGATCGATGATCTTGGCCAAAGAGCCGTTGTGGTGGCAGCTGTGGGGAGTGGCATGGTTACCGGGGCTCTGAAAGTCTGGTGGGCAGGGGAAAGCTAACCACCTCAACTCCAAAAGAGAAAAACCCAAACACCAGCGTTCTCACCCTGGACATCGGGTACCCGAGCTCACTTGCAGGTCAGCATCTCTGCAGAGATGTTCGTGAAGCGGTGGAGTCAAGCCCCTGGTACCTGCTGGAGCTGGGCGGGGCCCGGCCTGCCCACCTCCTGGGGTGCCTCAGAGCTTTCAGCTGCAGGGACCAGTGATGCCATAAAGCCAAGCTGCTTTGGCAAGCAGCTCCTGGGAGATTTAGCTGGGATTTGGTGGAGAAGGGTGTGTGAGTTGGCATGGTGGCAGCTTCGGGGGGATGGGTGTGGCCATTAGGGCTTCTGGAAAGACGAGGGGTTGGGGGCAGGCTGCCCACGTGGAGCCTGAAAACAAACCAACCAAAAAAAAACCCACTGGAGTTCTTAGTCTGGGCACTGGGTACCTGAAATTATTCGCAGATTGGCGTCTCTGCAGAGAGTATTCATAGGTGGTGGGGTTGAGTGCAGTGGGCTGGATTTTCTCTCTTCATGGAACTTAGAGTCTGTGGTTCCCAAGCAGGGGAGACAAGACAAAGGGTCCTTTTGAGGTAGTTTTGTGGATGAGAAAGGAGAGGGAAGTTTGCGTACAGTGATTGGAGAGGTTTCCAGGAAGACTCAAGTGGGACTGCGGTGGGAAGTTTGGCTGCTGATGTAGTACCCCGATTTCGAACCATAACACCCAAAAAGAGAGAGAGAGAGAGAGTGAAAGGGAACGTGTCTGCCACAGAGGCAGTGAGAGCTGGGTGGGGGTGGCGGGAGGGATACTGGGACCATTGGTGGTGGAGAATGGGCACTGGTGGAGGGATGGGTACCCGAACATTGTATGACTGAAATGTAATCACGAAAGTTTGTAAATCTGTAACTGTACCTCACGGTGATTCATTAAAAAAAAATGTTTGGCTGGGTGGATAGCATTGCACTGTAGCACTGTTATCCCATTGTTCATTAGTTTGCTGGAGTGGGCACCAGTAACGTCTCCATTGTGAGACTTGTTACTGTTTTCAGCATATTGAATACGCCACAGGTAGCTTGCCAGGCTCTGCCGTGTGGGTGGGATACTCTCGGTAGCTTGCCGGGCTCTCTGAAAGGGGCAGAGGAATCGAACCCGGGTCGGCCACATGCAAGGCAAATGCCCTAGCTGCTGCGCTGTCGCTCCAGTCCAGCTGGCTGGGTACTAAGTGAATTAGAGTCTCAGATTGAAAGCAGCAGGGCTGAGAGAAGGGAGCACATTGGCTGGACTCAGGTGATTGCGTCTGGGAAAGAACGGCAGGCAGGTGGGTTGGACCTGGACTGACGAAGCTGTGGATGGAAGGCCGTGTGGGGTTTGTCCTGCGAGTCACGGGAGAGAAGCTGTGCGAGGAAGTTGGTGTGCTGGGAAGACAGTTGCTTCGTCTTGGCTGTGACCTCCTGCAGGTTGCGCTGGCTGTGTTCCTGTCCATGTGGCCTCATGCACAAGAGGGAAACGTTCTTCCTCCCCATTCTTCCTGTCTGTCCAGTAACTTCCCCCAGGAGTTTGGGTTTCTTCCTTCAAGCCAGGCTGAAGGGAGGTTGTTGGAGAGTCTGAAGAGAAACACCTGCTTTTCAGTTTTTCTCCTCAGACCTTGGATGCTGGCTTCTTGCTCTTAGCCTCCAAGGACCTTGCCATCATTTTTCCTTGGGTTTTTCCTGTTCCCAATTAAAAAACGTTTTTGGCCCATAGCCAGTAATGTTTCTCCACCACTCCTGCGTGATGCTCAGGGGACCATGCGGTGCCGGGGGTCACCCTCAGGCTCCGCACACGCAGAGCTCACACTGCCCTGGGGGCCTCCCCCACCCCCTCCCAGTGTTTCCAGTGAAACCATCACCACGTACAGAAAACACTCCGCTGGGGGTTAAGGCTCGCTGTCTTTGAATCTTTTTAAAAATTTTTCCTCTAATTTTTTTATTTTATTAAAGCACCACGAGTCACGAGGTCATAGTTGGGTTTTTGAGATTGTGTTCCATCCCCACCGGTGTCAACTTCCTTCCACCCGTGTTGCCGGCTCCCTCTGAATCTTTCTCTCCTTCCCTGCGGGGAGAGGGTGTGTGTGCTAGAGAGACGTGTACCACCACTTAACACACTAACTGCCCATCCCAGGGTTCCTTGAAGAGTCTTAAAATAACAATAAAGGAACAATGTGCCGTGCTCGTGGGCTGCAAGGGTTCATGGGGAAGGGGGTGGGGAGCGGAGCAAAGAAACAGATTTTAATGTCAGGCTGACAAGAGTTTATTATACACATCAGTGGTTAAAATAATTACGTTTAAAATTTTTGCAGGAGGCTTTCTGGGGCCCTGTTAAATATCAGCTGCAGTGCCTCACAATTGATTTGCCGGGGCCACTAAAGAGATACCTTGTCTTTGCAACTCTGGGAGTTTTGGCAGGAGTGAGCGAGGCATTTGCTTTTCCTCCTGTGCTGTCTCGTCCTGCTTGCTGGAGGTGTTTTGCGTGTCTTTGCTCTCTTGGCGGCTGCTGCGATTTCTCCATTCCCCCCACCCCCCAGGCTTGAATGTGGAGGACTCGAGGGGCTCCCAGCACATCTTTCTTGCAGCTCATAGCAGAAAACCTGGGGGGCTGTGTGCGTGGGTCCTAGGGACGGTAGCTTCTCTCCAGAAGCCCAGGCATAGCTCAACTGACCAGGCTTCTGTGTGGCCTTCCATTCCTTTTCTATTTTTTTAATTCTTTATTTGCTTTTTGGGTCATACCCGGCGATGCACAGAGCTTATTCCTGGCTCTGCTCTCAGGAATTACTCCGGTGCTCGGGGCACCATATGGGATGCTGGGGGTCACACCCGAGTCGGCTGTGTGCAAGGCAGATTTCCTACCTGCTGTGCCACAGCTCCAGCCCCCATCCCTTTTCTGGGCAGGAAGGGAAACACCTCGCCTGGAAGCTCTGCATGCAGTCGTTTGGGTGTCCACCATGGCAGGGAGGGGTCTGGAGTAACGGTGACAGTAACGCCTGCAGGACCCTGCGAGAGGAGAGAAGATGTGGGGGCTGAAGCCTGTGGTTCCACAAACTGTGGCCTGAGCAGCCCCTTCCTGGCCTTCACCTGCAGCGTTAAGGCTGCGAGAGCTCCTGCCAGCTCTTAGATGGACCCAGAAAAGGGATGGGGGCTGGGATTTGGGGATCATCCCCTGGGATCCAAGGAGGATTCTGTTCTCTGTGCAGGAAGAGGCCTCCTTGGCAAGTGGCGGCTTCAGTGTGCCTGATGAAGAGTTGCTTTCAAATGCTGTCAAAGCCAGGGTGCTGCCTGGCCGCCTTGGAGGGGGTGGGGTGGGGCGGCTGCCAGCCTGGCCCTGTCCTGCTGGAGGGAGGAGTGGAGGGTGTCAGAGCGCCCAAGAGCTCTGCTCCAGCTGACGCAAACGCCCTTCTGGCCTCCCGTTGGTGCTCTGACCTGCTGCTGGTCTTGGCTAGAAAAGTGCCGGAAAGGGCTGTTGCTTTTTTCTCTCCCCACCTCCATTTTTTCTCCAGGTTCCCTGCTTTGCAGTGGCGTCCATAGTGTCATGCATTCGTTGTTTCCTCGCCACCACTTCCCGGTCCCGCTGACTCAGGGACTCCTCCAGCTCAGGTCCGTGGACCTGCTCTCGGCTCTGCTTCCTGTTGCCTTTGGCCATTTGCTGCTCTCTTACTACTGTGTTTCTTGATGCCCCACAAAAAACAGATGATTCTGTGTCTGTCCCCCTCCTTCTGACTAACTGTACTCGGCATGATTCCTTCTGGTTTCGTCCAAGGAGGGGCAGATCGCAGGATTTCATCTTTTTTTTCATAGCTTCATAGTATTCCATTGCACATAGGTAACAGGACCCAGACCAAGACATAGGTTAGCATGTGGAGAAATGAGGGAGGGCTAGCTGCATGGGAGCCGATTCCCGTGTGAAAGCTATGCCAGACCCACCTTGTCCCCCCTTCTGATGGGAGTATCGGGCTAGCTCAGCTGCCCACCCCTCTGCGGTGCTTTCTCTCAGATGCACTCAGAGTCAGCTCGCCGGGCAGTCGTGGACTTTGTTTCCAGGTTCTTTCAAGGTGTCTGTGTTTGTTTTCTCCCTGGAAAGACAGAATTCTTTTTCTTTTTTCTTTTTGGGTCACACCCGGCGATGCATAGGGGTTCCTCCTGGCTCTGTGCTCAGGAATTACTCCTGGCGGTGCTCGGGGGACCATATGGAATGCTGGGAATCGAACCCACGTCGGCTGCATGCAAGGTAAATGCCTTACCGTCTGTGCTATTGCTCTAGCCCCAAGACAGATTTCCTGAGCGCTGTACCCAAGGCAATGCCAAACAACCCCTGAGAGCCTTCCAAAGGTTGCCCAGCCATGGCCTCTCCTTGTGGGCCCTGTGCCAGTCACCAGGCAGTTGGTGTGAGTGTTAGGATGGACCTGCCTCCATGGCGGTACCTTCCACAAATGCTCTGTGGGTGCAACTGGTCACTGAGATGTGTGGCAGCAGATTGGACGGTTGTCGCTCACTCTGTGGACAAGCTGCAGGACAGGCGGCTGTGTGAGGGTGCTTTGTGTGATGATCTGCGTTGTTATAGTATGCAGCTGCTGGTAGGTGAATTGGGTGGACTTTCCCTGCCAGAATCAAATTCTATTAAGAATCGTATTTGTGCCAAGTGAACATGATCCGGCTTGGTGTTAAAGGTAAATCCAACTCCACACCTGAAGTTGTGAGTCACAGGAAGGGGCAGTTTGGAGGGAGCCCTCTCCCCCAGCTTGGAGGAGCTCCCCAGCCCCAGTCCTAAGGTAGGGGTGAGGAGTGAGGGACTTTATTCTGCTGATATCCCTGCTGATGACCTAGAACTCAAGTAAACAACCGGTTAATGGACTTCCCAGATACGGGAAATTCAGCAGCTGTTGCAACTGATGGTGAGCACAGAAAAAACAAACGCTGCAAAGGAAGAGAGAAAGGAAGAGGAAGGAGAAGAAGACAAGGGGAGGGAGGCCAGCCTTGGAAGCAGGAAACAACAAGGATGAGACACGGATTTTCGCATCCAAGCTCTTATATCTGGGTAAGCAGCGCAGTAAGAGCCCATCTGGAAGAATGGCCTGTCAAGGAAGTCTCAGGGTCCTGGACAGAAGTCTGGTTTCCTGGGGTCCGCTTGCCTGCGTGCAAGTGAAGGAGAAGGGCAGGAGGTAGAGACCCTTATGGGTTTGTGCCCCTGTTGGAAGAATTAACACCTACGAACCTAAAAGCTCAAGTTAACATCAGGCTCAGCATTACATATTGGGCTGGGGAAATAGCGCAGCAGATAAGGTGCTGGCTAAATTTGGTCCCGACACTGCCTAGGGTCCCCTGAGTCTTGCCAGCCTGAACACAGAGCCAGGAGTAAGCGCTGAGCATTGCCGGGTGTGGCCTCCAAACCAAAGATAAATAAAATTATGCCATTGTCAAAGGTGTGGTGGCCAATTACATATCCTCAGCTAATTATAAACTCCCCCCTTTATCTTTTAAACTTCCTTTCTTTCTATTTTTACTTCCCACCCTACCCCTTGGCAGGGGCCTGGTTTGTCCATAAGCTCTTTGTCTTTCCCTCCACTTGGAAGTTGTGCCTCTCGTGTATCACCCCCGACCCTTCTCCTTGTCTTACGGGAGCACCCACAGCCTAGCCCTTGGCTCTTAGCTCTGTGCTACTCTACCTGACAGTCTCCTTGGTGACCTGCTTGTGGGAATATGATAACAAGGAGGACCTGACTCTTACCCTCCAGTGTCGGTGCGGGGGTGGTGTGGTGTGGTGTGGTGTGGTTTGTGTGTGTGTGTGTGTGTGTGTGTGTGTCTCGGGGGGGAGAGAACGGGTGAGGGGAGAAAGAGATAGAAAGAGAAAGAGAGAGATCAGATGAGTCACAAAATACGATATGAGATAGGGGATGGCCTTTCTGGGGATATTTCCAAGACATCCTACTGAAGGGGTGGCGGGTGGGGGTCCAGCACCCTGTCCCCATGCCGTGCTGTAGAGGTCTGTTGTCCTGACCCGTACATAGACCTAGCTTGTCTGAGCTATGGTGGCTGATGCGCACCCCACGGAAGTTGTGTTTGCTGTGGTTTCCCGGGTAACAGGGTACTGAGTGGGTGGGAGCCAAGGGATAGCTTGGGATCCCTCGGAGAGAGCCACTGTGATTGCAGGCAGAGGAGGAAGGCGTGGGGTGGACACACACATCTCTGAGGTGCCTGGAAAGTTCTAACATGGATGCCCTGTTGTGTCCAGGGCGTGGTGGTGGAGTGAAGACACGGTTTCCCAGACAGATGTGAGCAGGGGGCTGGGAGGGCTGGGGGAGAGCCCTTCCCAGGGGTGGCCCTGGAGGCCCTCATAGGAGAATGTGGGTCCCACGATTGCTCACTGCATCAGCCTCGTGGCCTGGGCTGAGCAGGAGAGAGAGGGCTTTTCTCTCAGGTGGTGGAGGGCTGGTCGGAGCCCCGGCTGAGGGCAGGGCAGGCCGTGAGCAAAGAAGAGAAGTTCCTGGCCTCAGGGAGCCTATGGACAGATTCGGAAGGGGTCCAAGTAGAGCCCAGCAAGGGGGGAATGACTCGGGTGGTGGAGCAGAGAGGGCGGGGAGGGGTGCAGAGGGGCCCGCAGGAGGGGCTCGGCTCTTTGAGCGCAGGATGTCTGAGCTGAGATATGAATGAGGAGAGGGAGGACTTGGAAAAACTGGAACGAAGAAGCTTCTTACTGCAGTTAAGTAAATTGGAGTTTTAGGTTGAAGAATAGTACCTTGGGTCGGACCCTTGCCTGGCATGTGGCTGACCAGGGTTTGATCCCAGGCATCCCATATGGTCCCCCGAGCACTTTCAGGAGTGATCCCTTTGTGCAGAGCCAGGAGTAAACTCTGGGCACTGCCAGTGTGACCCCAAACCCAAACCAACCAAACAACAAAAGAAATTGGGATAGTCTGCTTCTGCCGCCCTCGGGGGAGGAAATCGAGGAGCCTCACTTTAGTGAGCACTGGGTGTGACCGTGAGGTCGCCCTGCCGTCAGGGTTGGGGAGGCAAGTGCCAGTATCCCTGCACAATCATGCACGCTTCCGAGTGCTTGGAAGTCTGATCTCTGTGCATCTCATCAGGTGACGAGCCAGTGACTGGGGCGGGCTCTCCCCCGCCGTAATCGATGTCTCACCAGCTGAGGAATGGAAGCCTGCAGCTGCAGAAACGGGTTTTGGGGAGAGGGGCGCCTTCTTGCCGACACCTGATTTCAGGGTTCTAGTCTCCAAAAATGTGAGGGGATACATTCTGTTGCTCTTAGCCAACCCATTTGTGACTTACTCCTTCTATGGGCGTCATGGGGAAGTAGGGCAGCAGGGAAGGAAGGGAAAGGAAGTGTCATGTGAAGAACAAAAGCATCTATTTAGGGCGAGGGAGATGGTTGAAGGGTGTAGTGCAGGCTCTGGAGGGGGGCCCAGGTTTGAGTCCTGGCACGCTCTGATACCCCTAAGGCAATCAGGAATGTCTCCTCTCCCTTCAAAGATCATACATTTTCTACCCAGAATAAGGTCTGGGATACGGCGTAATAACACAGAGAATAGTAACTGTTGCCTTGTGTCTTGTTGTTGGGTAGAAGGAAGGGCAGATCCATTTCGGACTTTGTGTCTGTAAGGGACTTTGGGAAAAACTGGAAGAGCTCAAAGGTTAAGCATGCTGCATTACATAATGTCTTAAATATAATATATATCTTATGTATAAAATATATCTTATACATAATATATCTTAAATATCTTAATATTTTATATATAACATATTAGTTATTGAAACCACACCAGAGAATCCTTAAAGTTGCCCATGCTCAGTGCCTGCCTCAGAGTAACTGGGGAGAACTCAAGCCCTTCCTTAGAGGAAATAGCTTTAAAATGTGGGGACTAAGGTTGGAGCGAGAACACAGGGCTTTGCGCATGGCCTTCCTGAGTCTGATCCCCCACACAACATATGCCCCCCCGAGTATTACGAGGAGTGATGCGTGAGCATAGAGCCAGGAGTAAGTCCTGAATGCAGCTGGGTGTGTCCCCAAAACAACAACAATGAAGGTCAAATGAGAAAATACCTAAGATCTGCTCTCCTAGCAAACACACAGTCTTTAATATGGTATTGTTAGCTATTGTTTCTGTGCTGTAAAACATTCCAGATTCTGCACTAGTTACTGAACACTTGTGCCCTTTGACCAACATCTCCCCACTTTCCCCACCCCCAGCCTCTGGCAGACATTGTTCTCTTCTGATTCCATTCATTTGACGTTTTCAGATTCTATGTTTGCGTTACAGTGCTTTTCACCTGTTTATTTATTTTCCCTGCCTGCACAGTATCTCTTGGGTTAGTCCATATCATTACACTGTCACGGTATCACTGTCATCCCGTTGCTCATCGATTTGCTTGAGCGGGCACCAGTAACGTCTCCATCGTGAGACTTGCTGTTACTGTTTTTGGGATATCGAATACGCCATGGGTAGCTTGCCAGCCTCGGCCATGTGAGCAAGATACTCTCAGTAGCTTGCCAGGCTCTCTGAGAGGGGCGGACGAATCAAACCCGGGTCTGCCAGGTGCAAGGCGAATGCCCTACCTGCTGTGCTATCACTCCAGCCATATCATTACAAAGACCAGGATTTTCTTCCTTTCTTTTTTAAAAAATCAAAAGGATTGGTGGGGGAGAATGGGCACTGGTGGAGGGATGTAAACCAACTGCAAACATGAAAGTTCATAAGTTTGTAACTGTACCTCAAGGTGATTCACTAATAAAAATAAATGAATGAATGAATGAATGAATGAATAAATAAATAAATAAATAAATAAATCAAAAGGATTGAGGGGTTGGAGTAGGGTAGGGCATTTGCCTTGCATGCGGCCGACCCGGGTTTGATTCCCAGCATCCCATATGGTCTCCCGAGCACTGCCAGGAGTAATTCCTGAGTGCAGAGCCAGGAGTAACCCCTGAGTATCGCCGGGTATGACCCAAAAAGCAAAAAAAAAAAAAAATCAAAGGGATGGATTCAAATGTTTTAGTTCATATGTGGGACTTAGAGATACAAAGCAAGGTTAGTAACAAAGGGCCAGTGGCAACCCAACAGGAGTTGAGACGGCTAAAGAAGAGGGCATTGGGGTCCTTGGGGGAGGAAGGTGGGTGTACTGGTGATGGGTACGTTGCTGGAATTATAAACATGAGAAACCATCATTAACTGTTAGATTCTAAGTAAGTCTTAGAATCTCAATGAATTTAAAAAAATTAGTTGTGGGAGTCACCTGGTGGTACCTTAGGGATTCGCATGGTATTAGGAATCGAACTCAGAGCCTTGTATATGCAAGGCATGTGCTTTAAGTACTTGAGCTATATCCTTGGCCCTGAAAATCTCCAACATTTTTCTTTAGTACACTATGTTTTTTTTTTCTGGTCTCAGAGATCAAACGCAGGACCTCACCTATGTGAGGCATGCTCCAGACCATGGAGCCACTTCCTGGCTTTCTTCCTTTTTATGACTGTCTAATATTCCATCACACATACAGTCACGTGTGGACTAGCAGCGGGACCTGATCGATTGGAGAACTGTGCCATTGGGTGATGTTGTCATTTCGGGACCTCATGGCATGTACTTAAACTAAGATGTCACCTGCTAAGTACCAGGGCGGATCTAGGGGCCACTGAGATGTTTGCTGTGCCATGTGTTGCTGATGAAGATGATATATAGTGTGTGACTCTGTACCCCACATCTGAACTGTATGTCTCATATCTCTTGACAGTTCTGCTATTTCTTCACTACATGGTCCTGTAAATGTTGGGGGGTTTTTTGGAGGGGGTGGTCACACCTGGCAGTGCTCCTTTCTGGCTCTGTGCTCAGGGATTACTCCTGGTGGGCTCGGGGGACCATATTTGGTGCCCAGGATTAAACAAGTGCCTTACCCATTGTACTATTGCTCAAGCCCCTGTAAATATTGTTGCATGACTACTGAATGAAATTGTGCCTGTGAATGTCTACCACAATGACATTCCAATTGTTTTATTTCTTAGTAGCAGCAGTCTACCTCCCCTTTTTTCTTTTTGAAATAGAGCTCTGTGGGAAGTCCAGCACATAAAGTAGATTTAGCAGGATCTTACCTAATTGAAGTCAGGGCAAAGACAGTTGTTCTTTCTTTGTGTTCTCTTCCATCATTGTCCCTCGGACGAGGCCCTCCTCTGAGCACCTTCTGAAAATCTTATGTCGAGAGAAGGCCTGGAAACTCTACTGCAATGGAAAGGGTTTTGTTTTAATGGGTCTGTTTGGGAAGCCATTCCTTATTCCTATAAAAGGGTACAATTTAGCAGGCCTTAGTAAACGTGAGGTAGGGTTGGAGGGGTACAGTATTGTAAACCACAATGTCCAGAGAGAAAGAGAGAGACAGAGACAGAGACAGATAGATAGAGAGACATAGAGACAGAGATAGGGAAAGTGCCTGCCATAGAGTAGAGGCAGGCGGTGGGTGGGGGTGGGGGGTTATGGGAGGGAACCTGGGGACACTGGTGCTGGGAAATACACACTGGTGGAGGGATGGGTATTGAACACTGTATGCCTGAAATCCAGTCATGAACAGCTTTGTAAGGGTCTCTCTCACAGGGATTCAATAAAAAAGTTAAAAAAATCGCTGATATATAAAAACAACAACAACACAAGGCTGGGCACTGGACACATGCCTTGCATGTACCAGGCCTTAGTTATCTCCAGTATGGGACGGTCATCTGAGCACTGCCCAGGTGGCCTGGTGGTCAGCAGCATGGCTGGGGAGTTCCCTCTAGCCCCCGTAAGGGAGGACTTTCTTGTTCCTCTGCTTTTGTGTGATCATTTCCTACACTTCTGGGGACAGTCGCTTTGTCCTCCAGACCTGAGTCGGAGGCCCCAGGGCTGTTTCTTTCCCTTTATCTCAAGCTCGATTCTCCAGCCTGTTTTATGTGGTGAGAAGTAACAACCTGATTTGAAGCTTCTGGAGGGGAGAGGCCTGTTGGTTACTCTTCGAGAGACACTTCCTGTTTGAAGGACAGTCAGAGTCCCTGCTCGTGGAACTGATTCTTCTTTGGGGTTCCTTTTCTTTTGTTACCCTAAATAGAAAGTCCCACTTGTTCTCGCAGAGATTCTTTCCTAGAACATTTATTTTGTTTTCTTTTCAAAAAGACAATAATTGGGCTTCTGTCACATTTTTTGGAAAACGATCTTCAACTATGCAGTTCACTCGCAACACAGCCTTCATATTCTTTCATCCATATGTTCACAGAAGATAAAGCTAAAATAGCTTGTTTTATATTGCAAGTATAAAAATGACAAAGATGCCTCCAAATATCAAATGAGTGCTATAGTGCAGGTTTAAGTTCCATCTGCATTAGGAAGCATTTTTTTCTGACAGCATCCATCCATCCACCCATTCATTCATCGCATTGTTCTCCATCCATCCATCCATCCATCCATCCATCCATCCATCCATCCATCCATCCATCCATCCATCCTTCTTTGTGCATTTGCATGGAGCAGGCCCAGAGACTCAAGGGTGATACACATCTACATATCCAATATCTATATATCTAACATCTTAGCAAGGAGAAGCAGCAGGGAGGATTAGAGATTATTAGCATTTACCTCCAGATAATTTCATCATTGCTTTTTTGTCATCAAACATGGAAAATATACATGTGCCTCTTCAGTGTAGTGGATGTGAAGAACACTTCCACTGACTTCCTCAGAGTTGCTTTTCTGGTTTGCAGATTGTGCCTTTCTCATTGTGCCCCATCCTTGATAACATTTAATGATGGCCCTCTTCAGAGAGAAGCGCTTTCTTCAGAGAGTCGTGTTAGGGAAGGGCAGGGAGAGGCAAGCCTTTCGTTGTGCTTTTTTTTGTCAGTGAATCCACAAGTAATTTTCAAGTGCGACTTGAGTTGGGTACTTTGGTATGATGGCCCTTACCAGCAGACCACTGGCTCAAATATGAACTTTGCCAGTTACTGTCGGGGTCCTCCTAAACCTTCTTTAAAAAGAATGGATGTCCCTTTGCCATCTTGGAGAATTTTTGTGAGAATGGTGAAATACTGTGATACATTGGTGGGCATGAATTGGCAAAGATAGCGAGCAAGATAATCAGGTGTTGAGATAAGTGGGTCACGTAGCTCAGTGTCCTGTTTTAAGATCCTGTGGTCTTCCTTACACTTAGCCTTGTATAAGGCCGTGGAGCAAGTTTGACCTGGATCTCCAAAGTGGTTTTGACTTACAGTGTGTGATAGTGCCTCTAGCAGTCCTCTGCCTTCTCGTCCCTGTTTTGTCCTGTCTCAGAGGGAAATCTGGATGGTCCCTTCTCATCCCTAAGGTAGCTGGACCATTCAGGTGTGATCATGGGGTGCAGTGTCTTGAGAATTCTGCAGCTTACAAATGCCTTCATCAACTTGTCCTCACTATCTAATGATCAAATACATTTATAGTTCCTGTTCAGGATCATTTGGGGAGGCATATCTATCCATGCCTTGCTTATTTATTTTTATTATTATGTCATTTTATTTTGGTTTATTGGGTTTCTTTGGGACTACACCCTGCAGTGCTCAGGGCTTACTCCTGGCTCTGTGCTCAAGAATCACTCCTGGTGGTCCCTGGGGGACCATATGTTATGCTGGGAATCGAACCTGGGTCAGTCATGTGCAAAGCAATTACCTCACTCCTGTGCTGTCTCTCATGCTGTGTTCAATGCAGGCTTTATCCTTGGATCTTTAGCTCTGGTTACCAGTACCTTTCGGGTGCTGAACTTTCATGGCCCTCTTAGGACCTGGGGAGAAGCAGCCACCTTTATTTCACCTGCTTAAAACTTTAGTTGCAGAAAAATTTGGCTCAGGCTTTTCAAAATAAACTTACCTTTGGGTTGAGTCCAGCAGTGGAAAATTTTAGCTGGAAAGAACAGGGCTTGTCAGAAACCCTTGGGGTGGTGTGCAGACTGGGACAGACGTGCCCCCCTGCGGAGGCTGGCCCTTCCTCCTCAGCCGCAGGGGCCCCCCACCCCCCAGTAAAGGTTAGAGACCCCAGGGATGGGGAAGGGCAGGGACATCGGGAAGACTCGTAGGCGTTTTCCCACTCTCAGACCCACCGCAGGGTCGTGGCTGTGGCCGTGGCGAGTGGGTTTGCCTCCGTGTGGGGGTGTTGAGTGCATGTGTCTGTGTGATCATTTCTCTCAGCTGAGTCTTCCGGACTCCTGACGGACGGCGGTGCAGGTAGCTTGCCCGTGCCCAGTGCTTATAATCTACCGAGTGCCAAGAAGATCCTTATGCAAGGTCAGACGCCACTGGCCCGCTCCAGCCTCCCGTGTCTGGCGCTGAGGACAGTGAGCGGGTCCAGGGCTGTGGTGGGTGCAGAGGCTGGCTGCCGAGTGGGCCTTTCGCACCTTCTGAGGCTGCAAGTGAGAGTGAGCTTTGGGGAGCCGGACCTGGCTTGCTGACCGCTCCTCTGTCCCGCAGGTCAGCCGGTCAGCCGGCAGGTAAGGCATCTCTGCGCTTACCCCCCTCTGCAGTTTGGCAACTGGGAGCCACTTCCTTTTTTTTTTTCTTTTTGGGTCACACCTGGCGATGCACAGGGGTTACTCCTGGCTCAGAAATTACTCTTGGTGGTGCTCAGGGGACCATATGGGATGCTGGGAATCGAACCCGGGTTGGCCACGTGCAAGGCAAATGCCCTACCTGCTGTGCTATCACTCCAGCCCCTGGGAGCCACTTCTGCTGGCTCTGCATGGGAGAAATGAGTGCAGGTGAAAGCTGGGGGGCGGGTGCAAGGTCAGAGAAGGAGCAGAAGCTGCAGGTAAACACTTCTTGGGGGGGAGGGGAACTCTTTGGGGGCCACACCTGGTGTTGCTCAGGGCTTACTCCTGGCTGTGCTCAGGGATCACTCCTGGTGGTGCTCGAGGACTGTCCAGGGTGCCCATCTATGTAGGTCAGCTGCATGCCAGGCAAGTGCCTTCCCCCTGTACTCTCCCTCCAGTCCTGCAGGCGGAGGGTTCTCTGTCGATGCTGGAGAGGAGAGCGCGTGGCCAGCTGCTGTCAGAGCTGGCAAGCGAGGGGGCTGACAAACTGAAGTAGCCCCCAGAATCACCTGCACTTCCAGTGGGAAGATTTCTGGCCCAGCCAACCGAGGAAATCAGTGCTTAGTGGTGCACTGAGATAAGGAGGCACTGCGGAACCCTGATTTCATTGGTTTGCACCCCTCTTTCCCCTGGAAGTTTTCTGCGCTGGTTCCAGGCCTCCTCCTATGCTTCTACAGGGTGTGTGTGAGTGTTAGTGAGTGTGTATGTGTGTGAGTGTGTGTGTGAGTGTGTGAGTGTGTGTGAGTGTGTGTGTGTGAGTGTGTGTGTGTGTGTGTGTGTGTGTGTGTGTGTGTGTAGCAGCATCTGCCCTCCAGGCCAGAGAAGGGCCTGCCTTGGCCCTCAGGGGAACCTGCAGGGGTTCCAGAATGATCTCTGTGCTTGCTCCTACTTCGAATTCAAGAGTCGTTTGCGCCTCTCGCCAGCGCTGCACTGCTGTCTCATGCCAGCTGTGTCTCCTCTCGGCTTCAGCCCGGAGTAGTGTTTTATGTTGGCAGCGGGACAGGCTGGCCTCAGCAGCAGGGATTAAATTCAGGCCCAGAGGATACTGGAGCTGCCATTTTGGGTGTGAGAGCGAGGGGCTGAGAGGGTGATTCACAGATAAGAAACTCAGCCTAAAGGCCTTTCGTGGGCTAAGAAACAGTCATGGGTGGAGAGAAAGGCCTTTCGTGGGGAAGGCCTCTTGTTTGACTCGAGTCCTTCCCTGTCCCATTCTTGTGTGCTGAGGGGACGGGCTGTGGGGTGAGAAGAGACTTACTGAGGAGCCCCAGTGAGTGAGCGTTTATAGACATGAACCAGTCTTGCCTTTCATGGGTCAGTGGGAAATGGAGTCAGCTTTCGGCGTGGACTTGGGAACAAGCTCATTTTCCCCCAAAGAACTAGGCTCCCAGCCAACTGTAGAGTTCCGTGTGTGTATGTGTGTGTGTGTGTGTGTGTGTGTGTGTGTGAGAGAGAGAGAGAGAGAGAGAGAGAGAGACAGAGAGAGAGACAGAGACAGAGAGCGAGAGGCGAGAGAGTGAGAGAGAGTGAGAGAGTGAGAGTGAGAGAGAGCGCAAGTGAGAGAGAGAGAGAGAGAGAGAGAGAGAGAGAGAGAGAGAGAGAGAGAGTCCTCACAGCACAGCAGACACCACCTCAGAGTCTGTAAGTCTGTAAGAATTGACTTCTGAGGTGCAGCCCCTGGGGCCCCCAGTTTATTACTCCAGTGCAGACACTGAGACTTGGATCTGGCCTCCAGCACTCAGAGGCAGTACTCTGCCAAAGGTAGGTTTTGGCACAGGCTGGGGCCTGGGACACTCGCTGGAGTCCGGAGCTGTTGCTGTGGGTCCTCTCGCCTTGATGGAGCTGCCAGACTGTCCTGGCCATCAACCCCCTGCTGGTGCGGGACAGGTTGCTGGGGCTGCTGGTCCCAGGAAGGCGCTTTCCTTTCCTGAGGCGTGTCCACAGCATGTGCATCAGCTTCTTCCACCGCCTCAGTGACGTTCCTGTACCCTCAGGTGGAAAAGCCTCGGAGATGTGGAGAGTTTGTCACTGACCCACAGTCACGAAGTAGCAGATCATATTCCGGCTTCTCAATCCTTCCCCTTGTACCGGGGACGGCCTCTGCCCGTCCCTGAAGTCAGCGCAGGGCCCGGGGGGTCCTGCTGCCAGGGTCCCTGTGCCCTTTCTTTGGAGATGCTGCTGTGGGGGAGGGAGAAGCTGTCTTCGGTGGCTTCCCCTGTCTGAGGGACACAGTTCGTGACGACGCTGAAATAAAATGGAAACAGTGCCTGCTGCTTGCCCACGCAACGGGCTCAGTGTCTGTTGCCTCTGACGAGGTGGTTCTGCTGTCCCCGTCTCTGCGTCCCCACCACCCCCGCCCAGAGGGCCTGGGAATCCCTGGCGTGACGCTGCCAGCAGCCGGGCCTCGGAGCTGCAGCCTCACGACTCCTGCTGGTGCTTGCAGACCCCTCACCGCCTCCCCCCAGCTCAGCCCGTGCATGTGGGTATCGCAGGGACGGCCACGTGTGGTGAGTTGGGAGCCACTGCATGCCTCTCGCTTTCAGTGGACTTCAGCCTCACCCATTCAGTGCCGACTCTCCTTGGGTCTCAGTACCTGGGCTCCGAAATCCTGAGACTCCCTGGGTGGATCGAGCGAGTCACTGCTGGAAGCTGGACTTGCAGTGCCCGGCTGCGAGGGAGAGATGGCCGCTGTGGCTTCCCGAGCAGACAGACTGGTGGCTTCCCCCCTTCTTGTACCTGATGCCTCAGCGTGGTCTGTGGATGCCTGGGATAGAACCACTGAGTCCGACTCACCTCTCAGCTTCCCTGTGGACGGGTGACTGTGGCGCTGACTTGTGGCCAGTGGCAGGTGCAGGGAAAGAATAAGCCACTCTTCCGACCTGGCCCCTCAGACTTTCCTGGCCCCGTGCAGTCTTCCCTTCCGGTCACCTCAGTAGCCAGTTGTGGTTGTTTGGGTTCCGCACTTTGATGCGGACAGAGCCCCAGAGAGGAGGGAGCCTGGTTATCCATGTCCCTTCTGGAGGAGTGCCCCCCCCCCGTGGGTTGGGTGGGATTGGCACTGAGCCACGGCATGCTGGGGGGCTGACCTGCTTCCCCCGCAGACCAGCTGCAAGGACCCGGCCCTGGAACTGCTGTGGAGCAGACAGTCGAGACTGTGGGATTTTGTTTTTTGTCTGTTTTGGGGCCATACTGGCCATGCTCAGGGGTTACTCCTGGCTCTGCACTTGGGAATCACTCCTGGCAGTGCTTGGGGAACCATATGGAATGCCAGGGATTGGACCTGGGTCAGTGGTGTGCGAGGCCAGCGCTCTACCTGCAGTCTCACTGCTCCTGTCCTGAGATCGTGGAATTTCCTAGGCTGCTTCCTTTGGACAAAGTGTCCTGGCTGGTGGCTTCTGGGTGGAAACTTAGGAGGTGAGGACTTCCCTTCTGCACTTGGAATTGAAGAAGCTGAGCCCGAGGCCTCTAAGCACTGCTTAGGGTTTGGGTCAGGAGCTCCCTGAGCTGTGGCCGCAGCCCACAGGTCCTGGCAGGCCAGGGTGGCACATGCTTCAGCCAGGCCGAGACCTGGCCACGGTCTCTCAGGAGCACTGTCCCTCAGCAGCCGAGCTCAGACCTGGCCCTTCTCTGGCCCTCAGTCTGCTTCTTGCCCTGCCCAGTGGGTGGGGAAGGGACTAGATGGTTTTGAGTGTGGCTTGTGCAAGCCCTCCCGAGCCCCCCCTCCACCTTCCCTTGGATCCAGGTGCCTTGCTAAAGTGTCATCAGTGTGGATGTAGCTCTTGTACAAGTAGCCCTTGTGCTTCCCCGAGACCCCAAGTCAGTACTCTTTAGCTTACAAAAACCAAAAAAGCAAAACCCAAGCTCTTTGAGCTGGGGAGACAATGCAGAGGTTAAGGTGGTTTTCTTGCCCACAGCAGACCCAGGTTTGCGTCCCTGGCACCTCATAGGGTCCCTCAAGGACCACCAGAAGTGATCCCCAAGCACAGAGCTAGGAGCAAGCCCCAGCTAGCCTGCGCTTTGCTGGGTGGGTGTGGGCCCAAAATCAAAAAATAGGGAAAAGGAAAAAGGAGAAGAAATAGCACCATCTCCTGCCCAGCCCTCAGCCCTGTGAGCCCGGGAATGGAGGTTTCCTCCGCCAGGACTCTTCGGATCGCCTCTGTCTCCCGAGCCCGTTATTCTCACTCGGTCAACCCGTGTCCCAGTGTCAAGCCTGGTTCTGAGAACTGTCTAGCTATTAACTCCCTTTCTGTGTGCTCCTCCTGGGAATTGGGAGTTGGACCCAGGCATCTACATCCAGAGGCCCCGGGCCCTTGGGATAAGCCGCTTCAAAGCCAGCTCATAGCCTAGGCGGTGAACATTTCTCCCAGGGGTTTGCAGGAGGTTGAACTTGGCTGAAGTACCTGTCCTCTCCTGCTGCTGTTGGCCGTGGCTGCCCGCCCGCTCAGCCCTCAGCGGTGCCTGCAGCGGGAAACTCTGCTCCTACAGGTCCTCCCTCTGACGTCTGTCCTGAGATGGACCATTCCGAGGCTAGCCCACCGGCCAAGACGCCCAAGCCTGAGAAGCGGCGGGAGAAGATTCCACAGTGCGGTTCCCACGTGACCTAGCATGTGCCAGAGGTCTGGGCCACTGCTGGCCCAGAAATGGACAGCTGCCATTAAGCACCACCCGGTCTGGCCACGCCTGCCATTGATGCTCCATTCCCCAAGCTACCGTTGCCTGCAGCCCCAGTGCCCCACGCTCATGGAGCCTAGTGACAAGCTGGCCGAGCCCGGGGGCGAGGGGGGGGTGTCTGAGGAGACTCTGCCTTCTCCCCTCCCTGCAAGCAGAGGTCTGTCCCACCCTTCAGCTCTCAGAGCTCAGCCTTCCTTCCAGCGTGTGGCCTGCCCCTTCTCTTTCAGAGTAAAGGGTGAAGGGGGAGGACTTGGGAGCACTTGGCAGCCACCCAGATCAGGCCTTTCCTGTGACCCAACCACTTCCTCATCCATTCACCACGCACAGAATATCTGTCCATCGGTCGTTGTTCCGCCTCCTTACCTGCAAAACAGACAGAAGGGGGCCTGCCTCTTAGAATTCTTGTGGAGGGGTATGTGTGGGGGTGGGTGGGTGGGGTGCGTGCACACGTGTCTCTGTGTCTGTCTGCCTTTCTCTGTGTGCGTGTGTCTATCTGTCTCTGTCTGTCTGTCTCTCTTTGTGTGTCTGTCTCTCTGTATTTGTCTGTCTGCCTGAGTGCACACGTGTGTGTATTTGTCTGTCTGTGTGTATGTGCATGTGTGTATGTGTGTCTGTGTGTGCATGTGCTTGAACGTGCGTGTCTATCTCTCTGTGTGTGCATGTGCGTGTGCGTGTGTGTGTGTGTGTGTGTGTGTGTGTGTGTGTGTGTGTATGCTGGGGAGGACACAGGGCTCACCCAGACAAGCCGAGGGCTGTCACTGAGCTATTATGGATTATAACATAATATAACATAATTCCATAATAGCCTTATGGAATTAGTGTGAGGATCAAAGTAACAGTGGCTGGAAGGTACCGTGACGCTCACGTATAACCAGCAGGACACCATGGAGGTCCTGACCGAGAGATGGGGGCCAGACTGCCCGGATGGAAATGACTGCTCCCTGTGGCCTGGTGTAAGTGACTTTTTTCTCTGTGCTTCAGTTTTCCCATCTGTAAAATGCAGCTAGTGTAACTTCTTTATAATCAGACTGTTGCTAGGATGAAGTGGGTTTGTACGTGTGATGCACTAAGAACCATGCCTGAGCACTGAGCAAATACAAAGTACTTGTTAGCTAAATTCATAGGTCAATATACGTTGACTATTATTTGGTTATCTTTTCATTATTATTGATGACTTTACCCCAGGCAGGAGGCAGGAGAAATTATGAGAAAGATGAACTTATCACTTCACAGATCCATCCGAGTCCTCAGATACTCCTATTAGGTGTGTTTTACTTTCTTCCTGCCTCTTCCTCTGACCACCCAAGTTTGGCCGTGCCGTTCCCCTATTCCATACCCAAGAAAGACCCTTCCTCATCAAGCCCTGCCAAGCCTTTTGACCTGTTGGCCCTGAAATGTCACCACCCTTGTCCATCCCTGCAGGACCTGCCATTTTGTCCTCTGTCCGGAATAGCCCTTCACCTGTTACCCCGTCTGCAGTGCCCTCCTTGGGGTGGTGGCTCGAGTGCGCCCTCCTCCTGGCTCCCCTGGATGGTTCCTACAGGCTGCCCTCCAGGTCCCGCTGGGCCTTTGTGCTTTGTTTGTTCCAGACCCACCGATGCCTCCGGCACACTTGCTTCCTTGTCTTTGATGCAAAGGCCCTGTGCATCACTTGTCTCTGTCATCAGCCCTCACATCTGCCCCCTTCAGCTGAAAGTTCTTCTGGCTCAGGGTAAATACGCAGAGACTCTGGCACTGCCCGTATGGTCCTGACGTCCGTCTGACCATCACTCTGCAGCCCTCACACCTGTCAGGGGTGCGGAAATCTCACTGCTTCGAGTTTTCATGTTCATCCCGGGCTGCTGCAGTAGTATTCTTGTTAGGAAGCTGGCTTGTCTTCCCGGAGCTCGGTGTCTGTGCCTGGGAGTTGTGGGCAGTCATGCTCACCCCGGCCATCAGGGGAGGTGGACACTGACCGAGGCTGCAGTTGGAGTGGCGCTCCAGACATCCCCAAAGTATCCTAGTTTTATACCTCTTGCCCTTGGAGGCTGAAGTTGATCACTTTGCCGGATGGGACCCGCCACAGGAGAGCTCGGGCCTGGCGGTGGCTGTTAATGTGCATTTTCCTGTGTCTTACATAGTCACAGGGGAGTGGGTAACTGGAAAGGTGCGTTATAGCCAGTGGAGCTGCAGAGATAAACATCCTCCTCCTGGGTTACTGATTTGGATTCTGGCCTTTGGGGGCTTCCTTCCTGCCGCCCAGTGCATGGGTGAACCCCGCTGTCAGAAAACTTGGGAGAGGAGCAGCCAAGCCAGACCGACAGTGAGGTATCATTAATGCAGCCCCGGAGGGCGTTTCTTTTGTGCTTTGTTTGGAGGCTGCACCCCACAGTGCTTGGAGATCACATCTGGCAAGCTGAGGGGACCCTGTGGGGTGCGGGGGATTGAGCCCGGGTCAGCTGCATGCAAGGCAACCACCCTACCTGCTGTAATATTGTTACTCCGGCCCCACAAATGGTCTTACGTTTTCAGGAAAGATCCTTTGTTGTGTTTATGAGTCGGAAGTCACAAATGTTTGTGAATTGAGAAAGAAATGCAAGCCTTCATAGGAAAGAGTTTGGGAAGGAAGAGGGAGATGAAAAGTCCCGAGCTGGCACCGCAGAGGGAGGGCGGGTGAGACCCCTCCACCCCAAGGGACCCAGCCCTGGCAGCTGACAACCTCCAGAACTCAACCGCTGCCAGGCTCATGGCCGTTCTCCACACGCTCAGACGGGCCTCACCTATGAGGGAACCTGTCCCTGGACATCTCATTCCTCACACCACCTGTACTCCAAGGGTAGCACACCGCATCTGATGGGGTTTAAAGTAGAAGGCAACCAATCTGAGAGGGAGATATATTTTTACAGCTATATATAATATAACATACATAATAAGCACACAAGGTTCAACCTTTAACAACATGTTAGTAATCTCTTATAGAAAGGCTTAATGTCCCCTGGGTGAAATACAACAATTGTCACACACTTTTCCCTAAGGAAAGTTTTTTGGAGCTTTCTCAGCAGTTTATTCATAACAGACAATACAAAATAAATTATTTTTGTTCTGCTTTGGGGCAGGGGTTGGGGTTTGGGATAGCCTTCCTTCCTTCCTTCCTTCCTTCCTTCCTTCCTTCCTTCCTTCCTTCCTTCCTTCCTTCCTTCCTTCCTTCCTTCCTTCCTTCCTTCCTTCCTTCCTTCCTCCCCTTCCTCCCCTTCCTCCCCTTCCTCCCCTTCCTTCCTTCCTTCCTTCCTTCCTTCCTTCCTTCCTTCCTTCCTTCCTTCCTTCCTTCCTTCCTTCCTTCCTTCCTTCCTTCCTTCCTTCCTTCCTTCCTTCCCTCCCTTCCCTTCCCTTCCTTCCCTTCCTCCCCTTCCTCCCTCCCTTCCCCTCCTTCCAAGCCTCATTGCCTCCTTTTGCTGTGGCCTAGCAAAGCGCCCCCTTGCCTCTGTGCTGCTGAGCCTGCAGAAGAGGTGCTGCCCCTTCGGTGGGGAGGTGCGTGGAGGTCAAGGTTAGGCTCAGCTGCCGTCTCGCCTCTGACTCGGGAAGGGCCGTGTGCCTGCTGAGCTTGTCCCGGGGTCGCTACCATCCCGGAGTCTCATTTCCACGTCCCTGGGAATCCAGGCAGGCCTGAGGCATTGGCCACGGGCCCGAGAGTATTAATAACTGTCACGTCTGTGAGTGAGCGGGTGGCAGCCTTGTGGTTTGGGTGTCTTGGCTACAGGCAACCACAGGACACCTCACCTCTTGGCCTCGGGGCTCCCAGCCTTTGTTGCTTTCCCTGAGACCGGCTGGGGTTGTTCCCCGGCAGGGCTGAGGCTGGGCTTCAGAGAGCGTTTCCACAGGCAGGCTGCTCCGGGTCGTGAGTTGGGAGGGTGCGTTAGTTCACGAAACAGATACTTCTCAGGTGTGCCTGTCGGGGGCATCCATGCCTGCTCTGCACTCTCTAACCTTTCACCTTGGCCTTCCCCCCCCCCCCCCCCCCCCCCCCCCCGCTCCCGGTCTGGCCGCCTCAGTGCTCTGTAGCCCTGGGCTTTCCTGGTGGGGGTCAGAGACTCCTCGGGGACCTAGGAAGGTTGTCGTTTTCCTGTTTCCTCTGATCAGTTTTGGTCTTCCCCGGGGGAACCTCCCTCTTGCTTTCATCCTTCCCCTCTTCCTCAGGGCCTGTAGCTGCCCGCCTCCCTCCGAGGCCGGCTTCTGGTGTCCTCTGCTGTCTCATGGAACTAGGCCCAGGTTGGCTAAACAGTGCACGGGACGGCGAGGGGAAAGGGAGGCCGTGGCTGATGGTTCGGAGGTTCCCTCCTTCCTTGCAGTGCCTCAGGCCTCTCAGCCCAGGAAGGGAGACTTTGCTCTCATCTTTCAGAGCCGGAAACAGAGGCTGGGGAGGACAGTACGATGGAGGGTCACCCAGCTTCCCAGTGGTGTCGTAGGCCTGGAGCCCGGGGCTGTTGGCTTTGGAAACCAGTGTCCGTTTCCTGTGTTATGCTTTCTCTCCCTGTTCCCGTGGAATCACGTGGGGTGTGTGTGTGTGTGTGTGTGTGTGTGTGTGTGTGTGTGTGTGTGTGTGGTGTGTTTGTGGTGTGTGGTGTGTATGTGATGTGTGTGTGTGTGTGTGGTGTGTATGTGGTGTGTGGAGTGTTGTGTGTGTGGTGTGTGTGTGGCGTGTGTAATGTGTGTATGTGGTGTGTGTTTGTGGTGTGTGTGGTGTGTATGTGATGTGTGGGGTGTTGTGTGTGTGGTGTGTGTGTGGCGTGTGTAATGTGTGTATGTGGTGTGTGTTTGTGGTGTGTGTTTGGTGTGTATGTGATGTGTGTGTGTGGTGTGTATGTGGTGTGTGGGGTGTTGTGTGTGTGGTGTGTGTGTGGCGTGTGTAATGTGTGTATGTGGTGTGTGGGGTGTTGTGTTGTGTGTGGTGTGTGATGTGTGTGGTATGTGTGTAGTGTGTGTGGTGTGTGTGTGGTGTGTGGTATGTGGTTGTGCAGTGTGTGGTGTGTATAGGGCATGTGCGGTGTGTGGTGTGTTATGGTGTATGGGGTGTGGTGTGTGTGTGGGGTGTATGGTGTGTGTGGTTGTGTGTGGGGTGTGTGTAGTGCGTGGTGTGTGGGGGGGTGTAATGTGTGTATGTGGTGCGTGTTTGTGGTGTGTATGTGGTGTGTGGGGTGTTGTGTGTGTGGGGTGTGTGTGGCGTGTGTAATGTGTGTATGTGGTGTGTGGGGTGTTGTGTTGTGTGTGGTGTGTGATGTGTGTGGTATGTGTGTAGTGTGTGTGGTGTGTGGTATGTGGTTGTGCAGTGTGTGTGGTGTGTATAGGGCATGTGCGGTGTGTGGTGTGTTATGGTGTATGGGGTGTGGTGTGTGTGTGGGGTGTATGGTGTGTGTGGTTGTGTGTGGGGTGTGTGTAGTGCGTGGTGTGTGGGGGGGTGTAATGTGTGTATGTGGTGCGTGTTTGTGGTGTGTATGTGGTGTGTGGGGTGTTGTGTGTGTGGGGTGTGTGTGGCGTGTGTAATGTGTGTATGTGGTGTGTGGGGTGTTGTGTTGTGTGTGGTGTGTGATGTGTGTGGTATGTGTGTAGTGTGTGTGGTGTGTGTGTGGTGTGTGGTATGTGGTTGTGCAGTGTGTGTGGTGTGTATAGGGCATGTGCGGTGTGTGGTGTGTTATGGTGTATGGGGTGTGGTGTGTGTGTGGGGTGTATGGTGTGTGTGGTTGTGTGTGGGGTGTGTGTAGTGCGTGGTGTGTGTGGGGGGTGTAATGTGTGTATGTGGTGCGTGTTTGTGGTGTGTATGTGGTGTGTGGGGTGTTGTGTGTGGTGTGTGTGATGTGTGTGGTACGTGTGTGGTGTGTGTGGTGTGTGTGTGGTGTGTGGTATGTGGCTGTGCGGTGTGTGTGATGTGTGTGTTATCCATTTTTCCTCCCCATGTCTCAGAGTGTCTTGTTTCTCCCCGCTGGTCCTGTGTGCCTTCCTGCTGGGCCACAGGAGCAGGATGCAGCGGTGCGCCTGCGAGGGAGTGAAGCACTGTCCTTCCGCTTCTCTGCAGTCCCGTTCCTTCCAGGGGCTCAGGGGTCTGTCTCCTTGCAAGGAGGTCGGGCTGGTCCTGCCTGTGGACAGCGCTTCCACTCCGGCCTCCTGGGAGCTGGACCGCCAGCCAGTCAACCCATTCTCCGCTGGTTCATCACCTGTCCTCTTGTCTGTCTGCCCCCGGGCTCCATGCTCAAGCACAGCCACGTGTCTGTTTGGGAGCGTTTTGCTTGCACAGGGAAACTTCCGTAAAGCCTGCCTGTCTGCCCGTCCCGAGGACCATCGTGGTTCCTTGAGTTCTTTAATCTCTCTGACTTTAACAAGGGGCTTCTTTCCCAGTGGCTGTTTTCACTGGTGATCGTCTTATCCCCCCCACAGAACTTGCCTGTGAGGAACAGTTCCAGTCTTTTGCTTCTCCCCTCCTCCCAGAGCGGGGGAGGGGCGCCTTGCAGAGCAAGGCAGGACCCGGAATCCCCTGGCCTGAATTATTTATTTCGGTACACTGGCCCGATTTTTGGAGCTAATGTAACTCAAGTTATGCAAATGGCCTCTTGTTCAAGGTGGGCAGGCGCCAGGGTCAAGGATGCCAGGCCTGCTCTCTGGGTGATTGCCGTGTGCGCCAGGCCCAGGCCGCGTCTCTCCAGGATGTGCAAGGGAAGCTTGTTTTACTGGTGAGAGCGGACTTGGGCCTCAGCAGAGCTGGTGGCTGCTTGCTGGTGGTCCTCTCGAGGCAGTGCTCTCTGTTCCCGTGACTCTGGCGAGATTCTCAGCCTTGCAGACCAAGACCATAGGTTCCCAAGTTTGGCACATTCTACATTTTGAGCTCAATGACCTCTTCACGGCGGGGCTGTTTCTCTCAATGCGCAGTGCTTAGCAGTGTCACAGCCTCTGCCACGGGCCCCCTTTCTGGTGACAACTAAAGTGTCTGCAGAGGTTCTCAGCTGCCCCCAAAAGATTGGACGTCCTGTTAGAGAGCCACTAGATAGGTGCTGGTCATCTGAGAAGAACCACTAGTCCCCAGTTGCTTGCAATCAATAGATAACACGAGGTCTATCAAGTCACAAAGAGAATTGGGCGGTGTAGCAACTGGGATACCAGGGTCAGTTGGCTGTCCTTCTCGAGCTCTGCAGGGGTACTCTAGAGAGAGCCCAACTGCATTGCAGCACCAGACATAGCAACTTGAGTTCAGTGGGTTTATTCCGGGGTTCCAAGGAATACTTGTTCTGAGAGTTATTCATGGTTGTCCTGAAAAAAGGGTTTCTGTGGTCGAATGAGTTTGGGAACATTGGGGTAAGTATCAGAGTTATTTCAGAACTTACCAGAACCCTTTGTATGCTTATGCTTGTTTTAACTTTCCTAGAGAGATGATATTCAGTGTTGTCCAAGTTTATTAAAATGAGTAGATTATCTCTTTCATCTGCTTTGCTTTCTTTGGTCTTTGAGCCACATTTGGCGGAGCTCAGAGCTTTACTCTGGTGTGCTTACTCTGGTGTGCTGCACTTACGGCCGTCGCTGAGGACCACCTGTGGTTTGGGGATTGAATTGGAGTTGGCTGTGAGCCAGAAGAGCACCTTAACCCCTGTACTATGTATGTGACTTTGAAGAGCATCTCTTGAGTACATGTTTTGTGGCCTAGATAGTTTGAAAAAAATAAAACATTAGCAAAAAGTGAGAAGACCTGAGGCATCCACTCTCATGCCAGCGTCCTCTCACCCATGGGCAGCCCGTGAGCCATCTTCCTGGCCCTGCCAGTCCCTGCCAGGTGTGCTTGGGGAAGCTGTCTGCCTACATGCATGTTGTAGTCCGGCCCCTTCTCTGTCCAGGGTGAATCAATCTTCTGTGACTGGGTGTCGTTTTTATCAGATTAGAGGCTTCACCTGGGGCATTTGTGCAGCTCTGTCCGCCTGCCCAGAGGTGCTGCCCTCCTCCAAGCCCGTGGACCCTGGTTTCTTTCTGCCTCTTGTCTCCACATTGGGATGAGGGGGCGTGGGGTGAATGTTTTCCCACTACCCTAGAGCTCAGAGGAACCAAGAGACACACTGGAAGCCCCAGCCCTTTCTGGGGGGAAGTGAAGTAGGGGATGCAGGCCGTGTGAACACCACACCTGCCCCCACCCATGCGTCTTTCCATAGTGTGGCTGCAGGAGCTTTCTTGGCGCCTGAGATGTGCGTCAGGAGAGCAGGAGGCTGGGGGAGCCAGCTGCGGACAATACTGCTGATGGCTCCCAGGGGCCACTCAGGGCCAGAGGAAGGCGAAATATCGCCCTCCTGACTGGGGGCAGTCCTGGCGTCTGAGGACCCAGCGGCTTGCTCCGAGAGGGCCTGAAACTCCTTCCAGAGGCAGAAGAAGATGAGCTATGACTTCTGTGGTTAACCATCCCTTTCCCCACCTGGACCCGTCCCTGGCGCCCCCTGCACAGCTGCACCCACTCCGCGCCCAACAGCACCCTGGCCAGTGTGTGTTTCCCCTGCCGGGGAGGGGGGGCAGTCATTCTGTATCATGCCGTCATGTCCATGTGACATTTGTCTTGACTGTTCAGTCACGGGCTGATGGGATGTCGGAGCCATCCCCAGAGTCGCCCTCTGCTCTGACAGCCTCTCTCCAGCCGCTTTCCCCCTCCATAGACGTTGGGGAGCGGCGGGGAGCGCAGGGCCTTCTCTGTCCTGTCACAGGGTCACGTTTCGAGCGAACCTCTTTCCCTCCGTTTCCTGGCACGCTGCCTTTCAGAGCATCCTCCAGGGGGAGCACCGAGAGGTTTGTGTGAAGAGTGACTGAGCCAGACACCGGGTACGGGAGGAAACCTCGAGTCTCCACCTCGGGTGGTTTAGAGTCGATGCAGAGCTGCGGGGAAGCACCAGGCTGAGAGGTGATCGCCCAGGTTCGATCCCGTTACTGGGTGGTGCTGGCCTCCAGGGCACTGCTGGGTGCATTTGCAGAGGCCCCGGGCACCCCATCTGCAGGGCGAGAGCAGCGCCCTGCCATCTTGCCTGCCTGGCTACTTACTGCCGAAAGGCCCCTGGCCGTTACTCGGCTGCCCCTCCATGCACACATAGAAATCTGACGGAGGGCAGGAGAAAGGGTAATAAAGGGCGGTTTCACCAAGGAGGGGAGGCCCAAACCCAGATCTCAGAGGGGTCCTGGCCGCCACAGAGAGCGGAGGACAGAGGGACTTGGCATTCTGGATGCAAGATGCCACCCTTGGGGCGATGGCTGGCTGTCAGTTGTTCAGTTGTATGTGCCTCCCCTCCTGGGTGCTGCCAGCATCGAGCCTGGAGTCCGCGTCGCTCCCGTGGCCCGCGGGGGCTGAACAGTTCCCCCCAGGGGAGCTGGTTACGCCAGCCTTGCCAACGGAGACCAAATGTTCCTCCCACGTAGCTGTCTTCCAAATGAAAGCCTGATGGGAGGTGGGTGAGCCAGTGAGCGTGAATTACCCTTGGCCCACGGCCTGGGTCACAGCCAGGCTGCCTGCCTGAGCATTCTCTCCTTCTGTGGACGAATCAGAAACCCCCCAATGCTCTTCACACAATCCCTTCCCCTTCCCGACGGGCTCAGGGGCTGCCAGTCCCGGGACACGCTGTGCTTTTGCTCACACCCCCACACTGCCTGTGCACACTCTCCCCTCGGGCCAGCCTGGCCAGTGAGCACTGTCCTTATCCTCACATCTGCCATAACGAGGCCCACGGTGGCCATGGCTCTGCCCGTGGCAGCTGCTCCATGGCCTGCTCATGGCCTGTGCTTCTCCGGTGTCCTCTCTGTGCCTCTCTGCCCCTTTCAAGGCCTCTCTCCCAGCCTCCCTGGATGGAGGGGCACCCCTTTGTCTGCCGTTACTGGGCCCCTTCCCTCCTGGAGCCCTAGGGCTGAAGAAAGTCTGGGCAGAAAGGGAGAGTCCAGTTGGGCCCCCTCTTGCATCTTTCATGTCCCTTTCTCTCTCAGTGGCTCCTTCATTCTGCCCTGCCTCCCTCTGGGTTACAGCTGCTAAGTTTACATTTCCAAGTCCTAGCTGGCCTTCTCCCACTGGACCTCACCCCAGCACCCCAAAGTCAACAAATGAGGGATGAACTTAGAACTCTTCTTCAAGTTCTCTTCCGATGAAATCAGCACCTCCTTCTTCCCGTCCCCCTGGAGAACCCTTGTTCTCCACTCCCTCTTGCGAGACCTCTGTCCTTCCTACCCCTTTCTGCACTTGGGGGTGGGGAAGCTTCTTCCTGGATGCCTGCCGTCTCCTCCCAAGCGGTCTCTCTGCTGCCAGCCTCCCTCAGCCTACACACTTTGACCAGATTTATAGTTTTAATGATGCTAATTAAAATCATTAATTATCACAGTTTTAATTATGTTATTTTCCTGCTCAAATCTTTCAGCGTTTTCTCCTAGAATTGACTAACGGCTTCTTCTCTGGCAAACTGGCGTCTTCGATCAAGTTGAATCAGCCTTTGTGACTTCTCTGAGCCTGTAGATAGTGCACCAAAGCGGGTTTAGTTGCTGTTTGTGGGGAAGCAGAATGTCCCATTGCCTGGTCTTCCCTTGGCCCCGTCTTGCCTTCTTGTTCCCACTTCTCGTCTGAGATTTCAGTCTTTCTCCAATACTGCGTCTGCAAGGCTCCGCTGGTTTCCCTACAGATGTGCTTTGACTGGTCCTGTGGCAGAGACTCCATTTCTGTAACCCTGGCAGAACCAGCTACCCTTCTCTCTCTCTTCCTCTCTCTCTCTCTTAATTAAATCCCCGTGAGATACAGTTACAAAGCTCTCATGTTTGAGTTTCAGTCATACAATGATTGAACACCCATCCCTCCACCAGTGCACATTCTCCACCACCAATGTCCCCAGTATCCCTTCCTCCCCATCCTACCCCTCCCCCAGCCTCTATGGCAGACAATTTCCCCCATACTTTTTTTCTACTTTTGGGCATTATGGTTTGCAATACAGATACTGAGAGGCCATCACGTTTGGTCCTTTATCTACTCCTTGTCTCCTGCCGTGTTCTCAGGAGGCAGCTGCCGAGGCTGTTGGCTCGCTCAGCTTCTTGCCTTGACCAGGGTCTGAGAGGTTGAGGCTGTTCCGTCCTCCTGGGGTGGACTATTTAGCCTTCAGCCTCAGAGTTGCTGGAAGGAGAACGTAATACACTCAAGGGTACAGAATCGGGAATCAGATTTCCGGAGTCTGAAATAGACGGTTTGGGGCGGAGTTTGGTTCCCACTGGACGATGCTCCTTTGCTCTGTGCTCAGAGGCTGGGCGACTGGGATGCCATGCAGTGCTGGACATGGAACTGGAGTTGGCCACATGTGAGGAAGACTCCTTAGCCCTTGTACGAACTCTCTGATCCCTGTAATCAATGAGTTTTGTTTGGGGGCTACACCTGGCAGTGCTCAGGAGACCATGTGTGGTGCTGAGGATCGAACCCACGTTGGCTGTGTGCAGGGCAAGTGCCCTGCTGCTGGGCCATCTCTCTAGCCCTGGTGAATCTTTAACCGTACACATCTTTGTGGATTTACACGACCAGGTCATAGATGTTATCTTATGATACACCCAACACAACTGAACAGAAGATTACTCATATATTATTATATGAGTAATATAATACCCAGCTACGCTCAGGGTAACTCCTGGCCGGGTGCTTTGGGAACCATGTGGTGCCAGCGAGTGAACGTGGGGCTCCCACATGTAGCATCTGCAGCCCAGCCCTCTGGGCTCTCTGCCTGCTCTCTTGTGTTACTTTTATTAAGCAACTAAAGGACTGCGTTGCTTCACGTTCTGGTTGAGCGACAGATGGAAGAGAGGGGCTGGTGGGATGCATCATGCTTCTGTCTTGGGCCTTCCGGACTGCTGCCTGCTGGTTGACTCACACCAGCACTCCGAAGGGGTTAGCAGAAATTGCTCCTAAATTTCCCATTAATATTTTAGGAGCCCACAAAGTGAACAAGACAAGGTGTCTTTCCTGACAGGTTTACGGAGGCACTGGCCAAGGAGACCTTTCCTCATCCTGGCTGGGTCTGGTCTCCTGGGACAGAGGAAAGTGGGAATGAGATAGGGGAGGTGGCTCGCCCACAGTGCTCTCAAGGGCACTTCCTGCCAGAGGAGGTCGCTGCCCTTTCAAGCACCTTCCCTTTCTCTCGGACAAACGGTGTCTTTATGTGTCTGCGTGAGCCCTTGTTAGGGCTTCAGGGTGCCCCTTAACCCAGTTGCAAACGGCAGATTCTCTTTGGGTTTCTGCTTTTCCTTTCTTGATTCTTCTGGATCGATAGGAGGAAGATTCAGCTAGTGTTCAGATACTTTTAATGTTTTATCTTCCCTTTCAAAAGCTTGGTATTGAGCTAAATATTATGCTAAGTGAAAAATCAGAAAACAGCATGCTCTATGATCCCATATACTTTCTGGAAAAGGCAAGGCCGAGGTTATGGAAGCAGCCGCCAGGATTGGGAGGATTGGGGAACTGGCTAAAAAGGGCCTCGAGGCCTTTGCACTACCTTCTTTGCTCTCATATGTTCTTTTTTTATTAAGTAAAGTAAATAAAGGGACTACTTTATTGGTTCATGTTCCAGACAAAATTCAGGGATTTTTGGAGGTAACAGTATTTTAGCTATTGATTATGATGGTAGTTACAAGACTATATCTATTTATCAAAATTTACAGAGCCATACACTGAAAATAGTTTTATAGCATGAAAACCATATATGTGTATGCGATATATACACATGTATAAAATCATATATTTGATATATACACATATAACCCACATATATGTATATAATATATAATATCACATGTATGTACATGTTTGTTTTTTTTTTGCTTTTTTGGGTCACACCCAGCGATGCTCAGGGGTTACTCCTGGCTTTGCACTCAGGAATTGCTCCTCGCGTGCTTGGGGGACCATATGGGATGCCCAGGATTGAACCCGGGTCGGCCGTGTGCAAGGCAAACGCCCTACCCGCTGTGCTATCACTCCGGCCCCCAATGTATGTGCATGTTTTTACACATATTTATATATATATATATTTGTACACATATTTGAGGGACAACACCTGCTGACTCAGGGGCTTCTCCCTTGGAATTGCTCAGGGGTCATCCCTGGGAGTGCTCAGGGGACCGTGTGGTGCTGGAGGTCCGGTGTCTCTGTCAGCCAGCTGGCCCTGTGTGCTCTCTCCCCACTCCTCTCGATCTTACTTCCGTAATGACAGCAGCAGCAGGCCCCGCCCTGAGACCCTGCTCAGGCCGAGTGACCGTGGGGCTTGCAGGTGAGTGGACAATGCACTTAGGTTACAACAGAATAAGCGGAGAGTCCCCCACGCCCACCGTCACGCAGGAGCGCCCCTGAGTCTGTGGGTGGGTTTTCTTTCTGTCCCCCTGAGCCGGGGGTGTCCGTGGTCCCTTTAGAACAGGAACGGCCAGTTGTGTCCAACTGAGTTGGGAGTTCCTGGAGGGGGACTGTGGGGTTAGCATGGGGCGCAGGAACGGGCAAGGGGGGCCCCCTCTATGTGAACACACACATCCTTACTCCTCTGCTCCTGTGCTCCATTTCGGAGAGCTGTGGCTGTGGGAGTCTGTCCACTGCAGGCCGTGGGAATCTCTCCACTGCTGGCCCCAGACTCCTTCCCTCCCTACAGCCTCTAACTGGCCTTGTTGCAGCCAGAGTGGTTGGACTTTTAAAATTCATGTCTGGGGGGCTGGAGCCATCGCACAGCGGGTAGGGCATTTGTCTTGCACGCAGCTGACCGGGGTTCAACCCCTAACATCCCATATGGTCCCCTGAGCACTGCCAGGAGTAATTCCTGAGTGCAGAGCCAGGAGTAGCCCCTGTGCATCACCGGGTATGACCCCAAAAGCAAAAAAATAAATAAAAATTCATGTCTGATCACTCACTTTTGCACCCCCGAATGTTTTCCTTTCTTCCTGCCTGCCCCAATGATACCTGTTCAACGGTTTGGGGATCCAAGGAAATAGGACACAGCCGCCCATGGCCGTGGTAGCCGGGGGCCATGCTCTCGCCTTCTCTTCCATGGAAGTCCCCGTAGGGAGGGAAATGAGACTTCCAGTTGTGCTGACCCACCCCATTTCCCAACTTAAAACATCTGGGATTGATCCCACAGCGAGCCGAGCATGAGCTCTGCACGCCGGAGACCTGGGCTGGATCCCTGGCTCCGTGCGCTCCCCGAGCACAGAGCCAGGAGCCGACCCTGAGCAACCTCAGGCGTGGCCCCACCCCACCCCAGTATATGTTTGCGTGTATGTGGGTGCTGCAGATGGTTCTGGCTCTTACTGTGGTAGCTCTCGTGCTCACCTCTCACTCAAGTGAAAACTGGGGAAAGCCCAGAGGCGGGATGGAAACCTGCGGCAGCTCCATTCAGCTTCCCACACGGGGTGACTTCGGTGTCTGCCTGTAGGGAAGTCGCTGACTGCCGGAGCCCCCTGGCGCTGACCAGCAGGGAGACCCGAGTCAGAGCAGACTTCATGTGTCAGAAAAAGAGAAGCTTCAACCATGTTCCCTGAGCAGAGCCGGTGTTGCCAGGAGCGTTTGCGAGGATTTCCCAGTGGCTGTTCCCAGCCTCCTTTGCTTGCACACGATCTGAAACTCTTGTGCTGTAAAGTAGTTTTTCTGTGGGGGGTGGGGGGAGGGCACAGGTCTTGAGAGCCTTGGGGGGCATTTCGGGGTTCCCACAGACGTGCTTTGACGCAGAAGGAAGAGCTTCTCCCGGGCGGCAGAGTTCTCCAGCTCAGCCCAGGCCCCCGCCAGCAGCCACCAATCAGATCGAAGACCTTGGCAGCCCTGCCCGGCCCGGCAGATGGGCATGTGCGCGCCCTGGCCCTGTGCCCGGGCTGGACGGCACTGCTGACAGGCTGCGGGCTGTGTTCTGCAGGCGCAGGTTCAGGAAGGGCTCGTGCTGCCCTCACAGCCGGAGCCGGATTACCCGGGAGGGCCGCCAGCGCCAGCCTCGCCACAGCCCGGCCTCTCCGCGGACCTGGGCCAGAGTCTGGGGGACGTGGGAGTCCTACGCCTGATCCCCGGCACGGTTGTTTCCTGTACCGGACAGGCTGAGCGTGCTCGGGCCACGCCATCGCCACCTGCTCTCGGTGGCCGAGCAGCGCCAAGTCCTGCCCCGTGTGTGCCCGACATCAGCCGTCCCAGAGCCAGCCCACCCCGGTGCTTGGGTCACTGCCACCAACGTGTGCCACACTCACCCCAGAGAGGGCTTCAGACAGAGACGGATGCTGGCACCTGGGACCCAGCCCAGCCCTGCTGGCCTCCGGGCCAGGGGCAGCCTCACCATCCTCCCTGGAGCAGCAGCAGTCCGAATATACCCTCTTTCCAGCTGAGTGGGGCCGTCCCCAGCAGTGCTGGTCTAGCAGTGCTCGGGGATACCAGGGCCACTGCTGATGTACTTCAGAGGACCATGTGGTGCCAGGGATTGAAGTAAGAGCCTCATGCATGCCAGGGATATGCTCTGCCACTTGAGCTGTGTCACCAGGCTCCTCCTCCTCCTGTTCTCCTTCTCCTCTTTCTCCTTCCCCTTCTCTTCCTCCTCCATCTTCTCCTCCTCGTCTTCCTCCTGTGCGGAGCTGTCTGCTCAGGGAGCACTGCTGGCAGGGTTTGGAGAACTCCGTATGATGCCGAGGAACCAACTGCAGTTGGCCAAGAACACAGCAAGCCCTTAACCCCTGGATTATTATTATTATTATTTTTTTACTTTTTGGGTCATGCCAGGCAATGCTTAGGAATTATCATACCTGGTGGTGCTCGGGGGACCATATGGGATGCTGGAAATCAAACCCTGGTCTGCCACATGCTCCAGCCCCACCCCTGAATTCTTATTGGCCAAAACCTTGATTTATTTTTATGTTTTTTTGGGGGGGGCTGGAAGGGGGATTGTGGAGGAAATTGGGCCTCAACTGATGGTACTCGGGAGCTACTCCTGGCTCTGTGCTCAGCAGTGACCCTTGGTGGTGTTCATAGGATCACGTATGGTGCCAGGGATTGGAATGGGGTCAGCTTCATGCAAGGCCAGTGTCTTAACCCCTGTACTCTAGTTCCCTGTCTGCCTTCCCCCCAGTCAACACTGGCCAGGGCAGCCCCTCTGCCTATCTCTGTCCTCTCCTGCCTTTTCTGACTTCTCACAACCGCTTTCAGGACCCCCAGGGTTAGGCTGGTGCTTTTCTGCCTTTGAAGTTGCTCTGGAGAAAGGAACCAGGAAGAGGACTTGTTGGAAGTGAGCTCATCGCATGCAGCCGGCCAGCTCTGGTTTATCTCCCCGCTCCCGCCCTGCAGGGCTCCCTCTGTGCACAGTGACTTACTGCCACATCCTTGCTGTCAGTGTGGTCATTTGCCCCCTGCACCCTCCTCTCCGCCCCATTGTTTCCTTTTCAAACCTTGCCCCAAACATGAGGTTCTGTAGGTTCTGCTTGGTCCCAAATAGTTGAGCCATCACTCCCACATGGGCGGACTGCAGAGAACTCGGTTCTGGCCCTGGTTCCTACAGATGTTGCCTGAGCTCCTTGGCTATTGGAGTAGGAAGTTGTCCTGGTCAGAGCAGGCCTAAGTGCCAGAATGAGCTCATTGCCGGGCCCTGGCGAAGGGTGTGGAGATCGGCACCTCCCACCCAGGAGCTCAGATTTGACTGCTGTGTGTTTGTGTGTATGTGTGTCTGTGTGTGTGTGTGTTTTCTTTTTCAGATCATGCATCTGATTAGCAGTGCATGGAAAGAGGCAGCACCCACTGTGTCTTCACCCTGAGTAAACTGGGTGGTCTTGCCCGACCTACCGGACATTGAGTTTTTAGCATCATCTTTATCTGCAACACGGGAATTGTAACGCTACCTTGGGAATATCAGACTCTGCTGGCATTGGTGCGGGGTCAGGACGAGCAGCAGAGGAGAGAAACTCGAGCTGCAATAGTGATGATGAGCAGGACTGTTGTGAAGTACGGAGTCTGTAATGTTGCTTTCCAAAAAATTTTCTAGAGAAGACAATGTTTTTCCTTTCAATTTTGGCTGCACGTTTGCATCACATGAAGCAGTGGCTTTTGTTTGTTTGTTTGTTTGTAATGCCTTTGCCTGAGTTTTTGATTCCTGTACTTGTGATGTGCGAATATCTCGTCGTGCTGGAGAATCTGTTTTGATTTTTAAAATTTTTCAGTTTTGTTTTCTGGGGCCACTCCTGGCTGTGCTTAGGGCTCACTCCTAACCCTTGGCTCAGGGCTCATTCCTGGGCTGGACCAGCCACGGCAGCTGGGTTGAAACCTGGTTGCCTGAGTATTTTGCAAAGTTCTCCAGGTGATTCTTTCGTGTGTTTGGTTTTGGGGCCACACCTGGCTGTGCTCAGGGCTTAGGCCTGACTCTGCGCTTAGGTGGTGCTCAGGAGATAGTGCTGACTCTGCGCTTAGGTGGTGCTCAGGAGATAGTGTGGGAAGCAGGATGGAACCCAGGCCTGTCACATGCCCTCCCCACTGTGCAATCTACCCAGCCCCTCTCCGGGTGATTCTTGTGTCCTAAGGGAATGAATGGCCCTGAGTAGAACTGGGGATCTTGTGAGATATGGCAAGGGAGGAGGAGAGGAGATGATTTTCAGAGCAAGAGGACCTTTGGGGGGCCCTGAGGTTGCTACCCCAATCTGTTACTGAAACCTGAATCCAGTCCATTCTGCTTGATGGAGGCTTCGGGGGGGGTGGGGGGTGGGGGGGTGGGGGTGGGAGGCAGGAGTGAGGGGCGGGGACCAGGAAGGAGCCCAGATGTCACAGCTCTCTGCCAGCTCACCGCCGGGGGTCTTGACCTCTGAGGGCTCTTTCCCCCATCTGCTCTCACGTGTCGGCCTTCCGCAGGGGATTTCCTCCCTTCTGTGCCCACCGCATCACTCATTCTGACCTCTGGAGCTCCTGGTTATCCCAAGAACTTTTCTCATTTACACTGAAGAACAAGATGTTGCTTTGGGCACTTCTAGGCTGTCCAGATGTGGCCACAGGTGTGAGGCCCAGGGTTTGATCCCCAGCACCCCTGACATAAGCAGATGAACAGGGTAGAGAGAGTACAGAGCTCTTTCGTGGAGCTCACCATGCTCAGTCCCCACACACTGCCAGTACAGGGGCAGGAAAAAGCCCCGGGTACCGTCGGTGTGACCTGCCCCCCAGAGAGGTTTACGGTCACTCTTGAGGCCAGTTTTGTTCCTTGGGGTGGGTGGCCCTGCTGCTAACCCACCGGCAGACCACAGATGCTAAGTGGCCTCTACCTAGTGGTCCCCTAGTCTGTGGGAGCCAGACAAGATCAACAACCACTATTTTTCAAACTCTTCTCAAATCTTCTTCTTTTCTTGGCAGAGGGGCCACTGCTGGTGGCTCGGGCCTCACTGAGTCTGTGCTTAGGGATCACTCTGGGGGTGCTCAGGCACCTTCTAAGGGCCTGGGGCTTGGACAGGGGTGCAAGGGGAGATCAGAGCACTTTCTGAGAGTCACAGTCCCCTTCTCCGTGTTGCATTTTGGACTCTGGTTTCTCTCCCGATTTGTCTCAGGCCTCTGTTGCCCCAAGCTCTTAGCGCTGCCTTAGGGGGAAGGCTGAACAGTCGCTGGCCTTTGTCATCCTAAGATGGCTTTTCTCTTTCAGAAATCAGTCTGTGCATTACTCTGGGCCCCTATGGGGCAACATAGAGCTGTGCGGGGCAGGAGGCGTGCAGACAGCGCCCCGCGTCCTCCGTGCTGCCTGTCCAGCTGAGCAGGGAGAGCTCTCCACAGCTCTCGGTCGTCACCCCTGCTCAGAGGCCTGATTTGCAAAACCTGTCTACTTTCTTTTTTTCATTAAATCACCATGAGATACACAGTTACAAAATTGTTCGGGTTTGGGTCCTACAGTACCGCTGGACATTCTGATAGCAGACTCTTGGCTCAGCACTCAGAGCGTCCCAGGAGGGCATGGTGGAGGTCAGGACCGACAGCTCTGTGCCAGACATCTCGCTTAGCCCATCTCGATCCTGCTCCTTTGGCCATATGGTGCCAGCCCTGTGCTCTGGGGTGGGAGCAGGGTTCAAGACCAAGTGGGGCTGGGGTTGGACCTGGCCTGTTGCAAGCAAAACGGGTGTCAGCCTGCAGAGCGCTCCCCACACCCCTCTACCTGTTCTCTTACAAAACTCACAACTTCAGTATAATGGAGTTTTTACCCAAGTACTGCCACACACCCTGTTCCCCTGCCCCCCACCACGGAAGAAAACAGAAGGGGCAGGAGTTCATTTGGTGGGGAGAAGGGATATGTTTTTGATTGCTTAAAACATAGATTTCATGGGAGTCGGGGCCTGAGTGGCAGGACAGCGGGCAGGGTGCTTGCCTTGACGTGGCCAACCCAGCATCCCATATGGTCCCCAGAGCACCGCCGGGAGTGGTTCCTGAGTATTGCCAGGTGTGGTCCAATCCACAACAAAATAGATTTCCAGGGGGTTGCTGAATGATTATATTTTTCTTAATGAAAAGGGGGTGGTCAACCAAACAAATGTGGGAGTCTCTGGAGTAAAGTATGTCGCATCATTTCCATTTGAAGGCGATGAAACCAAGGCTCAGAGAACCAGATAATTCCTGGGGACCTAGCCTGGCCAGGGGCAGAGCCAGGACAGAAAGCGCGTGCCCGCCTGCGTCCCGCCTCCCGCGCCTTGAAGCTACGTGTGAGCGTGCGGGGGCTTCGCACATGTGTCGCTCATCACTGCTGTGCTCTGGATTCTATTAAACAGCCCCCCCGTGCCTGGCAGGCAGGCCACTGCCAGCACCCCTGACTCTGCAAAATGTGATCCCTCTGCATGCTGGGACCTCAGTAGGCCTCAAGTCCTGGGGGTTCCTTTTCCCAGCCTTCATCACGAGAGCGGGTATTTGGGTTTTGCCAGTCCCGCCCACCCCTAAGGACTGTCTCTAGTTTAGGATTGCTCCAAGCAGACATTCACATTCATCTATGCGGATTCCACAGGAAGTTTGTGCTGGGGCTGGGGGCCGGGACTCTGAAAGGGGCAGCGGCCACAGGGGCTGAATCTGCCGGCCAAGGCCAACTCTTCTGCAGATCCTGGAGTGATGGCTTATCTTTGAAAGCCAAGTGGCAGTCTTGTGCCAGCTGCCTGGGCTCCGCCAACACAGGGTGTGTGAATTCACTGTGCTCTTGGGCCATCTTCCCCCAGCCACGTGGGTGTAGGCTAAGAACAGTCAACCTGGACAGCGTCAGGCTGAGCAAAACATATTTAGGAAGGAAGTGTGCTGCAAATAAATAGTCCAGGGTGGTCCGGAGCTAAGGGATGTCGTCTCTGGGTGGTGCCTCTCGCCTGCTCCTTCGGCCTCTGTTCTTTTGGGAATTGCAGGTCCCCACCGAATGGGTGTTGTCTCCTGCTGAGCATCATTGGGTTTGCGCTGGGACTTAAGGAAATGCAGTTTAGGGACTGGACAGAGACCTTGCCTTGGAGTGAGGTCCAGGGGAGAGCAGGGGAAGTGGATTCGAGTGGCCCTCGCTAGCCTTGAGGAGGAACTGATTCCACAGTTCAGGATATGTACTGGCATTCTTAACAATGTGGATACATATTTTAGCCACCTCATTACAAAAGAATTTAACATGGGAATGAGCTACTTAAGTACTTTGTGAACCCCTTCTCAGGGTACTTCTGTGAAACTCCTCTGACGCATGCGTGCTGTAATGAGTGAGGCAGAGTGAGTTATATCCCTGAGGTCTCACAGCTAGTCGGTGCGGGAACTCAGACTCGAACGTGGTCCTGCTGTTTCTAAAGTCCTTGCTCCCAGGTTGATGCAGCTTGGGACAGAAGTTGACAAAGGGGAAAGGCAAATACACAAATAACTAAATAAACACATGCCTTTCCCTGCACCATACCTGTCTTCAAGAAACCCTTCCTCTCAGAGGCGACCTGAGTTCTTTTAGTGTGGTTGATTTCTAAGGATTTGAAGTCCAAGTAGAGCATTACATATCATTTTCAAAAATTCCCTTGTCTTCAGTACCCGAAGGGTTGCTTTGTCATGTTAGTTTTTTTTTTAAGTGTAGTGTAACACACATAACATAAAATATGCAAGTAATGATGTTTGGTGCCAGTTAGTACATTCCCCTTGTTGCCTAACCATCACCAGGGTCTAGTTACAGAATATTTCATCACACCCAGGGGTAGTCCTGGCCACTTGGGTGATGGTGAGCTACAGTAACTGTTCATCAAAACCACAAATGTTGATACTATTGTAAACACGTGACCTAAAGCATACTAATTAAAACTTAAAAATTAAAAAAAATAACAAAACATTTTATTTATTTGGGAGTCCACACCCGGTGGTGCTTAGGATATACTCGTAACTTTGTGCTCAGGGATCTCTCCTGGTGTTGCACAGGGGACCATATGTGGTGCTGGGGATTGAACACAGGTTCTGGTTGGCCGTGTGCTTGACTGGTTGTACTATCTCCCAGGTCTCTATTTAATCATTTAAATAAATAAATATCTGTATTAAAAGGAAGTAAAAGAATGAAGGAAGCCGTGTACCTACCCACCTGTCAGCTATCCCGTTCCTCATTCAGTCCCCGTGAACATTAACCTCTGTCTCTATAGATTTACGCGTTCATTTAGAGGGAACGCACGGAGAAAACTGTATGTGTTCTGTTTGTTTCACCAGTGCGGTCCCTTCTTCCCACACCCGCATTTGCCAGTGGAGAGTTGTGTCTCTGCGAGTATGATTTTGGGATCGGAAAGACCCGATTGGGAAAGCGAGGATTAGGTGATGTCAGACCATGTGTTCTTTAACTTGGTTCAAGTTATTTAACACTTCTTGGGATGAGGGGTGGGCCGCAGTAAAATCTCTGACCTTGCATGCATGCATAAGACCCCGGGTTTGAATCTCTGCCCTGAAAAATAAGCAGAAGCAAAGAAGCAAGCAAACAGACAAAAACAGAACAAAATTCAAAAAAGCTTGACTCCCTTGCTTGACTTTCTTATCCTGTAAGATGGGGACACCATAGACTTTGTATAGTAGAATTTGCATCCTGAGGTGGAACATCAGCTTGTGCTTTTATATGGGGATTGCTTGGTACTGCTGGTGCTTCAAGCTTGGTAGGTGCTTGGTGTCTCTGTTTTTCCCCAGAGCAGAAGGTAGATCTTTCTGTTTTCTTCCCTGGCTTGCTGCTACCTTTATAGGAGAGTGCTCAGACTCCGTGACTTGGCATTTCAGCCTCCCTACCTCTTGCTTGCTTTCTCTGCTTTCCCCCCATGTCCTTCCCACCAGCACGTGCCCAGCCTCCCCATGGGTCCCTCAGTGCCTTTGTGCTTATTCTCCCCTGTGTCAGAATGAGCCTCTCCTCACCCTCCTTTGGCAAAACTACACACCATTTCTTTCCTTCATTGTTTTTACTGATCACAGGAGTAGGTGCTACCCAGGCCTGCCTAAGGATTATTTGTCATAACACGTGATTGAGATGAAATCTACTACATAATAATATGAACGAAGATAAGAAGCATGCATGTGGGAGACAGCTGGTAATTGTTCAGGGTGTGTTTGTTATCTTCATGTACCACTTTTTATTCTAGTCAGACCATTTATACACATCTGCTTGCCCAACTTGCCGGCAGATTCCTTGAGCACAAAGGGCACACATTGCCATTCTTTCTTTTTCCACTGTGCCCAGGTGGAGCACTACAGATAGAGTTCCCATTGTTATTTATGGATTATGTTGAAATCAAATGGGAGAGCTCAGTTTCCATACTTATTGATCAGTTGAATTGAAATCAAAGGATTTCAAACTTCAAAACATTTCAAAGGAAATCAAACTCCTTGGCTCCTTGGGAAGGAGAGCTGAGTTGCCGTCAGAGCCAACTGGTAGACCAGGATGAGCTTGTTGGTCTTTGCCTGTGGAGCGCAGCTGCCCCCCTAGCAGTCTGCCCTGGTCAGACCCCTTTCCATGCTTTAGGCCTTTGCCTCCTTCCTGCCATACATCGGCCAGCTCTTGTTTCATGTCACATCATTTATTCAGGTCTGGGGTTGACAAGTGGCTGATTAGTGTGGTCCTAATGTGTGCCAGCCTGCCAGAGAGGGACCAGCAGATCGCTGTACCCATCATGGGGGCTGTAGCCCATACCCCCATCACCGTGCCCCAGATGCCAACTCTGCAGGTCACCTATCTCCTCCTATGCCTCTGCATTGAATTCTGGACCTGCTGCACCCGTGGGTGCCATTGTTCCTTCTTCTCCCAGTGCAAGGTGCCTCCTCCAATAGGCCTTCAGCTGTCCCTTCCTTATGAGGACATGTGTGAATGTCTGTGTACATGCATGTTCTGACCTTACCTGGCATTGCCTGAGGAACTGGTTCGTAGATGCTTCCTCTTGTTTTTCTAGTCAGATGGAAGAAGTCAGGTCTGAGGGGAAAGCCATTGACTTCATTCCTTGGATCCTTTGAAACTTTTTGCACCAGGTGGTGGAGAGAGAAAAGGATGATTGCAGTTACTATCCACCTGATAGATTCAGTAAGCAAACAGTTACCAAAGTAATGGGCTTATACCGTAGACATTTTTACTTAATTGCTTTCTGAGCCACACCCAGTGGTGCTCAGGGCTTATTCGTGGCTCTGTGTTCAGGGATCACTCCTGGTGGGGCCTGAGGAACATGTATAGTGCCGGGATTGAATACAGCTAGCTCACATGCCTTACCCCATCCCCTTAGACATTTAAAACATTACAAAGGAAATAAAGAATTCCCCATAATTTCACCTCTAATGTGGTCACTACAGACATTCACACACATTAATCCCGTGTGCATTAACAAACACTGATTCCGATTTATTCTGATACTAAGCAACCTCCTTGTGTGACTCAGCTTATTTCTTTTGTGACTCAGGAGTTGCTTCCCCCCTTGTTTTATATGAAGAGCCCCCATTCTTCAGGCCCCAGTCCATGCACTACTGCTGGTCTGCAGGTGTGGAAAGTTGCGACCCACTGGTCTCCCCCCTTGACTGCAGCTGCAGCCCGTGGGTCAGGATGCAGGCAGGGGCTGCTCTGCAAGTGTCACACAGGTGAGGAATGCTGACCTGGGGCGCAGACAGGAGCCTCTGCAAGACCACAGGCCAAGAGTAGATGATCCTTTGAAACTTTTTGCACCAGGTGGTGGAGAGAGAAAAGGATGATTGTAGTTAATATCCACCTGACAGATTCAGTAAGCAAACAGTTACCAAAGTAATGAGTCTAACTTACTTGGTTTTATTTGGGGGCCACAACTGGCTCTGCACTCAGGGATCACTCCTGGTGAGGGTTGGAGGACCATATGGGATGCTGGGGATCAAGCCCAGGTTAGCTTCATGCAAAGCCAATGCCCTGTTCACTGCTGGTGCTCAAGGATCCAGGCGTGGTACTTAGAGAGACCATATGATGCCAGAGACTAACCTGGACCTCCCCCTTGCCAAGCACATGCTCCAGCCCTTAAAACCATCTTACACTCCAGGAGGCGAGATTTATTTAAATTTTTTTAGCCAGCTCTGCTCTGGGCTCTGTGTTCAGGGATCACTCCTGGTGGGGCTTGGGGGCCCAGGTGCCGAGGATTGAACCTGTGTACAGTATGTGCAAAGCAAGCACCATGCCCACTGCACTATCTGTTAGGCCCTCAGGAACGGAGTTTTAAACAGACAGTCTGGTATTAGGTCCATACCCTAAACTCCCTTCTGAAATTGCCTTCTGTTCTTGCCACAGTCACTGCAATCCCCCCAGCCCCCTGCTGCATGCATGCACATGCACACGCACATGCGAGCATGTGCGCACGCGCACGCACACACACACACTCACATGTTTAAAGGACAGATGTGCACTGGGGCCCAGAGAAGCTGTGTTTTCTTCTCCCTGTGCACTGTCTGGGGGCAGGACAATCACTTTTGAGCCTGGGGTTCCTCACCCCTATGTTCAAGGCCTGTTTGAAGTGCCTGTTCGTGAGCCAGGAATGAGCACTGAGGCAGGGTCTCGCTCTGCTGCCGGGCCCCTCCTCTCCGCACCTGTAGGCATCTCTCGTCCCTCCCTGCACTCAGGCCTCCGGGTGGCCCTGGCCCAGGTCCCCCCTCCCTCTGCAGTGTCCTTGGGGGCTCTGTGTGTTGCAGGGGCTGCTGTCCTGCTCGGGCCTCCTCAGGTGTGGACCATCCACTCCCGTGCTGGGGGGGTCTTCATAGCACGCGTAGCTGGGGAACCTTCTGCTCACGGGGCTTCCTGGAGCGTGGATGTGAAGCATGGCGCCCCACAGCAGCACACGTGTAAGAGGGCCTCTGCTGTGTTTCTGGCCCGGCCAGCGGGGTTGTGAGTGCCATGCCGTGAGAGCAGCGGGCTCGGGAATGCCGGGGCTGTCTGAGCACTGTGGGTGAAGGAGCCGCAGAGTCACCTGCAGGCTTGGCAAAGCCCGGCCGATTGGACTCACCCTGGAGTTTCTCCCTCAGGAGGTGGGGAGGCACCTGGTGGTGTGCGTTTTTATTTATTTATTTTCCAAAAATTCTGTATGAGTTTATCTATTTTGTTTTTAATTTTTTGGTCACACCCAATGATGCTCAGGGGTTACTCCTGGCTCGGCACTCAGAAACACTCCTGGCAGTGTTTGGGGGACTATATGGGATGCCAGCGATTGAACCTGGGGCGGCCGCGTGCAAGGCAAAAGCCCTACCAGCTGTGCTATTGTTCCAGCCCGTCTGTTTTTTTTTAACTTATACAGAGGACTTTTTTTTTAAATGAATCACCTTGAGATACAGTTACAGACTTACAAACTTCTGTGGTTACGTTTCAGTCATCAATCATCGAATACCCATCCCTCCACCAGTGCCCATTCTCTACCACCAATGTTCCTAGATCCCTTCCACCACCTCCACCTTTTCTCACCCCCTGCCTCTGTGGCAGGCACATTCCCTCTTACTCTCTTTCTCCCTTTGGGTGTTATGGTTTGCAATACAGGTAGTAAATGGCTCATCATGTTTGGTCCATAGTCTTTTGAGTAAGCACCCAGGGGAGGTTGAAAGCGCTGTGCCAAAAGTAGAGAGAGAGTATGGGGGGAATTGTCAGCCATAGAGGCAGGGGGAGGGTTGGGATGGGGGAATATTTGGGACATTGGTGGTGAAAAATGTGCACTGGTGGAGGGATGGGTGTTCGATTATTGTATGACTGAAACTCAAACATGAAAGCTTTGTAACTATCTCACAGTGATTCAATTAAAAAAAAGAGAGGGGCTGGAGTGATAGCACAGCGGGTGGGGCATTTGCCTTGCACGCGGCCAACCCGGGTTCGAATCCCAGCATCCCATATGGTCCCCTGAGCACCGCCAGGGGTAATTCCTGAGTGCATGAGCCAGGAGTGACCCCTGTGTTTTGCTGGGTGTGACCCAAAAAGCAAAAAGAGAGAGAGAGAGAGAGAGAGAGAGAGAGAGAGAGAGAGAGAGAGAGAGAGAGAGAGGGAGAGAGAGAGCGAGAGAGAGAGAGAGAGGAGAGAGAGAGAGAGAGAGAGAGAGAGAGAGAGAGAGAGAGAGAGAGAGAGAGAATGAAAGAAAGCCCTGGGCCGTGCCCCCACTGGGCCACTGGGCCACATAATCACCATATTGGCCTTCCTTCGAATGCTTTCCTATAGGCCTCCGGGTGGCCCTGGCCCAGGTCCCCTCTCCCCAAACTCAAACATTTGGCTGGAGGCTGGATAAACTGAACTCAAACATTCCTGGCCCTGTTTTTCCATCAAAATGATTGCATATATTCTGGTATACATGAAAATAAAATTCAATGTCATCTTGCTCTGGCCCTAATGATCATGATTTTTTACTGTGGCTGGCCCGATCTCTGAGCTTGCCTTGGAGCTCCGAGCCGACCATGGGGCTTGGCCCCTGCTCTCCGAGGTGTCACTTGGCATTTGACATTTTCCAGCACTGCCCTTGAGGTCAGGCGGCTAGGCGCGCTGGTGCATTTTTCCCTGCCTGAAAGATTTAGAAGCTTCATACTAAAATGTCTGCACCTATGAAAGTAGAGTGAATGGCTTTCTATTTTTAACACTTTTGCTTCATCTTCTGTCCCCCCAAATATATTTGAAATCCTAGACATCATAGAGCTCCCTTCTTAAATGTTTCCAATTCTGAACAATGCATTTCTTGCATATCTGCAAAACCGTCAACACAACAGTGAGTGCAAGATTAATCCCTCAGTATTATCTCACACTCAAGCCATATTTAAATTTCCCCAGTGATACCAAAAAGTTTTCAGTTACTCCAAGATGCAAAATAAGGAGATGAGTGCATTGCCTTTGCTTGTTAGGGACCTGGTCCCTATTGTCTTCCCTGTTTGGGGGGGGGTAAAGGGATCTTAAGTGAGTTGAGATTCTCAAGGATAGACAGATGCTACCGGTTCCCCAGCGCTGAGAAGTGCATCCTAAGCAGGAAAACCAGGTTCTGCGTTTGAATCAGCAGGAAGAGTGCAGTGAGGCCATGGAACCACCTGCCCCATACATGGAATGACTTTCTCGTCCTTTTTCATTTGCTGTGCAGAGGCGAGCAGGCTGGCGACTACAGATCAGCCTCCTGTTTCACGTGGGAGTAGGTGTCTGTGTAGAATATGTTTATGAATCAGTTCAGTTGCCCAGGGTGGGTCTAAAAGGATTTTTGGCTCCTGAGACGCTTGGCCTATTGTAGAATGTCTGGGGTGTGTGTTTTATTCTCTGCGAGCTTTCCTTTCTCCCTCTGTTAATTATCCGGCCTCCAGCCAAAATTTTTCCAGAGGGAACCTATTCCTTGGAGCTCCGGGCCCCCAGAGTTCGCAGGCACACACACCTGGTCCCCTTGGGTGGCCTGGCCTCATGCCAGAAGTATGAGAAATAACTCCCGGTTGCTGTGCTGGACGCCCTACAGCCCTGCCCTCCGGGGCATCCTTTTCGTAGGTGTCCCCAACATGTTCCCGGCTGCTGGTTTTGCTTCCCCGTCGAAATCAAAGGTCCATTGCTGCAATTTAAATGCCACAGTGTACCCGTGGCTGGGGCTGACGTGGCTTTGGAAAGCCGAGCTTGTCTGTGTCATGCAGCATCAGCTGGAGCGCCATATGGCCTGCAAGGCAGAGCGAAGAGACACTGCCAGCTCCCAGCTGGGCTGAGGACAGAGCTGGAAGGGAAGGACTTTCCTGGATGGAACCTGATTGCCCGGGGCTGCTGGGGGCTTGGGACCCTGGGTCAGGCCGTGGGCTGAGGGAGCCAGAGAGCTAGCGAAGGGATTATGGCACTTGCCTTCCATTTACCAACCAGGTTCAACCCCCGGCACCACTTATGGTCTCCGGAACACTCTTAAGCGCCATCCTTGTGCACTGAGCCAGGAGTAAGTTTGACTACAAAACAGAAGACAAGCTGGAGAGTTACTACAGCAGGCTGGGTGCTTGCGTTGCATGTGGCCAACTCAGGTTCGATCCCCAGAACCCATAGGATCCCCCTGAGCCCTCCCAGGAGTGATCCTTGAGTATAGAGCCAGGAGTTAGTTCTGAGCTCTCCTGGGTGTGGCCCCCAAACCAAAAAAAAAAAAAAAAGAACCAACTAAACTTAACTAAAATTAAACAAGGTGTGGGCTCTCCTCTAAGGAAAGTGTTTTGGAACATTTTCAGCAGATTATTCATAACAAACAATACAAAATAAATTATTTCGGTTCTGCTTTGGGGCAAGGGTTGGGGTTTGGGATGGAAACATCAAAAATATAGTGGGAGGGGCTGGAGCGATAGCACAGCGGGTAGGGCGTTTGCCTTGCATGCGGCCGACCCAGGTTCGAATCCCAGCATCCCATATGGTCCCCTGAGCACCGCCAGGGGTAATTCCTGAGTGCAGAGCCAGGAGTGACCCCTGTGTATCGCTGGTGTGACCCAAAAAGCCAAACAAAAAAAATACGGTGGTGGGAAGGTGCCATGGTGGTGGAATTGGGGTTTGAATATTAAATGTAATCAAATGTTGTGAACTACTTTATAAAAATAAAATAAAATTAAAAAAAACCAAGGTGTGGGACCAAGCAGCACAGCCCTATGGAGTGACCCTGCTTGGCTGGCTGCAGGAGCGAGGGGAGGGCTTGGCCGAGAGCCTCGGAGCTGACTTGGTGCTTCCTCAGCTGCCGCACCATGGTCTTCCAAGCTGTGGTATCTGCCACTCTCCCTGTCCTCCTCACAGCCCCCCAGGCCAGTGAGACGGTGTGTCTGTTACTGGACATGGAGATGCTCAGTGAATAAGTGGTGCATGCATAGGGCTGCAGCCGGGCGCCAGCGGGAGGGGAGGCATGTTTGGGGGGACTTGGCCAAGCTCAGAGTGCAGACCCAAAACCCAAAAGGTCCTGAGTGTTCCGGCACCCCCTCCTGGGCTGCTGAACCCCAGCAGCACCCTGGTCTCCAGTGGGGCCTGCTGGCAACCCCACCCCCACCCCCACCCCCACCGTATTCAGCTTAAATCCCATCTGGTGATCAGCAGGCCGTGTAGATCATCTTTTTTTTTTTTTTTAAATATAGGAGTACTGCTATTTATTCAGCCATTGATTAAGCTGATTGAATTGGGCATGAACTCCACAACTCCACGTTACTTTTTAAATTTAAATTTAGAATGTTAATTTTATTTGATTATTTTTATTATTAACTGATAATTATTAGTATTTTTTTAATCACCATGAGATACAGTTACAAAGCTCTCCTGTGTGAGTTTCAGTCATACAATGATCCATCACCCAGCCCTCCCCCAGTGCACAGTGTAGTTGTTGCCAAGCATTTCTGCTTCCCTTAACCCTAGCACTGTGGGCTGGAGGGATAGCACAGTGGGAGGGTGTTTGCCTTGCACTCGGCCAACCCCAGGTTCTATCCCTGGTATCTCCTGTGGTCCCCCGAGCACCGCCAGGACTTATTCCTGAGTGCAGAACCAGGAGTAACCCCTGAGCATCTCTGGGTGTCACCCCAAAAAACAAAAACAAGGAAACAAACAAAAAATCCCTAGCACTATGGTGAGCACACAGAACAGAGACTCAGAAATGCAGAATGCTGTGCTGTGTGAGTGCTTAAGAAATGGCGCCTGTGACAATTCAGAGAAGGGAACACTAAGTAAAATGTAGTCGTAGGTCATGCGGGGGAGGGGTGACGCGTGCCGAATGTAGACTAGAGACTGAACGCAATGGCCGCTCAACACCTTTATTGCAAACCACAACACCTAATCAGAGAGAGAGAACGAAAGGGAATACCCTGCCATAGTGGCAGGGTGGGGTGGGGGGAGACGGGACTGGGGAGGGTAGGAGGGACGCTGGGTTTACTGGTGGTGGAGAATGGGCACTGGTGAAGGGATGGGTTCTCGAACTTTGTATGGAGGAAATATGAGCACAAAAGTGTATAAATCTGTAACTGTACCCTCACGGTGATTCACTAATTAAAAATTAAAAAAAAAAAAAGATTCCGTTTTGTTTTGTTTTGTTAAAAAAAAAAAAGAAATGGCGCCTGCGAGTTCAGAAGACTCCTCCTAAGGGAGGAGAAGGGGAGCGACAGCAGGTTTAGGTTCGGAAGCTTGGCGAGACCTTGAATCCCATTGCCTGGGCTTAATAAAGTGCCATGGATAATTAGCTTGGAACCCCTGGCTTCCGAGCATTTATTAGACAGAGTCAAGTGCCAAGAGCTATATAGCCAGCACAGGGCAGGGTGGCCACCAGATTCCTAAAGCATGATGCCTCCTGGCAGGTCCTGATGAGACCGCGGGGATGAGTCAGGCTCAGACAGAAACATTCTTTATCAGATTGAGTTCCACCCTGCTTTCTAGGTTCCCAGAAAATCGCCTGTCCTCAAATACTAGATACTAGGAGGGGTGGAAGGCACCCCTGTCCCCAGGCTCTGCTAGGGCTGGGAATACTTGAGTGAGTTGGAGAAGATGGAAAAGTTTCAGACTTAGAAAAGTGTGGCTGTCCAGTCACTTTGGAGAATAGTTTGACAGTTACTTGAAAAAGTTGAACCTAAATAAACTTACTGTGTGATCCAGCCTTTCCACCCAGAGATTTTATTTTTTACCCAGATGGGGTAAAAATGGAAAGCATCTGTCCACACAAAATCTTACATTCAAATAAATGTTGATAGCAGCTTTATTTGTGAGACCCACCACCCTTCCTTGAATTAAAAACAATGCAAATATCCATCAAGAGATGAATGGGTGAAGACATTGTGGTGTATCTGTGCAACAGAACATTATCTAGCAATTAAGAGGAATGAATGGATGAGAGTCAAAACAATTCTTCAAGGTGGAAAGAAGACCAAATACAAAGTGCTTTTGTGGCAGGGAGAGAGCTCAGCAGGCTAGAGCACAGGCTTTGAGTGCCAGGGACCTCCAGATTTGAGCTCTGTACCCCCTGAACATCACTGGGAACAGCCTTTGAGCACTGAGCCAATGATAGCCCCTGAGCACTGAAACAAGTTAGTTCCCTAAACCAAAAACAGGAAAAAGAGTGTATTCATATAAATGTTCTTCAAAATGCAGATGAACCTAGAGTAACAGAAAGCCAGACACAAGTTGCCTGAGACTCAAGATTGTGCAGAAGGTGCAGGAAGGGCAGATTCCAGAGGCCTAATTAGAGACTTGGGGGTGAAAGATACACCCATTATCTTGACTAGCCTGTAGGGTTACAGGCATCTCTGTACAACAGAACTGAGCAGCGTTTTCAATGTGTTGACTAATTACACCTCGTAAAACTGTTAAAAATAAATAAGAGTGGGGCCAGTTTATGAAGGATGCTGGATTTGATGCCTGGTCACCAGTAAATCAGTGTACTCAGTCAATCAGTTGATTAACAAAAGTGGTATTGGGAGATCTCATGAGTTTATTTAAACATGATTGCAGATTTATGATGCTCACTTCTCTGGGTTAGAAGGGATGAGGCTGTGAAAAGGAGAGGAGGCAAAGTGGACCGTGGATGTCCCGTCCAGGGAGGATGAAAGGAGGGTGGAGAGGGTGTGAAAAGCAGGGTACTGCTAAGTGAGAACCAGTAAACGGGCGAGTACCAAAGTGTCGGGGAGTGCAGGGGAGGTGGAGGGATCAGTTTGAGGAGGGCGGTATCAGGAGCTAGGGCTTATGGTCTGGCTGGTGGCCTGGTGCCTGGGGCGTCGCCTTGGCCGGTTGGCTGCTCTGCCAGGCATGCAATGCCCACTGCTCAGCGCCATGGCGGGGGGGGGGGGGGCAGGGCTCTCTCCCTGTATCTGACTGAGCACCCGGGACGCAGGCGTGGCGGCGGCTGGGAGCTGCCTGTTCCCCCAGTTCGGCACTCCGCAGCATCTTTTAAGGACAGAGCTCCTCTCCGCGCGAGTCTGAAATGTCAGTCAGTGCACTCTTGGGGTGTAAGTATAGAAGCGCGCCAGTGATGCTCTTCGAGTAAGACAGAAATAGCTAGGCCGTGTGGGTGAGTAATCTTCTAAAAGCATTGGCGTGGATCATCCTGGTCATGCAGGGGGCCCCGTTTGACGTTTGAGTGATTGCTCAGGAGTCTGGCCCTAGGGTTGGGGGTGGGGAGGTGGAGTGGCTCAGGGAAATGGTGGGTGCCCCCGGGGGTCTGTCCGAGCACCCAAGTCTTTACATCCCGGGAGTGTGACTGTGCTTAGATTTTTGTGGGTGGTTCTAAAAGTGCAGAGTACTGTCTTCAAGACTTCGCTTAGGTGTCGGTTGGGAAGGGCTTCCCCTCTGCGGAGACCAGAGGCTGCCGCTGAGAGGGCTTGGAAGAGCCCTTAGCATTCCAGGAGAGGGGCCGGAGCCATAGCACAGCGGGTAGGGCGTTTGCCTTGCACGCGGCCGACCCGGGTTCGATCCCTGGAGTAATTCCTGAGTGCAAAGCCAGGAGTAACCCCTGAGCATCGCTGGGTGTGACCCAAAAAGCAAAAAAAAAAAAAAAAAGAATTCCAGGAGAGAGAGCTTAGTGAGGGCTTCTGGATGTGGCAGCTGGGGGAGGGGCGAAGATACTAGGGACAGAATGTTTTGTTTCTGTTGATTCTCACCCTGTCCGTGTCTGCCAGGGATGGTACCTTATACAGGATGGCTGATCAACGTCAAAGGAGAGCTGAAGCACCATCCAAGGAGGAATTGCCCCTTCTGTGCCCTCGTGGAGCCTGGATTGGCCTGGAGCCTCTCAAATCTAGGCTGCAGTGACATCAGTTTAATTACACAGCTCTCTTGACCAGAAGGGGAAGTCTGTCCTCTGAGGGACAGTACGCTTTTCCCTGGCATATTTTTCTAAAAATAATTTTCTTCTTTAGTTGGGTCCTATCTGGCAGTCCTCAGGGCTTATTCCTGGTTCAGGGCACAGAAGTGACCCCGGGCAGTGCTCAGAGGACCAGATGTGGTGCTGGTGATTCCAACGGGGGTGGGTATTCCTTAACCCCTTTCTTCAGCTCTGAAAAACTCTTTCCTCATGGAGGAGCATAAAGGACATGCATGGTCCGTTGGCAGCAAGAACCCCTAAAAAACGTGGAGATTGTTTTTGTGTGTCCATGGGCCACACCTGACAGTACTCAGGCCCTGCCCCTCGCTTTGTGTTTGGGGCTCACTCCACAGATCCAGGGATGAGCCCGGGCCCCTGCACCCAGCTGCTGGAGGATGGAGTGGTGGCAGTCAGACCTGCCACAGGGTTGGCAAGATGCTGTCAGATGGCCTCCGGGCTCTCGGGCTTGCTGAAAAATGAGCTTAGTTATTGGCTCAGAGAGTAGGCAGTGGACATGCCCCTCATGGCACCATCCAGGGTCAGTTCAAAGGAGGGCTGTCCCGGTGAGATGGTCCATGATGGTTCTCCATCTGGGCTTCCTCTCTGCACCACTTGTCTGGGAGCCAAGTTGCTGGCTGAGTCTCCCAGTGGCCAGTGCACGCAAGGAAGCATCTGATTCAGGCCTGGAGCTGCTCTGCTCTCACCAGGGTCCTTTGCTAGACGCCCCCTTTGTCCCATGATGCAGCCTCGAAGCACCTGCTCTTGTCTCTTAGTATTTTTCAAGCGGTCTGAAGTCCAGAAAGAGTAATCTGCCTGTGAAACAAGCAAGCAAAGACCAAACAGACAGACTGGAGACAGACTGGAGAGATAGGACAGTGGGTAAGGCTGTATGCTGCTGTCTTTGGTTCAAATACCGCCACCACATACTGTGTCCTGGCTGCTAGGGACAGTCCCTGAGCACCGTTAGGTGTGGCCCCCAAGTGCAAAAATAAAAACAAAAGCAACACACACACATGCACACACACACACACAAACACACCATCCACAATAACAACAAAACCAAGAAAGGCCCAAGATTGCATGCTGAGGTCAGATCTACTGACCACAGAGGTCATATCTGCTGACTCAACCCTTGAGGGTTTAGCTGCAACCAAGCCTGCAAGCAGATTAACTACTGAATTATTCTTAAGTATGGTCCTACTTTGGCTTTTATTGTCAAACACCATCGTTTCTTTCTATAAGTTAAAATCTGCCCTCATCGACAGGAATTAGTAAAACAGCAGAAACAACTGTATCCATGTCTTCCAGTGGAATAGAATTTCATCCATCTGGGATTGTACAACTAATTTATGCAGGCCTATGACTTCACTAGTGACAGTCATGGTTTTAAAGACAAAATAAGAGTAAAAAAGAAAATCAACTAAAGGAGAGATCGTAAAGGTGTTGAAGTGCTTGCCTTGCATGTGCCCAAACCCAGTTTAATGCCCACGTCACCTGGACCCCTAAGTAGCATTGAGGGGATCCAACTCTTGGAGGTAGGGCCTAAGTTCTCCCACCACACTGGCCCTTTCAAGTGGGCAAACAGATGTGGGGGTGGGGGGCGGGGGTTGCAACAGAGACAGTAAGAACCGCAGGACCCGGGCACACTCACGGAACAGTTGAAGCTATTCTGGCTGGAAGACGTGATGTAGATGGGACCCCAGGCAAGAAAGAAGAGAACAACCCAGCATCACCTCCTCGCTAAGGGCAAGGAATTTTCCTTGGAATGGGGAAAAGAATCAGACTACACTGAGAACTGTTAAAATCATATATAAGAAATATTTATAATTACTTCCTTCATGCGCTCTTGTTCTTGTCTGGTTTTGCTTGTTTGCTTGTGGGCCACACCTGGGGCTTCTCAAGGCCTACTCCTGGCTCTGTGCTCGGGGATCACTGCTGGTGGTCTTGGTGGCAGTCTTTTGAGGGGAAACCATATGCTGAGCATAGAACCTGGGTCAGCTCTATGCTCCCCTCTGGGCAATTGTAGAGGCCAGACCCCTGAAACACACTTCCTGACACAGTTTTTTTTTTTTTTTTTTTTGGCAAACCCTCAAGCCTGGATGAAGGAAATTGGCTCTTACCATTTTTGAGCCATGTAACTTTAAGAGGAATTTATCCATGTGCTTCTAATTAATTTTTACTCAGTTTTTCAGTGAGTTTTTCTTTGTTTTTAAGAAAGAAGTCACATGATGAGTAAGCCTGGAGATTAAGCTTTCTGAAGAAGTATCTTTTCTTTTTATTTGATTGATTTGTTGCGATGCCAGGAAGTGAACTCCAAATCTTACACGTGGGAGGCTCGAGCTTTACCCTTCAGCTACTTGTCCCAAAGGTCACTTTGCAAAACAAATTTTATTGATTTACCATCTCTTTAAAATACCATAGACTCTAGGCAGTCTAGTTCACACCTCTTGGCAGCAAAAGTGATATGTTTATTGAAAGGCACAGCCAGTGGCCAAACCTGTTGTTGAAGTCCAGGTTGAGATGTCAGGTGTGACCTGGACAGGTGATTCCTTAGAATTGCGGGGTGCATGGGGCAGCTGGCTCCGACGTGGCCTCATTCTCCAGCCGCCCTTCCCTCCGGGCCTCCACGCCGAGCAGCAGTGCCTCCGTGGTCTCCTCCCAAAGGCTTCCTTCCCCTCCACAGTGTGCTCACCCCATCTTGTTCATTTTGTCCAGAGACCTCTCTGGGGTGTGCTCAGAGGTCCCAGGTGGGGCTGGCATGGAAGTCGGGGCCTGGCCTGTGTGAGGCATGCCCTCTTTGCCCTCCACCCTGCCCACAAACATCTCGTCTCTTTCCCCGCCACCCCTTGCTCTTCTGGGCAAAGGATTTATGGAAGAGGTCAAGTGATCTTGGCAGATGCTTTGGTGAGACTGGAAACAGAACTGGGCCCGCTCGCCTCCACACCCGTGGTCTGCGGAGGGGGCCACCCGGAGGATCCCGGGCTGTCCCCAGAGCTGCTTTCCAGAACGGCGCCCTGGCTGAGTTTGCCTGCCAGAGCCCAGCCGGACTCTGTGCAGGCTGATTTCCCCTTTTGTTCTGGCCATCCGCCCTCTTCTCACTTCCCACCAGAAGGACTGATTTGGACCAATTATAGGAAAAGGGGGTTACAGAGGGCAAATGAGCGGCAAAAAGAACTCAGACCTTTGCTGCAATGAACCTGCAAGTCCAGAAGTTGGTTCCAACCTGACCCTCAAGCCTTACCTCAAAGAAGTCAGTGGGAAACTTAAAAGAGACACAGGAGACAGGAGAGATTATTCCAGAACTCCAGCAAGCACAGTCATTCCCTCGTGTTGCTGGCAGGTAGCCAAGTGGGTCTGTGTTTATGGGATTTGCAGTGCTGATTGCTGCTGGATGGAAGTGTGTAGATTTTTGGACTTTATCATTGATTAGATTCCTTGCTCATCCAGACACATCAGGCCAGCACAATCCACGGGGGTGGGGGGAGTGAATGACAGGAGGTGTTTTATTAATCAGAAGATCTTCTATCATGTGCTGTTCCCACTTTGGCTCAGGGCACTGTGTCGAACTCCGGGGATGCTGAGTGAGTGTTGGAGGGTGTGTTCTCCCTTATGTCCGAGAGTAGGGTACCTTCTCTTCTCTCTGGACTTTCTGTTTTACCTTGGAAGCTGAAAGATCTTCTTTTCCCACCTTGAATAAGATCAAATTCCCAGAGTAATGAGGGCACAAGAAAAGACAGAGAAGAGGGAGGGAGAGAAGTGTGGTCAACAAATATCAGCAAGAAAAGCAAAAAAACAGTATGAGTGAGGTTCTGATAGCAAATCATTTTTAAAAAAATATAATTTCTTATGGTGGGCAATTATTTGCATCAACAACCTTCATAATAAATCTTGGTGGGATTTAAAATTCTTTGGATGGGGGCGGGTTCAGTAAGAATAAGTAGCATTTTTGGGGCTGGAGCAATAGCACAGCGGGTAGGGTGTTTGCCTTGCATGCAGCCGACCCGGGTTCGATTCCCGGCATCCCATATGGTCCCCTGAGCACCGCCAGGAATAATTCCTGAGTGCATGAGCCAGGAGTAACCCCAGATCATTGCCGGGTGTGACCCAAAAAGAAATAGAAAAAAAGAATAAATAGCATTTTGGGTTTCTTACATTTTATGTCACAAATGCCTCATCTACTAACGCTCAAGTCCCACATGATGAAGCAAAGAAACAAAGCTTTCTTTTTGGGTAAAAGTTGGAAACTGGCATGTCCCTCTCCAAAGTTTGCTTTTATGTCTGCCTCTTGGAAATGATCTTTCTACTCTGAGAGGTTCTGTGCAAATAATTATGGTCAAATAAGATGTAGGCAACAACAATTTTCTCAAAAGACTTTTTTTAAATTTTGGAGAGGGTTTTTTTTTTTTTACAGATTTACAAACCTCTGTGATTACATTTCAGTCATACAATGATCGAGTACCATCCCTCCACCAGTGCCCATTCTCCACCACCAACGTTCCCAGCATCCTGCTTGCCACCCCCTCACCCCTCCCTCGCCTCTGTGGCAGGCACATTCCCTTTTAATCTCTCTCTCCTTTTGGGTGTTATGGTTTGCAATACGAGTACTCACTCAGTGGCCATCATATTTGGTCCATAGTCTACTTTCAGCACACATTTGTAGAGTATTTTTAACTCAGTAGAAGTTAGGCATATTCTTTGTAATTTTTTTTTTTTATGAACTGTAGCACTGTAGCACTGTTCTCCCATTGTTCATCGATTTGCTTGGGTGGGCACCAATAATGTCTCCATTGTGAGACTTGTTACTGTTTTTGGCATATCAAATATGCCACGGGGAGCTTGGCTCTGCCATGCAGGCAGGATATTCTTGGTAGCTTTCCAGGCTCTCCAAGAGGGGTGGAGGAATTGAACCCAGGTTGGCCGCATGCAAGGCAAACACCCTACCTGCTGTGCTATCACCCCATCCCTTTTTAAGAACAAGAAAGTTAAAAGTCTTTACAATGAAGTCTTCTTTTGATCAATCTCTTTATGGGAAATTTCAAGGATTTAGAATATGGAAGGAAGTTTCTGTGAGAACTGTGTATTATTGCTATAATCGTGATCTGCTTGCCCTAGAGTCCTCATCTTTTTTTTTCTCTTTTCATTCTGTGGATACATAGCGGGGGCAGTGAAGGGCACGGGGGGGGGGTGGGGAGGTGTGAGAGAGACAGACAGACAGACAGACAGACACACACACACAGACACACAGACACACAGAGAGAGTCAACCAACTTTGCTTTTCAGAGAGAGTTTGTATGGGAAGACTTGCGGTAGCCTTTTTCAATTCTGAAGGTTATTCATCCAGAAATATGTTACTGACGTGAACACTCAAAGATCAGGTACAAGCTTCTCTCATCACTGCCCTCAGATTCTTTCGGGTCCGAGCAGCTGTCTCCTCTGGCGTGGTTGCAGAGAAGGCTCCTGAGTTGGCTTTCTCAAGATGACCCTGGAGGAAGACGTCAGGTCTCCTCTTAGGAGTTAAGGGCATCTCTTATTCCACCTCTGAAGATTTCTCCCCCCAGCGCCTGGTCAGTTAGAAGGATGGAAATGTTAGTGAAAACATAAGACCCGGGCAAAAACGCCCCCAAGGAGAAGTATTTCCTGATGTCAAACATGGGAGTTAAAACTCTGTGCACCGAGTCCCTCGGAGTTTTATGGCGAGTTCTCCTTCTCTCACAGTGGTGCCAAAGCTCTGGTAAGAAGCAAAGCTGTGAGGAGGCCCGGTGAGCAGGCCACAGCCTCAGATGTGGGAGAAGATGGAGATAGCCCAGCTTTTCACACCTTTCCCATCCAGATGTGTCCCCGTTGGTGGGCAGGGCTGCTGAGGAAATAGGATGATGAGTAGAAAATAAGCAAAACAATGGAAGGACCTCAAACAGCCTTATATTCTGGGAAGCCTTTTTCCCTTGGTCCTACCATGGCCTGGCTCTAATTATCTACAGAAACATCTGATTAACTCCAAATGACAGGGACTTTGTGTCAGCCCCCCAGGGATGGATCTGGGAAGGAACAGTGCAGACCCATATCACATTTCATTAGTCAGGTCCCCTCTTTTCCTGGAACAAGCCAGTTTGGTTGAGAAACAAAAGACATGTGAGTGTCTTCTTCATTCTGTTCCCTCCACAAAAGCTTGGGATACGAGGTTAGGGGAAGATTTAGGAGGGACCAGTCAAATCGAGGAGGTGATGCTGGATTGTTCTCTTCTTTCTTGCCTGGGGTCCCACCCACGTCATGGACCAAACAGAGAGTCCAGGAATGGCTGGTGAGCAGATTTGCACTCTTTCCCATTTTACTATTTTATTGTTTATTTTTATTTTATTTTATTGTTTCTTCTGTGTCTTCCATGCGTCCCCAAGAAAAAGCACCAGCCCTACTTCTTGTTATATGCCTCTTTTGTGATCTACAGCAAGGGCAGCCCTTCACACACAGTTGAATGCATTTTCCACCTGTTATTCACACCTATTATGAATCTTTCTTATTTGCAATGTGACCTGTCTCCTTCTGTGGGCTCCCGAAGGCCTGGGCATGGTGAGAAATTTTTCCTCTGGAGAATGCACGGAAGGAGCTCAGACACTGTGATGGATCATCTGATTGTTCTCTGCTGACACTTTGCTCTCATCCAAACCTGGTTCCAGTGTTTGCAAGTTCTGGGTAATTTTCATAGCAGAGTGGCGGAACAAGATTTGGTATTTGTTCCCATTTATCAGTGAACTGGGCAATCAATCCGAATTTGAAATCCTCTATTGAGATGCGTGCATTTGCAGTCATCTGGAGTCTGGCTGGGCTTGTTCCCTGTGGGAGCCAGCGGGGCCCACCTGTTGCCGTCACTGCCTTTGTGTGCATGTCACGGAGCGCCGTGCAGTCTCGCCCACCTGGCTTCTGAAAACACTGAGTCAAAACTGCCTTCCAAGGAGCTCTTGCTCTTTCCCCCTCACGAGGACTTTCACTTGCCATTTTCTCTCCTACCGCTTTGTTCAGCTTTATGGCTTCACAGTGGTGCAGTTTTCCCTTGAGTAGGATGGGGAGGAGTGTGTGTGTACCTGTGTGTGTGTATCTGTGTGTGTGTGTGTGTGAGTGTGGTGAGTGTGTGTGTAAGGGTGTGTGTGGTTAGGGCTGCGTTTGTGTGTCCCGTGTATATGTGTATGTATACACAGGTGTGAGAGCGTCTGTGTACCTGAGTATTGGATGTGCTTACGTTTTCCTGTGACACAGCACCTGAATAACATCTGGGATCCCACAAAGTGAAACAAATGTCTTTTTTTTTTAAATCCAGAATTTTATTTCACACTGACATTATGTGTTAAGTTTCTTCCCTTGTAATACAAAATTGAAAAAAGAATTCTGTTACCTGCTTTTGTTTTCTTTTCTTTCCTTTCCTTTGTGTCGAAGGGTCATACACTGAGGCTCACAGGCTCAGGGGTTACTCCTGGCAGTGCTCGAGGGTCCTGCTGTGGTGTGAGAATCAAACCTGGGTCAAGCTGTGGGCAAGGCAAGCGTGCTCCCTGCCGTCCTCACTCTCTCGACTCTGGATCTTATTTTCTGTGGACTTCAACACCTTGCTTGTAGCATAAAGTTTGTACCTTGTGCTCTTGTCTTGTTGTGGTTATTTTGTGTTTCTATTTTGGAAGCCTGCCAGCAGGTGCTTAGGGGGCCAGGGACGACTCCAGCAGCCCCCCAGTTGGCAGTTCCAGCACTGCTGGGGCTCTGTGGAGCTTGAGACCACCAGGGCCACACGTGGGGGCCCGTGTGGTGCTGACCCTGTATCAGGTACATGCAGATCATCCACCCTAGCCCCTCTCCTGTCTTCTGGCCCTGCCATTGTAGTTGGATTCCCATTGTTTGTAGCGGGTGGTGGGGGGGGGGGAGCGGGGAGGCCGTCAGATGTAGACCTGCCGGCGGGCTCCGGCCCGTGCTTAGTGCACTCTTGTGTGGAAATCTGGCCTCAGGAAGCTCAGTCCCACTCATCCATCCTCCATCACCACTCCTGGATTCTGGGATGCCCAGGTGAGCATCCAGGCACGAGCACCACTGACAACGCAGCTCTGCCAGTGGAGAGGCAGTGGATGTCACCTTCCATGTGCCACAGGACTCCTGTCCCTCCCCGGGAGACTGCTCACAGGACAGTGCCAGTGTTGGCTTGGAACTGCATGCCAGCCGGCTCTCGGAGACTGTCTGGGTGGGCTGAGTGCTTTGCAGGGCGATTAGGAGCTGGACGGCCAGAGAGATGCTTGGGGAAGGTGGAGATCTGTTCCTCCGGAAAACACAACACTGACTATAGGCGTGTGTGTGTGTGTGTGTGTGTGTGTGTGTGTGTGTGTGTGTGTGTGTGACGTCACTCTCCTATCTCCAATGTATGAGCGTTGTCCAAGCTTTTTGCATTCAGGCCACTGTAGTGTTTGAGAGGATGGGAGAATTCGAGTTGAATTTGGGTTGCAGTGCGCCCCTCCTGGACAAAACCCCAGAGCTTACTGAAGCGTGCTGGACGGTCTGCCTGCGGTGTAGTGTGACTCTGTCTTCCCACCTTCACAGGAGGCCTGGGCTCACACCCTGTGACTTTGGGGAGCGGTGCTGCTGGTTTATTATCCTGACTTCCTGTGTGGTGTTGAGACTGAGACAGGAGCCCTGGGCCCACAGGGCCAGTTCTCACCCCACCCGATCCCTTGACCTGAGGGTCACCAGCACGGGCCCCATTCACCAGGGATTATTTCTTCCTTCCTAAAAATCCAGCCTGCGTTTTGCCATGTGGAGACAATAAAAAAACCAAGGGTGAAAAAGACCAATGGAATCAAAACAAACAAGGACTTTTTTTTTTAACACTTTTCTTAGGAAGTCATTAAGGAATTATTGAGCTGATAAACGTGGGTGGAAAATATTTAAGTTTGGTCATTGTTTAGGCTGGCGAGTGCGACTGCATTAGAACTTGACCTTTAGCAGCCCGGGCACTGTTCTCTCCAAGCCCTGTGTGCTCTGGAGACCCGATCAGGCGACCCCGAAGAAGGGGCCCCAACGGCCACAGCACGTGTGGGGGGGTAGTTGTTGGTGGCTGGTAGAGGGGACTGGGGAGGGTGCCTATGTAGGGCCTCCAGGCTGACTGCTCTGGTGAAGGCAGCAGCAGTGGAAGGGCCAGTGGGTCCATTCAGGCGCCAGGAAGTGGCTCCTTTGGGGGCAGATGCTGTGGGCAGGAGCAGAACCAGTGAGGGGTTCCTTCTCCCTCGGCTGACCCCTCCCTCCTGGGAGCTGGGACTGGCGGCCGCAGGCTGACCTCTGCAGAGCATGTGGCCAGGTTTTGGCCTCCTCTGGGAGCTGCCCGGCCCCGTGCCCTCAGTGCTGGCCGCCTCCCGCTTCCTCTGGCCGCTTTGTCTTTGCTCCGAATGTAGGTTCCGGTTTTGCACTTGCTTAAGACCTAGGGGAAGTGGAGGGAGTTGGTGGGGGTGGGGGTGGGGATTCTGTACTGTGTAGGGCTTTGTGTGTGGGAGGGGGAACCCCCAGCCCCATTTCTCACCCTCACCGGAAAACTTTGCCCCATATCCAGTCTTCGCCCAAGCTGCTCAGGGTGCAGAGGGGGGTAGAAGCACACGTGTGTCCCCGTCTTCCTGGGGCTGTGTTCTGACTCGGCCACGTGTGTCAGACCGCAGACCCCTGCTCTGAACACCACAGGGTGCAAGGGCCACTCCCACGCTGCATGGTTCCATCCTGCGAAGGTTCCTGGAGTGCACTGGCAGATGGGGAAACGGAGGCGCGGGGTGACTGCGTGGCCTGTTCAGCCTGGTTCAGGGCAGCACACAGGCCGGTGCTGGATCCTTTTGCTCATGATGTCAGAGGAAGTGGGGGGTTGGTTAAGAGTAAGAGTCAGTGAAGGAGAGAGAGGCGAGTTATGGGAAAGAGAAAAGGGAAGTGATGGAGCCAGGAGGGTTCTAGGAAATGGTGACGGCCGTGCGGGAAGGAAACACAGCAGACGCGTCTCCCAGCACGCATAGATTTCGGTCAGCTGGCTCCAGTACTGGTCACTTCCTGTTTGGTTTCGGGCCGTACTCATGGCGCTCAGGACTTACTCCCGTCTCTGCTCCAGGATCACTGGTGAGGCTCAGGGGGGAATGTGCAGAGCTAGGAGGCTGGAACTCGGGTCTGCAGCGTGCCTGGCACGCACCTGAATCCTGCCCGGTGTCTCCAGCCCCAGTCACGTTCACTCCTCAAAATTAGAGTAAAACTGATCACTTTCACTCGTCGAAATAATACTACTAGAGATCACAGAAAGGCTTGCCAGCCAGCCTCCGGGCACAGCTCTTGCCCTGGTCTGGGCCCGAGCCCTCTTCAGGGCTCAGCGGGCAGTACTATCTGGCCCTGTCGCCCAGCTGCTGCCAGTGGTGGCCACAGCAGGTGGGAAATAGAAGTGCCCTGAGCCCGCCCTTCTAGGCTCTCGTCTGGAGGACCCCAGAGCTGGCTTCACGGGTGGGGCGCTCACTCAGAGGGTGGAGGGCAGAAGCAGAGAGTTTGGAGCCACCTGGGGTGCCCTGGGGGACCCTCGGGCCCTCAGGCCTTAAGCCTCCTTTCCCGGAGGTTGCTCCCAAGCCACAGGAAGGTGATTGGTACTCTTCGTGGGCCTCGGTGGCTCCCCGCCTTCCACAGTGGAAGGGCTCCTTAAGTCCATCGTCCGGAGGCTGGCCCAGCCTTGCCCTGTCTCCTCCAGCTTCACCCCCCACCCCCAAAGTTTTGAGTCCCCTTAATTCCCTGGGAGAGCTGAGTGCTGGGGCTCATGCGTGGCTCTTTGGGTGACCTGGAGCTCAAGGCAGGCTGAGGAGTGGGGCTGCCTCGAGGGGTGTGGTCCAGAGAGGGCACTTGGGAGCCACAGCCCCAGGGAGACAGACAGACAGACAGACAGACCATCTGACCTCTACTGTTCCCACCTCTGCACATGAGTTCGCTCCAAAGGACCCCGTGCCCCCAGAGTTGACACCCACAGGCCCTGCGCCCTGTTTCTGAGCTTGACGGTCTGTCTCCAAGCCCAGCAAATCTCTCTGACCCGAGGAAGCCCAGTGACAAGGTCCCAGGAGGGTGTGGCAAAGGAAGTTGTTTTTACGCACGGTAAACAGGATAGTAAAGCAACAATGGCAGCGTGGACACGGCTCCAGTATTTACAAATGGGTCCATCTGCAGTCTGGGTCTAAGCCAGCTTTCTCCTCCCAAGTGGACACAGCATCCCAAGGGAAGCGTGGCCTCAGGGAGAGATGGGGCTAGACAGCAGCCTGGGACGGGGTGCCCAGTTACCCCACATTTGTTCACGTTCTTGTCCCTCACATCTCATTTGACTATGTTCTTTTTTTTGTGGGGGCTCACACCCAGCAATGCACAGGGATCACTCCTGGCTCTGCACTCAGGAATTACTCCTGGTGGTACTCAGGGGACCGTATGGGATGCTGGGAATCGAACCCGGATTGGCAAACACCCTTCCTGCTCTACTGTCGTTCCAGCCCCATTGGCTGTGTTGTTATGCCGTGTGCTAAGGACAGGAAGGAAGACTCTTGCACTTGAATGCAGACCCTCCTGGTGACATGGTTGCAGAATGGGGCCAGGCTGCACCTTGGCGTGCAGCTTCTGTGCATGTGCAACCCTGGAGGGGGTGTGCAGGTGGTCTGGGGGTCTCTCGCCCTGAAGAGTCCATTCCTACTGCCTTGTCTTTCCAGGGCCTTTCCACAGTCCGGCCAAGACACTCTTGCATCCCACTTACTTTTATACCTCCCAGGGTGATGGCTGGGGCTGCCGAAACTAGGACAGGTTTGGGAATCAGGGCCTATGAAAATGAACTCCTCTCCCCAACTCCTCCATCCCATTCCAGGCCCCACCGTGTCCTGCCAGAGTCATATCGTCACAGTAACTGCTCCCTCTGTATCCACCCTGGGCCTCTCTCCACTTCCTTCCCCAATATGATGCTTAGTGTGTATTATTCATCTGCTTGCAGCCCTGAAGTTGGTCCTCATCTTGGCTTATAAACAGCCTAAAAGGCTCTGCCTGGTCTGCATCTGGCCCCTCTGACTTCATTTGGTGCTTTTCTCTCCAAATTCATTGCACGTGGGCCAAAGAGAGCGTACAGGGGTTAAGGAACTTGCCTCGACCAGCCCTGTTGTTACCTTACAGATCTGACCCCCACAAGCACCAACAGAGTGATTCCTGAGCACAGAGCCGTGAGTAAGCCCTGAGGACAAAGCTGAGAGCACACCCTGGGCACTGCCAGGTGTGACCCAAACTTCATGCCCCCAGCCAAACCTCATTCTCCAGTCTTTTCTGTTACCAGAACAAACCAGGTGCACATTCCTATCCTTGAACTGTCCATTCCTCTTTCTGGGTCACTTCTCGTGTCTGAACCTCTGAACCTTCTCTTAAGTATTTGCTCTGATGAACCCACAGCGAGATATCGCCAAGTGTTCCACATAAAGGCCAGCCGCTGTCTGTTTGCACTAGAAAGATAGTGATTTCCCTCCCCCTTTTCTACTTTGTTATTTTTTGCTTTTTGGGTCACACCTGGCCATACTTGGGGTTAGTCCTGACTCTGCACTCAGGAATCACTCCTGACAGTGGCTGGGGGATCATATGGGATGCCGGGGATTGAACCCGGGTCGGCCGTGTGCAAAGCAAACACCCTACCTGCTGTACTATCACTCTGCCGCGCCCCACCTTTTCTACCTTTTGAAACACCCCAGTACCTAGGACAGAGCCTGGGCCATTATATGATGAATGGATGAAAGGACAGATTTGTCCTGTCCTGTCCGTGGCGCACTCAAGGCCAGAACCTAGAGTCATCCTCCCAAGGTAAGCGTTGTCCCCGAGCCCCCAGGTGCTTGATGCTAGAAGAAAACAACATATTTAGAGATAAAATTTGGCATTGGCACAGAAAGCAGAGGTGGCCACATTGGACCGCGGGAAATGTGCTTGTGCAGTTCCCAGTTTTCTCAGGCCCTCTGCATGGAGAGCAAGACTCAGAGAAGATAAACGAAGTGCCCAGACACAGCCACCCGGAGACAGAGCTGCCACTAACCTTCGGTCTTTCTGCTGCAGGGTCCATTTTCTCGACCTCCCTAGAGAAAACTGTGCAGAAAAGCAGACCAGTGGCTGAGCCCCCCACCTTTGGATGCCGCCCCCCTTCCTGAGCCCGTGTGGCCACCTTCTCTGTGACGCTTGGGTGGCCAGGGTGGCATCAGTATGCTTGGGGTCTGACCTCATGCCAGCTGCAGCGTGCCAGGTTGTTGCGAGAAGGCGGCCAGTACTCCGAGCAGGGCACGGTGACCCAGGCCCTCCCCAGGGGCAGGGAGGGAGTCTGCAGGCTGGCCGGACGCCTCCCTTGCTCCCTCCTCCTGTGGGCCCTACACTAAGCTGTGCTCTGGGCTGGGCTTTCTGCCTGTGGAGAACCCCTGAAGAATTGACGTGAACGTCTCTGGGATTTCTCTTCCATTTTTAAAGGACTCTGTCCCGATGCTGTTGGGCTGGTGGGAGGGAACTCTTTGCTCATGGAGACATGCCACGTGAAGGGACTAAAGGCGTGAGTCTGGACATGCACCTGGTCCTGAGCATGCGCAGTGGGTGCTTCTCCCTCAGTGCTTTGAGAAGGGAAAGCACCCACATCTAAGGTGCTCGCCAAGAGGGAGAGACGGGTGGGCGAGTGGAGCGGGGACGGGCTCTGCCAACCCGGCGTCCTGCCTAGGCTTTTTGTGACCGAGCTGCACGAGCTTTTCAGCACACAGGGCCTGATAGTCCCCAAGGCGGGCCGAGCTCAGCTCCTGGCCCCAGCCTCCCGCTGACCCAGCGAGGACAGTGGCGCTCCCGAAGGCTGCTCGGAAGGAATAATGAGGAACATTGAGCTCCCTGCTTAGAACGCTGGGCTCCAGTGCACGGGAGGCTTTGGGGGTTTCCATGGAGACAGGAAGGCTTCATTTAGTCTTCCTGTGGTAATTTAAGGCCCTGTCTCAGCCCTGCCAGCTCTTAGGTTCCAAGGAACCCGATGTCCACTCTTTTCAGCCCTGGCCCTCGTGGACACAGTGAGAATGAAAACCCCTGCCAGGGGGTGACAGATCTTCCATCTGTTTAGTGAATTGGCCTCTCCTCGAAGGCTGAGGAGCAAAGCTTCTGACAGTGCAGAGTGATCCTTCCTTATCACTCGCCACCCAATCCTTCTAGAGTATTCTTTCCTTGGGAGCTTCCCAGAAGGTGCTTAGGGGGTTATGGGAGCCCCTCCTGGTGACACTCTGCTGTGTGGGCCAGCGGTTCAAAGGAGGGCTGAGGATGAGGCGTTGCTCTGGGCTACAGGGGTCTCCGGGACCACACACACCCAGCCATAGTAAGGACATGGGGAACTGGGGACGCGAACTAAGGCACGATTTCCCGGAAGCTGATTTAGGGCTTTCACATGAACTGACCAGGCTGAGAATCGCAACAATGCCATCTTGCTGGCTTTTCTTCAGGGAACCTGAATGCTCGCGCCTGCACGAAACAGTATTTTTCAGCGTTGGCTTGCAAACATCTTTGCTCTTACTCAGAGTTTTTATGAAAACTCTCCATTTCGGTTCTCTAACCAAAAACGGCCCAGGCACCTGCAAGGGCCCAGGGGCCTCTGCCTTTTGCCCTCAGCCATATTGTCCTGAACTTCTGTTTAAAGAAACCCAGACATCGTCCCAGAGACTTGGAAGAATCTGCTAGCTGTTCCCCCCACCCACCCAATGGCCCAGTTATTTTCTGCATCAGAACTTTCCAAGAAAACTCCCCGGAGCTCAGAGCACCAACCCTGTTGGCTCAGCTTGAATGTGAACACTGATTTGGGCATTTGTTGTGCGGACACCTTCATTTTGTGCATTTTTCTTTTCTTTCCTTTCCTTTTATTTTATTTTATTATTGATTCACTGTGAGGTACAGTAACAAAACTTTCATGTTTGAGCTTCGATCGTACAGTCATCAAACACCCATCCCTTCACCAGTGCCCATTTTCCACCACCAAAGTCCCCAGTATCCACCCCCCCTCCACACCTCCTCCTGCCCGTGTGGCAGACAATTTGCACAATACTCTCTTTATCTACTTCATTTACCTTCGCTATTTTGAGACCAGTCCCACTACACCTCACACCTGCTAAAAATGCAATGCTAGACAATATATTTTGTATTGCTTGTTATGGATATAACATAGTGTCTAGGAATTCTAACCTTTTAATAATTAGGGTCTGAACTTGCTGCAGCAAGTTGCTCGGATCCGAAGTTCATTTGCATGTCTCTAGTTCTCAGAGCCACGGTCCATCCTGTCCCCTTGCAGAGCTGTTTAGATCGAGAAAGGCACCCCAGACAGCACCAGTCGAGTAGAGGACAGATAGTGCAGGGCTGGCTCTGGGACTGTTACCCGCTGGGCTTCCTTTCTGCCCTTGGCCATCGAGGTTGAGGGAGAGTGGGTTATGCGATGTTCTCTGAAGCCCTAAGCCTGCTTGCCAGTGACTTCTGCTCCCTGCTGTGTCCTGAGACTGGGGACTGGGAGCCGGTCTGAGCCCTTGGGCAGGAGACAGGGGCTGATGTCCATGGAGTTTGTGCTCTCTCTATCCCCAAGGAGCCGCACTTAGACTGTCATGGCGGTTGGCTCATTCGTGTTCCTTTTGGATGAGGAAGGTTGAGTCCTGGTTTGACCTTGTACTGTGTTTCCTCTTTGAGATGCTTGGTACCTCCGTGTCCACACAACAGCCTTTCTCAGGCTTCTTTCTGCCTCTGACTGGGCAAGGGGCCTGGGATTTCATCATTGGTCCTACTGGGTGATCTTTTATGCTTGTGAGTACATTTTCTCGTACTCACTTCTACTTTAGAATCATGGGGGAGTTAATACAGAAATATTCTCCATATCCCTCACTGAAAAATCATTGTGTCTCCCCTGGCCTTTGGATGACCTGCCCCTCATTTGCATAAGGGCAAGAAAACAATTCTGCCACCTTGTGGGAGTTGCCAGTGTGATCCTGGGTGCTCCTGCTCCTGACCCCAGTTTATTGTTTGTATTATTCATATTTTAACAAATGAGCAGTCATGAGTCTGTTCTTCATTGGGTGGATCCAAGTGAGTTTTCAGGCCTCCTTCCTGTTTCCTTAGAGTGTATGGAAAGTCTCGGGGTAACGCCCAACAGAACCTTGGACCTATACAAAGGCGCTCCCGCTCTCTTCTCAGTAAATGCCTCTGGTCCTCCAAGGAGGTAGGTTCCTAGATGTTCATTTCACAGAGGAGGAAGTCAGAGCTCTCAGATGTTATGTATGTTGATCCTTTATTGAGCACCTACCATGTGCCGACCGTGTGGCAGGCCCCTCCTTGGTGCCGTGTGGTTTTCTCTCTAATGCTACATCACGGCAGAGAGTTGGCAGGTCTGTCCAGCACCTGGATGGGAAATCCCCAAGCCCTGAGACAGTCTGGCAGGGAAGAGGCGGTTTTGGAGTTCAGGGTGTGTGGTAGATGAAGGCACACGGAGAGGGTCTTGGAAGGGGGATGTTGGTGAGCCAATTGATAGCAGATTTTTTAAGAGCTAAGTTGAAGCAGCGGTGGGGGGTTGGCCTGGACTCTGTGTCTCCCCCCATGCCACCTTTGTTAACTAGAAGCAAGACACACTTGTTGGAAGAAATGGAGGCAATAACACACGAAAACATTGGCTTCCCCCAACCCCCAGCTCCTCCACAAAACAGGATGAAGAGGTAAAAGTGTGTCGTGAAACTTCCAGATTTTCTACACTTATAAAACTACAAAATATGTTCACTCATAAAATTATGAAATAAGTCCATTTATAGAATTATAATAATTGACCCATGCATATACAGAAATTATAACACATATACAGTATGAGTTATTTTTATTTTACAACTTCCTTGTCATAAAAAGGCTCAAACTGTTTCAGTCCACTTTTAGATTAAAAACATTTTACTATGGAAAAATGTAAATAAATGCAAAAATGAAACAGCCTAGTATTTCTACTCTTCCAGCTTTAGCATGGCAGTAAAACCCTAATCTTGTGAATTATATTAATGAAACTTAAAACTGCCATGTATTCCATCTATAAATATGTGTGCAAGCATCTCAGAAGACTCGATATATCTGTTATATATATATGTGGGTATACATGTATATATAAAACTCTTTGTTATAGATATATAACCAGAATGTCTTTATCACATGAGAATGTTAAATTTCTTCATTTCATTAAACATCTAGTCAGTATTCAAATTTCCTAATTGTCTTTTACAATTTTTTTGTGTCTTGGCACTCAGAGAATTGTTTTAGTTCATTTTTTTTTTGGGGGGGTGGAGGGGGGAGAGGAACACCTGGCAGTGTTCAGGGCTTCCTCTTGGCTCTGCACTCAGGGGTCACCCCTGATTGTGCTCAGGGACCTTATGGGGTGCAAGGATTGAACCCAGGTTGTCTGCGTGCAAGGCAAGTGCCCTGCCTGCTGTACTATCGCTCCGGCCCACTGTCTGTGTTTCAGGGCCATGCCCAACTGTGCTTGATTGCTACCCCTTGTGGTATTCAAGGATCACAGGGTACTGGGGGTAAAACTGGGGCATCCACATGGAAAACATGTGCTCAACCCTGGGAAATGTCTCTCTGGTCCTATTTACATATATGCATCATTGTCATCGTCATCATCATGATCACCTATTTTCTTAAGCAGTCTCAGTAACGTCTCCATTCATCCTAGCCCTGAGATTTTAGAAGCCTCTCTCTACTTGTCCTTCCCAACGGTGCTGCATTGGAGGCTCTTTCAGGGTCAGGGGAATGATGCCCCTCATTGTTACTGGTTTTGGCATATGAATACACCACGGGGAGCTTGCCAGGCTCTCCAATGTGGGCAGGAAACTCTTGGTAGCTTTCCAGGTTTTCCGAGAAGGAGAACTAGGCTATAAGATGTTGTTTCCAGGAGCTTGGCTTTATAGTCTCTGGATGTTTTCCTTTGATGGGATTACACGGGCTTGGGGGCAATTTCTAGGTGTGACTGCCTAGCTATTGGAAAATGGGGGATCTGGGTGGAAGAGTCTCTTGCCCCCACACCTGGCTGTCTTCACCGGGGCCCCTCGGAGGGGGTGGGTTGAGTTTCCCTCCTGTCCTGAGCAGAGCCCCAAAAGCCGAAGACCCCTGAACCCAGCCACATCCATGCTCAAGGCCCCTCTCCACATGTTTGGACGAGCCTCATGCATGAAGGAACTGGCAGAGGAACCCAGGTGTGTGGGACCCAGGGCTGAGATCTCCAAGCCTGCTCGGATCCGGACTGGGCCTCTTCCACCCAGATATGCATATATATTATGTGTGTGTGTGTGTGTGTGTGTGTGTGTGTGTGTGTGTGTGTGTAGCACTGTAGCACTGTCATCCCATTGTCTTAGATTTGCTCGAGTGGGCACTAGTAACGTCTCCATTGTGTGACTCGTTGTCACTGTTTTTGGCATATCAAATATGCCATGGGTAGCTTGTCAGGCTCTGCCGTGTGGGTGGGATACTCCTAGTAGCTTGCCGGGCTCTCGGAGAGGGATGGAGGAATCGAACCCAGGACCGCCACATGCAAGGCAAATGCCCTACCCGCTGCTGTGCTATTGCTCCAGTCATATATATATATATATATATATATATATATATATATATATATATATATATAGTTTTTTTTTAAACAGATGTGTTTGAATCTTGATTCAAGCAAGGTCTGTAGATTATGTCTAGTTGCTGCTTTGAAAGTGTGAATGGCAGAACACATGCTTCATGTATGTGTGTGTTGGGGCAGGGGGAGAGAGAGCTGGGCCTCAGTCTGCCTCACAGCGCGTCTCCTAACTCCCCAGCCAGCCCTCCACAACAATAGAAATTAATTCATTAATTAAAAAGTTGAAGTGGCAATGTACTCTTAAGGCTGGGGAGGTTTATGTTTGTTTACCTTTGCTATTTTTAAAAATTTATTATTATTATTATTATTATTATTATTATTATTATTATTATTATTATTGCCTTTTGAGTCATACTCAGTGATGCACAGGGGTTACTCCTGGCATTGCACTCAGGAATTACTATGGGATGAGATGCTGGGAATCGAACCCGGGTCAGCCGAGTGCAAGGCAAACACCCTACCTGCTGTGCTATCACTCCAGTTCCTACTTTTGCTATTTGTTGGAGAAGCAGTTGTCTGTGACATTTCTTCTGTTCTGAATTTGACTGATCACGTTCCTGTTGTGTCTGCGAACATGCTCCTCTATCTGCATGTCTTTCAGCCGTAGGTGCTTGGTTCTAGGGGATGGAGTTGAATCTGAGGTGACTTCTAGGAAAAAGGCCGGGGAATGAGGTGACAAGTGAGAGAAGAGGTGACATCAGGAGAGGGGATGGGGGAATGGAGCAATAGTTCAGCGGGTAGGGCATTTGCCTTGCATGTAGCTGACCTGGGTTTGATTTCCAGCATCCCATATGGTCCCTTGAGCAATCCAAGAGTGATTCCTGCTCACAAGCGGGGCTACGACTTCTCTTCTTGCACTTCTGCATGGCCTTTCTCTGATCCTCTCATGAGGGATGAGGGTAGATGTCCATTTCAGAGCATCTTCAAAGGTTTTCCTTCCCTCGTCTCAGCCAGTTCATGCCCTGGACCCTGCAGAGCCCCTGAGCACAGCCACCGTCGCAGCTGAGGGCTGATGGATGTGGAGAGAGTTTACAGGCATTGCCCGTGCTTTTCAAATGCTTTCCTCAGCCACAAACTGCACAGAAGAATCACTTCTTTTAGAAACGGGATGACCATCTCTTTAAACCCTACTTCCAAAACCCTCCCTCAAAACCACATTTTTCTTAACCCCTACCCTGCTTTGCAATATCTTGATTGGCTTCCCTTCCCCCAGTCTTAAGAGTACATTGCGACTTCAACTTTTTAATTAATGAATTAATTGCTGTTGTTGTGGGGGGTGGCTGGGGAGTTAGGAGGTGCGCTGGGAGGCAGATTGAGGCCCGGCTCTCTCTCCCCCTGCCCCAACACACACATACATAAGGCATGTGCTCTGCCACGTCAGCTGCACCTCCAGGTCCCACTAACTTGCATTTTAAGAAGACAAATTCGTCCCTATTTTCTTTATTTGGTTTTTTGATGGGGAAGGTCCATGGCCAGCGATGCTCAGGGGCTACTCCTGACTCTGTGCTCCGGAGTGATTGTTGGTGGCCTTCGGGACCATACCTGGTGCCAGGGACTCAAATCAAGGTTGGCAGGATGTAAGACAAGGCCTTAGCTTCTGTCCTATCTCTCTGGCTCTGGTTGCTGTCCTTTGTTACCTGAGGACCCCACATCAGTGCTCTCATTCCTGGCTGCTAACACAAGCCCTAATGATCATGTCATAGTCAAGCAACTGAGCTTGTTAATTTAATCTGTGTCTCAGTGAAATGCATCCTTTTCTTTATACTTTCCCAAATATTGAATTTAGTTCTCAGCATCCTTTTCCTGAGCCCTAGGCATTCTTTTTTTTTTCTTAAAAGATTGATCAACCACCTTGCCAGAGCAGAACAGAAAGATAAGTTCGTCTGGGGTTCTGCCTCTCCATCACTTTCCAGCAACTTCATTTAGAAAGAAATGTCTTTGTCTGAATCCTGGATGGGTGACACTGTTTCTCAGAAGCCGTGGGTAATAAGTGGAGGCCATAAATTAAGGTAATAGATGGAGGCAAGCTTCGCGCTTCTTTGGTTTTGTCTGTTTGCTCTATCAAAATCCTTGCATTTTTTATGATTTGCCCGCAGAGGTGAAATGTCTAGGACAGACTTGAAGTCTGCGTCTTCCAGGTGTGCAGCTGCGGACGGGGGCCCTTCCTTCTGAACCCAGCCATCTCCAGCTCTGAGTGGCGTGAGGGAGGAATTTGTTTTGACTGATTTTCCTAGGCTTCATCAGCCTTCTTGACAAGTTAGTTTACTTAAGATTTTTTTAAATTAGTGTTGTAGTTTAGACAACACTTTACAGCATGTTAACTCTTTCCTTTCTATTTTCCTTCAGTTGGTGGGGGGGCATACCTGTGCTCAGGGATTACTCCAGGCTCTGTTCTCAGGGATCACTCCTAGCAGTGCCAGAGATTGAACCTGGGTTGGCAATGTGCAAGGCAAGCACCTTACCTGCTGTACTGTCTTTCTGGCCCAGTAGTGTTAACTGTGATATACAAAGTTATTGCACCTTTACCACCACTAGATGCCCGAGACCCTCCACTACTGTCCTTCTGTTACTCTATCTGCAGGTTTGTAATCTAAGACCAAGGATGTATTCTTGCTTGGTGCTGAGTTTCTCCTTGTTTTGTTTCTTCATTCCACAGATGAGTAACATCGTTCACTCTTTAGCTTTCTTCTCACTGATTTCACTTAGTTCCATCCAAGTTTCTGTGAGTTGCAAGAGTTCCTCTTTCTTCACAGCTGCATAATATTCTGTACACAGAGCACACCTTTATCTATTCATCTGCTCTTCCTGGGTATTGTAGTTAGTACTGCAGTGAACCTAGGTGTGCTGATATCTGTTTGAATTAACATTTGTGTGTGTGTCGGTGGGGGGTGGATAGATGTCATCAAGCCCCTTCTCATTGTTTTTGTGTCCACACCCTTCTTTTGACTCAAGCCCAGTGGGTTCCTGTGGGTCCACCTTCCTACTTACTGGCATCTCTGTTGATTTTGGAGACTATATTTTCACCCTTTCCTGGCGGTAGCATAGGATAAAGCAACAAGCATCAGACAGACTTAGGTTCGAATGTTAAGTCTTTTGGTAGCTCTTGGCAAGTGCCATAGATTCTGGCCGGAGTGTCTTTATCTTTCACATGGGACGACAGCTCTCTTAGCAAAGTGGTGGGGCCCTTCCCAACTGTGCTTCTTCCGCCCTCCACATATGCCTTGAACGTAACAAATGGTGGGCATTGTTCCTGTGCAGGCTGGGGTCTACCTCCAGGGCAGAGGACGAGCAAGACTTCAGATAAAAGACCAGTGCTGCCTGGATAATATGTGCTTTTGTTTGATGTTAGATTTGGGCAAGATGCTTGGTTTTTTATGAACCACCCACTTTTCTTCCTCACCAGTCATAAACTGAGTTCAGATTATCAGCATTCTGTCAGATAATCCCTTGAGTGTTTTTTTTTTCTGTTAATTGATTACATATACATTTATATGCGTACACACAGAGACACACAGACACACAGACACACAGACACACATGCACGTGCCAAGTTGGGAGAACTTAGCAACTCTCCACCCAAAGGTTGGCACTCTGACTTCTGGCATGCTGTCAACTATGATTACCTCCTGCCTAAATCTTGAGAGCAAACTGGGTTGAACCAGTTCATGAGAAATATCCCCTCCGCCGACCCACTCTGGTACTTCCTCTCTATTATATCATTACTTTTGTCCCGGTGAATTTTGCTCTTAGAGTTTCAAGATAATCCATTTATTTCCATGTGCCTTCCCCATCAAAATTGGATTAGGAGTATAAATAGCGGGGTGGGCTCCTGCTGCCTGCAGCCTGGCTCCTCGGGCGGGCTGGGCTGTTTGCCCTTAGTGGAAGCTCCAAGTGCTGGAATGACGTCTACCTCCTTTCCCAAACCCCTCGCAAGACCCGCTCTGTTCCCTGGATGTAGAGAACATCCTGGTTTCCATGCGTGTGGCACAAATGCAGGTTCCCTGGCTTGGCATTATCCTCTCAAACTGACATTTGTTCTTTAATTATTGATTTTTTTTTGGAGGGGGAGTGCACACTAGATAATGCTCAGGGATTACTCCTGGCTCTGTGCTCGGGGATCACTCCTGATGGTGTTCCGAGGACCATATGGGATGTAGTGGGTTGAGCCCAGGTCAGCTGCGTGCCATACAAATGCTCTCCCCACTGTGCTATGGATCCAGCCCCTTCTTCATTCTCTTTTGAAAGCTCCATCAGTATGTGTGTGTATGTATGTGTGTGTGTGTGTGTGTGTGTGTACACATACACCTTCTACCACCTCAGACTACTTTCTGACATTTCGCTGACTCTTGGTTTTCCTTGCAGCCCTGCTGTGTAATGACAGAGAATGCACAGGGTGTGCTCCCAAGGCTGGATGCGCACTTCCCTGGGGTTCAGCTACTTCTTCACTGGGAAATCACTTCTATCTGCATTTTGTTTATTTTGTACTCACCTTTGGTTCTAGGAAGGTTTTTCTTATATAGGAGCCACCCCCAGTGGTGAGTGTGCAGGGGTGCAGATGGGGGAGACTGCTCAGCCCAGTAGTGAAGACCCGAGAGTTCAAGCCCAGTGATGCTCAGGGGTCCCCGGAGCTGCATCTGAGGGTGCTAAGGGTGATACTTGGTGCCAGGGATCAAACCCCTGTCCTCTCCCCTGTAAGAAATAAGCTCCATGCCTTGAACAATCTCCTGGCCCTGTCATTTAATCTCATCTCCAAGGAGAGGCAGAATGAACCAGAACCTAAGTTTTCTTGGTTATGTAGGCAGGATGTTCCACAGGTGCTGTGCGCTATTCTCCCTCTCCCTCTCCCTCTCCCTCTCCCTCTCCCTCTCCCTCCCTCCCTCCCTCCCTCCCTCCCTCCCTCCCTCCCTCCCTCCCTCCCTCCCTCCCTCCCTCCCTCCCTCCCTCTCTCTCTCTCTCTCTCTCTCTCTCTCTCTCTCTCTCTCTCTCTCTCTCTCTCTCTCTCTCTCTCCCCTTTGGGCCACACCGGCGATGCTGGGGACTTACTCCTAGCTCAGCATTCAGGAATCACTCCTGCGGTATACTCAGGGGACCACTTGGATGTTGGGGACCGAACCTGGGTTTGCTGTGTGCAAGGCCAGCACCCTGCCTGCTGACCATCTCTCCCGCTGAGGTGCTGTTTCTCTTGCTATGGTCCATGATCCATAGTCTTTAGAATCTTCCAGAGCTCGAATGGCAGACTCTTGAGCTCTCCTCCAGACTCAGTTGGTTGGAATTTCTAGTGGATTCTGCCATGGGCGAGCCATAGGAATGACTTGGGTCTGTGTGTAAGAGCCACCATCCATGAGGTTCTGATATTGCTTCCGGTCATGTCTTTCTCTTCAAGACCGTGACTCTGAATCTTTCATGAAAGTCACAGCCATGCTGAGCCTTCTGCCTCCTCTCCACCTCACTGATATCAGGGTAATTGGGTGCTATCGGCACCTTCACGGAATCCCGGCGCCATGGATGAAATCAGGTGTGCTCTTATTAAAAGAGAAGTAAGGGGCCAGGGAACTTGCCTCGAATGTGTTTGACCCCAGTTCAACCCCAGCACCCTATAGAGTCAGTCCCCTAAGCGCTGCCAGGAGTGATCCCTAAGCACAGAGTCAGGACTTAGCTCAGAGTACTGATGGGTGTGGCTCCAAAACAAAAAATTATAGTTAAAAAAGTTAAAAATAAGTAAAAGGAAAGTCAACTAGATTTAGTTTTGTTTTTCTTTTGCGGGGGCGGGGGGGATGCCCAGCAGTGCTGAGGGTCCTGATGCTCAGCCCGTGTTGTGGGCTCAGTGGTGGGTGCTCAGAGGCCTGAAGTGCCTGGAGGTCACCGCCCTGGGGGGAATGGGGATGGACACGCAGAGCTACGGGTGAGACTCAGTCCCTCAGTATGCCAGGCCTGTGCTCTGCCTCTTTGACCTCTCCCTGGTCCTCAGTTGATTCTGAAAGAGGACGAGGAGCCTAGGCTTTCGGGAGTCCTGGGGAAGGGTGCTGGCAGGGAATCGAAGATGGTGTGACTTGCTGGCCTGGGGGGAAGGCGGCGGTGCCAGACCTCCCCAAATGGCAAAGACTCCGCTGGCTCAGGAGCGTGAGTCCAGGAGCCTTCCTTTAGGGGAACCGAAGGGATAATCAGATTAGTTGGGATTTAAGGGAGAAGATTTGGCATATCTGAGCTCTGATCAGCATCCTGTGTTGGGGGTTTGCAAAGTCAGAATCTAATTTTCTAATTTGGCAGCTTCCCTGGTAGGTGCTTTGGTGCCCTCGTTACCGGACTCACGCCAGTGGACGGTCTGGAGAGGCCCGTGGGGGAACGCACATAGGCATTCTAGATTAGCTTATATTTTTTCATGACGTTGTTTCTTGGGGGCTACACTTGACCGTGCAGGGGACTATGGCGTGTAGCATTTTTTTTTTAAAAAAATTCTGTTATGAAAATCTTTTTTATTTTTTTGCTTTTTGAGTCATACCCGCTGACGCTCAGGGGTTACTCCTGGCTCATGCACTCAGGAATTACTCCTGGCAGTGCTCAGGGGATACTGGGAATCGAACCCTACCTGCTTTGCTATTGTTTCAGCCCCACTATTATGAAAATCTTGAAACATACAAAAGTGTAACATGACTTCAATCTAACAACGAAAAGTCACCTCCAGAAGTCAAGCATGCAGAAGTCCAGAGCCAGAAGAGAAACAGGTGACGGGGAGATAAGAAGTGGCAATGGCAGCTGCTGGAGAGAGCCCTGAGGGTGGGGACATAGATTCTGCATGCAGGACCCCACCCCCCTTCCCCCCGGCACCACATATGTTTCTCCGAGCACTATTTGAAGCGATGCCCCAGTACCTCGTGCACATGTCTATCCTCTCTCTGGCCCCAGAAATGGGGGGATAAAATGTGGTTGCTTCTCATTGGGGAAGGTTGCCTGGAAGAGTATGGAAAGAGCTTCTGGATAGCGACTCTGTCTTCAGGAGCCTGGTAAAACACGGCACCCGGCTGACAGTCTCCGTGAACTGCACAGTCAAGATATGGGCATTGGGCTGGAGCCATAGAAGAGTGGTGGCCGGCCCGGGTTCGATCCCCAGCATCCTATATGCTCCCCCTAGCACTGCCAGGAGTGATCCCTGTTCCCCGTGCCAGGAGTCAGCCCTGAGCACTGCTGGCTGTGTTCCCAAAACAAACAACCAACACCAAACCGAAACAGAACTATCTGGCCACTGCCTTCTGTTGCATAGAATTCTACCTTGAGCAGTGAGGTCTGAGGCCAGCCAGTGAGGTCTGAGCGTTAGAGTGTGCCCTTTGCATGTGTGAGGTCCTGGGTTTGGATCCGACACCTCGCAGTCCCCAAGCACCTGAGTAGCAATAACGAAAATGAAGCCTAGTGATTCCTTCATCACGTCACCTCATCTTGTTCTGTTGTTGCGCACGCATCAAGGAGAAGCTCTCAGGTTGGGGCCAGGATGCCAGTCACATTTCTCACAGTTATCTTCCTTTTAAACCAAAGCAGGGGGCCTCAGAGGAATGTTATTTTATTTTATTTATATATATATAGTTTATTATTATTTTTAATATTATTTTATTTTTATTGCATTAAAAGGTAATTATTTTTGGCCACTCGACAGGCTTTCCTAAACAGAATAATTTTCCTTTGAAACTAAAGCTGCCAGGGCAGAGAGACGGCGGCAGGGGCCTGAGCACGTGCTTTGAGTGAGGGAGCCCAGTGGTCCGTCTCCCGTACCACGTGGTCCCCTGGGCACAGTCGGGAGTGACCCCGGCGTACCCCAGAGTGGCGTGGGCCCTAGCAGCGCTGCTGTGGTGTGAAAACTGAACATACATGTTGATGGTGACTGACCTAAGAGAGAAGTGGTCAGCCAATGGAGAGAAGCTGCCCGGTGGAGCGCAGGAGCAGATGTGAGAGAGACTCTTGAGCACTGTTTCTCCCCAGGGCTCAAAAGGCCCCTCACGCTGTTCCAAGGGGGCCCCAGGTGAGAGCTGTGTACCAGGTGGGTTACCCAGGGAGGAGATATGTCAGAGGGGCCCGTGGGACAAAGCCTGTCCGTGTGGAGACGCTGAGAGGGGCTTGCTGCCTGGTTGCTGTGTTTCTCAGACGCTCCCTGTTGAGTCTGGCCGTGTTTCCTGCACTCGCAGTGACCCCGCCCTCAGAGCCAGGGCCCTGAGCCCTGGCTGTCTTGTGGCAGGCCGCAGGCAGCAGCGCTGATGGAGGGTGCGATCCGGAAGCAAAACTCTGCCTCGTCACGGGCAGCACGGGTCCCGGGCTTCTGTTAAGGGACACAGCATAGTGTGGTTCTACATTTTTTTTCCTGACTCACCCAGAATCTTCTAGGGCTCTGCGACAGGCACAGGTGTCATTGCAGTGACCCTCGAGCGTCTCCCTCCCCTGCTGGGGCACCCTGGGGCAGTAGCACTATCCTCTCTCGAGGACACAGGCAGGAGTCGTTGTTTGCGATCAGCGATGCACGAGGAGCAGCAGCTGCCATCATCCAGCGCCTCCTTTGCCTCCAGTTTCCAGGGTCCGAAAGCTCATCCGAGCCCCTTGCCCAGCTCCTTCCTGGGCTCCATGAAGGGACAGTTCGCTCACCTCGCCTTGCTGTCACCGCACCTTGCCCTTGCCCCAAGCACCTTCCTCGGGTTGGTAATACCATCAGGTTTGCATCGTCCGACCGCGCACCTCCCGTTTCTGCGTGTGAGCGACACCCCTTCCTGCCTCTCTCCAGTGGCTCCCGATAGTCCCTTCAGTCATCACAGCTGTGGGACTCAGCAGTGCACACCCTGCTCCACCGCAACAAGGAGGGGCTGAGGGCAGGGGGTCGGCTCAAGCCAAGTTGGGGTGCTGCCCTGGCACCAGGGCTGCGGCCCCCAAACAAACAACAAGCAACAAAGGATGGGAGAGGAGGGGAAAGGAGGGAGGCACCGCGAAGGAACAGGTGGGCTGGTGCACGTGCAGGCCATCCCGTTCCACTGGGCCCCTGGGGAAGGCAGTGATGTGTGTGAAGCAGATTCGGAGGTGGGGTGCTGGCGGCAAGTGTGTGCTTTCATGATGAAATAGCAGGAAGCTTCTGTGTGTGTGTGTGTGTGTGTGTGTGTGTGTGTGTGTGTGGTGCAGTGGGCTGTCCACCCTTTCAGTTCTCTCATGCTTCCCAGCCCAGCAAACGGTTGCCCCAAGGCGCTCCTCACTCCTTTAAGGTTGCAGTCATGGAAACCGAGGGCTTGGCCATGTAAACGATGGAGCCAGGAGCCACATCTGAGCAGTTTGGATCTGAGTTTACCCGGAAGCTGCCTTTCCTGAAGTGTCCCCAAACCATAGAGACCTCCTGAGACCTAGGTTCATGTGGGGTCTCCCCAGGTGCTCCCCTCCGGGACCCAGGGTCCTGTGGGAGAGGGAGAGTCAGCTCACTTCCCTGCGGGCAGGCTCCGGGACCTTTGCCATTTGGAGGGGGCAGCCCACCACCTCCTGGCATCAGATTGTGATGGGGGAAGGCACAAGAGCTGAGAGCCGAGCTCGCTGGGTTTGGGGAGCGAATAGAAGCCCCAGTGTTGTGTCGGGGCGGTCACCTCTCCCGGGGAGCTGCTGGGGGCAACACACCAGCCACCTGTGCTGGGCGACATTGACAGAGCTGGGATGAACCGGCAGAGGGGAGGGAGGAGGGTGCATTCAGCTATGACCTGTGCAGCTGGGCAGACCCTTCCCAAATGGTTCCCTGACACTAAAGTAGGAGGAAGCGCAGCCAATTTCCAGCTCCCAAGGTCCCTTCTATGCCTGGGACCCAGTTTTACTCTTAGTTCCCCAGAAGATTTCATCTGGAGAAAGGAAAATGCCGGAAACAAAAGCCTTAGTGCATAGTTTATGCTTTGTTCGCCCAGCCTGCGGGCTGCAGAGGCTCCTGGGCGGCCCTGGTGCAGGTCGGACAGACATGCAGGCTTCTCCTTGCTAGCCTGGCTGCTGCGTCATGTGGCCCCCGAATGATGCTCTCAATATCCAAGTTCCCAGCCCTGTGTTGGGGATCCAGGCGTGCCCCATCCCACGGTGTTGGATTAGAAGGCAGCTCAGTTCTCGGCCAGGAATTGCAGGCTTGGAGCTCCTGTGCAGTGGAGACTAGTTCATCAGAACCAGCCAGAACAATCAGGGGCTACCAGCCAGGAAGCGAAAGGCTTCCGATTGCTTCCCGGGGGGCCTCAGCTATAGCTGCGCAAGATCTCGGGGTGGTTTATGAAAGCGCTGAGTGCTTGACTGTGTCCTGGGGCCTAGAGACTCTGAGGGTGAATGTAGCTCCCTTTCACGGCTCCCAGCCTCCGTCCCCCTGCCGACAGGAGGGGAGTTTCTTGGTCCAGCAGAGGCTTCTTCTGCTCAAAGATCTCAGACGCTCTCCCCATCCGAGGCTGCTTGGGAGCCTCACAAAGAGTCATTCTGCGTGGTAGCCATTTCCGGATAGCTCTAAATCCATCCTTTGAACCCCAGTTGCTTTTTATTGTTTCTCGGGTTTTAGTAGGGGAGAGGGGATTATTGGGTCACAACCAGTGATGCTCGGGATGGACCCCTGGGTCTGTGTTCAGAACTCACTCCTGGCTCTGTTCAGGGGTCAAACCAGGTCAGCTGCATACAAGCCAAGTGCCTTAACTCTTGTACTTTTGTACTGTCTGTTCCTATTTTTGATGGACACCATCCCTCATGTTTTGACCCCCATAACCAGGGTATCATGGGCATAACTTAACTCTTTCTGCAGTGACTCTGGTTTGTTCTTAAAAGTATTAGTGATGTGGCAGGTTGATATCCACAGAGCTGTTTGGGGACAGGAGGGCATTTGTTCCTTCAATAAAGAACTCAGACTTCAGGATTTTGGAGTGTTGATGTGATTCAGTCCCCTTCTCACTGTCCTCTGGGGGCTGGTTTCTAAAGCCCGTCTTCTTCCTAACTGCTCCCTCTCCTGTCAAATTTCCTTGATTAGAATCTGCGCTGGGTCAAGCAAGTAGGTCAAAGATCGTTTCCATAGTCCAGAATGACATGAGCTCTGTGTGAGGACTCGAGGGTTACATGTCCAGCATAGGGATGCTTGTGGACATAGGCAGGCTTAAATCTTTGGCTCAAGACCCTGTCCAGGCAATGGAGTCCTGGCCTTTGAATCTTTAAGCTTGAAGAGGAACGTTCTGAATTCTCCAGCTGCCTGTATTTAAGGGCCCTCCAGTGAAACACTGTCCCGTGAACCATGGTCCTCGGTCCTGACTGAATAGTCCGATGAAACTCAAATAGTAGAACTCAGCCCTGCTTCCAGCCACTAGGAAAGCCAGACTGGCAGGGAGAGCCGAGACCACCATTGCTACCTGAACCCATAGCCTTGGGATTTGGGATTGTCGCCAATTTAGGGCTTAGAGATCTGACTAAAACCCATTATTTCCAGACAGTTGTTCTTCACCTGGCCACTTGCAGGAGCTGGGAGGGGCTGGGGAATAGCCCTGCCTGGATCGTCTCCTGAGCTGAGGCCACTTGGACACCACTGCTGGTAGAGATGCCATGGCTAGAAGAGATTTGGCAAGGAATGTGCAAGTTCTGAAAGGCTTTGAAATGAAAAACTTTTCATTTGGTTGTTATTGTTAATGTTTATTAAGGTATTAGTATCTTTCTAGAGTAAACGGCTGGCCACCTTTCTCTTTAGAATAGCTTTACAAATCTCACACCCGGATGGTAGCCTTTCTTTGTTCATGTTGGTATCTACGTTCGGGGGTGGGGTGGGGGGAGTTTTTGGTTTGCACACTGAACATTGCTCAGGCTGTACTCCTGGCTCTGCATCCCTGAGCATCACTCCTGATGATGCTCAGGGAACCGTGTGAGGTGTCAGGCATGGAGCCCTGGTGGGCTGCACGCAAGGCAAGTGCTCTACCCTCTGTTCTACCTTTCCAGCCTCCTAAGAAGGAGGCAGAACCTTTGCCCACACACCCAGGACCCCACAGATGGGTCTGTGCTGTCGCAGTGAAATTCTGAAGGCAGTCACAAGCTGTGGGAGGGCAGAGTCTCACCTTGTTTGAGGAAGGGTCTGCTTTGGCGAAGCCCTCCTGAACAGATGACTCCTGGGTCAGCAGCCCAGCATTATCGGGGACTCTAAGCACTTGCAAATTCGTGCTTCCTACGTAAACAAGCCTCACCCTGGCAGCTTGTGGATAGACGAGTGCCTCCAGCAGGAATTCTTCTAGGCTCACAGGAGAGCAGTGATTTAAAGGGAGACGCTGCTGCTGAAGAAGCATGTGAGGAGGTGCCGAGTACCACCCCCCATGCGAGAAAACTTACTGGATGCACTGAGGGAAAAAAAAAAAACCACGGTAGCTGGAGTCTGACTTCAGTGGCGTCGCGGATTCACTCCTGGGGCCTGGGCTATATTTAGCTCTGTTATCAGAGCAGAGAGCAGGGTTTCAAGGCTTGTAGGATGTATCTATTAAAATAACCTATGTGACTGAAGAGCTGCTCCCGCGAACATTTTTGTTCCACTGAAATACAATGAGAGGAAGTGGGACTCCAGGAAACGGCCATTCTATCAGGGGATCCGAGGCAGCGCCGGCTGTCAGTATTTATACATGTTCTGGCCATTGTGATTGCAACCTTGGGTAACCCTCTGCTTTTTTCTGCCTCTTTCTAATCTTCTGCAAACTTTGAAGAAAGCGAGTGGACTGGGGACGGATGCATGGAGCTCTAGGCACGGGGAACTGGGTTTGTGAACACACTTACTACTCCTTTGGCTCGTTCTTTGGACCTTTCCAAGGTTGTTGATTCTCAGCTGTGCAGCGGACACAGATCCCAGGTCTGGGATGGTGGGAGGGGGGAGGGGCGGGGTCAGTCAGAGGCTCAGAGGCTTGGCCTTCATTCAAGTGCTTTGTCCAGGCATCCAGCCCTCTTGAAGGGGCCAGGACAGCTTTCCCAGACCTCTTGGGTCTCTCCTGCCCTGCCCCCAACTTTTGTAGTTTTTCTTCTATTCACTTTGGCAGCTGAGGGGCAGTTTCTGTGTGTGGGGAGTAGAGGCTGGAGAGGGGAAGCTCGTGGCCTTGTTCCCAGAGCCCTCAAGTCCCCTTTTCCATATGATCAGCTCCTGGCATCCACGTGAGACCCTGGATTCCTGCTACTAAAAGAGGGAAATCTCCCCTGTCCCGCCCCATTTCCACGACAGCACAGAGATGGAAGGACCCAGGGATGTGAGTCCAGAGGCAGCTCCCAGCCTCTGGGCCGGGGACGGACAGAGCTGGGCACATGGTGCGTGGAGGGCCCATCCCAGTGCGCCTCAGGCCCAGCTGTGCCCCTGGTGTGTCAGGATCCAGGCTGCCTGTGTTTGTGTAACTCAAATTTTCTTTGGGAATCCTTGCCAGCTTTGATTGGTTGATCCTGAGTAGCCACACAGAAGTCCCGCTTGAGCCTACTAGGTAAAACCCGGGCAGCCTCAGGGGCCCCAGAGCGCTTGTGGGCAGCAGTGGAAGTGCTGGATGTTCCATAAAGATTGCCTTTCCTCCATATGGGGGTTCTGTGCTCCTCTTGGCTTTGTTGTATTAAAGAAGCCTGAAACCCAGGTGGGCACTGCCAGCAGGAGAATATCATAGGAAACAGCACAGCCTCTGAGCCTCGGTCAGGCACCCGGAAGAGCATCATGGGAAATGGCACAGCTTCTGAGCCTGAATTGGGTACCCAGAAGAGCATCATGGGAAATGGTGCAGCCTCTGAGCCTGGGTGAGGCACTGGGAAGAGCATCATGGGAAATGGTGCAGCCTCTGAGCCTGGGTGAGGCACTGGGAAGAGCATCATGGGAAATGGTGCAGCCTCTGAGCCTGGGTCAGGTACCCAGAAGAGCTTCATGGGAAATGGTGCAGCCTCTGAGCCTGGGTGAGGCACTGGGAAGAGCATCATGGGAAACGGTGCAGCCTCTGAGCCTGGGTCAGGCACTGGGAAGAGCATCATGGGAAACGGTGCAGCCTCTGAGCCTGGGTCAGGCACTGGGAAGAGCATCATGGGAAATGGTGCAGCCTCTGAGCCTGAATCAGGTACCCAGAAGAGCATCATGGGAATGGCATAGCCTCTGAGTTTGAGTCTGGAAGAGGAAAATCCTCTCCGCATCCTGGTTTCCCCACGCAGAAAGCAAGGATAGTGATGCTCAACTGATGTGTACAGTGTTGTCACTGACAGTTAACGTGTAGCAAGCACTCAGGATGGCTTCCGTATTACAGTCATTAGCCACACACCCTTACTCAAGCCCGAAGCTAGAGAAACTGCCCTCTTGTCGCTTTATGTCTGTTTAAACGATCCTGCCGGCTCCAAGGGCAAGGCTTACAGTGTGATGGGTAGATGCAGCTTATGGCTGTAGATGGCCAAGTTCATGGCCCACTTCTACAAAACACTTTGTGACTTAGGCAACTTATATAGACTTCCGGTGCCTGGGTCTGCTCACTTGTAAATGGAATGAAGAGTTGTTTCTTCAAAGGACCTGAGAGTGCAGGTCCCACGCGCTTGCTTGCCGGCGACCCACTCTGGTTTCCACTGGCACTGCATGTTCTCGGGAGCACCTCCTGGAGGGATGCCCTCAGTTCCAGGGGCAGTCATTCCCTCTCCTATTCCAGTATGGCTGTGGGTGTGCCACCGAGCATCATTGGGTATGGCCTCCAAGCCCACAATAATTCTGTAAGAAAGACACTTCTTTTCTTCTTTTTCTCCTCCTCCTCTTCTTCCTCTTCTTTTTCTGACAACCTGGGTCGGCCATGGACAAGGCAAGTGCCGTACACGTCGTACTCTCTCTCCAGGCCCTGGTTTCTTTCTATTTTAGGTTTTTGGGCCACACCTGGCTGTGCTCAGGGATTTGTGAACTCCTGGCTTTGTGAACATGGGATGGCGGCATGCAAGGCAAACACCCTACCCGCTGCACTACCTCTTCAGCTGCACTCCCACCCCTGCCCCCTGCCCCTTCCAACCTAAAGAAGTTTAGACTTAACTGTCAGTGAAGAGATGTTCAGTAGCAGAATGACTGGGAAGGTGTGACCACTAAGATTGTCCTATTGGCTGGGCTTGGCGTTTGGTGACGGTGTCTGGTTCTTGCTCTGTTTTCTGGTCCCCCACTTCTTTCTTCTCCTGCCAGTGTGCGTTCTGTTTGACTCGCCAGTTCAGGGGGAGGGAAACTCGTTGAGGGAGAAAGAAGGAAGAAGAAAGTTCTACCTAGGCTTTGGAACCCCATCCCGGAGAGGCCCAGCTGCCCTGCCTTGGTTCCTCTGCAGGCAGAATTGCAGAGCCACTGAAACTCGGGCAGCCTTGCTCCAGCAGTGGGGAAACTCAGCCACCACCCCGCCTCACCTGGTGCTTGCCGGCTGCTCGCTCTTCTCGCATGTGGGCAGCCAGCCGCTTTCAGGTGCAGGGTGGTACTTGCCGCCCGGATTTCACTCCGCTGAAACTGAGAACAATTGACCACGGCAGGAATGGCATACATTCTCATTTGTGGAATACAAAGTAATCTAATAGGAGACTAACACCTAAGTATAGTAGAGACAAGGGCCAGGAGGATCGCTCCACAGCTTGGAAGCCAGTCTCATGTGCTGGAGGAAAGAGCAATTGGGATAGAGAAGGGACCACTAAGTAATTGATGCTTGGAGGGCTCGCTCGGGATGGGAGATACATGCTGAAAGTAGGCTATGGACCAAACATGGTGGCCACTTAGTACCTGTATTATAAACCATAATACCCAGAGGGAGAGAGAAAGAGGGAATGTGCCTGCCACAGAGGCAGGAGGAGGGAAGAGGTGAGGGTGGAGGGAGGGATGCTGGGAATATTGGCGGTGGAGAATAGGCACTGGTGGAGGGATGAGTACTTGAACATCGTATGACTGAAATGCAATCACAAAAGTTTCTAAGTCTGTAACTGTATCTCACAATGATTCATAAAAAGAAAGAAAGAAAGAGTGGCGGGCATTTTTCCCTTCCCTACAGCAGGGCCAGGACCTGGGCTCAGCCACATTGGCAGCACGTGGGAAGGCCAGCAAGGGGTCACCCGCTGCACAGCCAGGTCGCAGTTGTCGTGGTGCTGTGACTGCCAATTATTGACTCTCTTGCTTGCTTCAAATGGGCTCTGGCTATCGTTATATTAACAGAAGCTAGTGGATGCAGATCAAACACGCAGGGCCCCAGAACAGAGATCCTGCTCTTCCCTGAAAGATTGCCTCATTATCGCGGGCAGCGTCCCCGGGGCTGGTGTGGGGCCAGGGAGACGCAGATGTTTCAGCTTGCTGCAAATGGAATTGTTGACGTCGGTCAAACGCTTCCTCGCGCTGTGGCGTCATCGATTCATGCATTATGGCCCTTTTAAACTCCCTGCTGGCCTTCGAAGATATCGACATTTTAAAAAGCAGTTTCTCATGTGGATCCTCTTCAGAATCACGCGCACACCAGCCCCCGAGTGAGCTCTTAGGCCCAGATAAATGGAAGTGGGCGAATTTGGGCTGATGTTTCTTTGAATAATGAATTATTTAGGGAGAGATCTTTGCTTCTGAAAGTGTTGCCTTCAGATGTGTTGCTCGCCGGCAGGAAGGGCTTGCTGTCAGAGTTGGCCTGGCTTCTATCTCTGGGGGAGTGGCCAACATCTTTTTCCCTCTCCCCTAAGCCTGTTCCAGAACAGACCCCTCCGCCCCCCACGCGTGCAGACCTCACCTGGGGTTCCAAATGCCTGGGGAAAAACGGGGCAGTAGATGGTTGCCAGAATGCTCAGAGAGTATGTGGCCATTGGGCTCTCGTGCTCCCTGGAGGGAACTGTGGGTGCATCCTGGCCGGGCACTGCTCTGTGCCTCTGTTCTGAGGCCTCTGACTGTCCTCTACCCGGGACCCACAGGGTGTGGCTGAAGTGCTGTCTCCCCACTCTGGAACGGGGTGAACTATGGACCAGAGCTGTTGCCCTGATCTGTTGCTCCCGTCCGTCTCCTCTGCTCAGCACACAGCTGGTGCCTATGGTGTCGCACTCAGCCCCCAAGGAGTCCCCAGGGACCCCTGCAGGCCCCACTTCTTTTATAACCAGGGATAAAGCTCCACCCCAGAGAGGGAGCAGTTGAAGGTCCCAGAGGAGAGAGGTTCACATCAGTGTTTGTGTTTGTGTTGCGGGGAGCCACCTCTTGGCCATTCTCTGCCACCCAGGCTGGTGGTTCAAGGTGAGGCCCTGAGGATGCCATTCCTTGCTTCTGGCACCCTATGTAGTCAGGAATTACCTGGGTCACCCGGGAGGTGCTAGAAGCCCCCAGGGTCATACCTCATGATACTAGGGGTTTCTAGGGATGCTCGAGGGGCATGTGGATCAATTGCATGTGCCTTAACCCTGTTCTGTCTGCCCCCTGTATTTGCCATGTGTGTGTGTGTGTGTGTATGTGTGTGTGTGTGTGTGTGTGTGTGTGTGTGTGTGTGTGTGTGTGTTGGGGGGGATGCTCAGTGACCCACGTGGTGATATTCGATACTCAGCTGGCATTATGGGTCTGGTGATCTGTGCTCGGGCCCCTCTGTGCTTGGGGGCCATGAGGGTGACTCTAGGGGTGCTGGGGCTCCAGTCGGGCGTCGTGCACATCAGGCGTGCACTCGGACCCTTGGTTCACAAGTGTCTCGCACATGTGTGTCTCCTGTGCAGGCCCCTGCAGATGGAGACCCATGTCACTTTGCTGAGAAGCTGAGGTCAGCACTTCCTGCTCCTCTCCAGAACCCCACGTGGGGTTTCCAGAGCCACAGCCTGGCTGTGTGGTGGCCAGCCCCTGCCCTCGGGGCGCGCACCCTCCTGCGCGGCCTCGCTCTGCCTCGCCGTCCTCTCTCGGTAGCCCCAGCCTGCGGCCCGAGGGGCTGTCCAGACTCCCTGTCGCGTTATCCCCATCTTAGCTGGTCTGACTCCCTGTCACATGGCCCTCGGTCTCATGATCTGAAGATGACAGTCAGCTGCTTCGGAACCACGCACGCTGGCTCCTGGGCTCCAGGGGGGCCTGCCGCCCCTTGCTGCTTCTCACTTCACTGTCTGCCACCCCCCGGGAGGCCCAGAGACACACAGCCGTGCCATGTCGGCTGCAGACCAACAAAACAGTGGCCTTTGTTTTGTTTTGTTTGAGCATGACCCCTGCCAAGGCATGGCAGTGCTTTCGCATTTTTTTCTGACTATGAAAAATTCCAAGCTTTCAGAAGAGTTTAAAGAACAGAGAACAGAAGTGTCAACCTCCCCACTCTAGGCTTCCCCGCGTCTCTCCAGCTGCCCCTCATCCTTCGCTCTGCTGTTCCTTCAGAGCAGAAGGACTTCCCTGCTTCCTGCTTTATTTCCTTTTTCCTACTCTTTCTTTCTTCCTTCGGAATCTACTTAAAACACGGAACTATTCAATTTTGTTCAAACAGCTAGAACCAGTCTTTGCTAGCGGCCCACATTCCCTCTCTGAGACCTGCCCCCGTCCAGGGTGTCTTTTGTATGTCCGTAAGATGATCGGGTTAGGAGCCAGGGGAATAGCTGCAGTGTTAGGACACAGGACTGGCTTGCCCGAGGCCCAGAGTTTGATCCCTGGCACTGTGTTGCACTCCCCACCCTGCCACCTCTGTGTGTGGCCCTCTGAGCCACACTGAGCCGAAGCACTAAGCTGTCATCTCTGCTACACTTGGCGAAGCATCAATGCAAGTGGTCAGAGCTGCTGATGCACCCATGCACTGCTGGGGGTGGCCCCTGTTTAAAAATGAAAAACAAAAAAAAAAGACCAGTGATAGCTAGGATAAAGTAGTGACTGCTAATAGACTTGGATCTGGGAAATTCTTGGCTTTCCCTGCCTCAGTTTACTCCTGCGTAAACAGTAGAGAGTAATGTCAACTTCTTTGGAATGCAATGATGAGAGCTTAATGAGTTTGTAGGTTTTTCATTTCGAGTCATGCCTGGCACATCCCAGTAGCACATGTGTTAGGACTGGCTGTTATCCCACCCCATGCTGTCACATAGGATTCACCAAACCGAACTGTGAATTTCCTTAAGTTCTGTCTCAGTCCAGCTGTGTTGAAGTCACCTTTCTGGCCGCAGCTTTTCTGTCTGCTCTCTGGGGTCACAACAACACCCCTCACTTCATTGGGTTGCTGAGTGACTGATGAGAAGAAAAAATGCTTCCAGTGGGGCCTGGCTTAGAAAAATATCAGAAGTCATGAGACTTTTTGATTTTGGTTGCTTGGCTCAGGGTTTGTCCCCAGCGGTGCTGTAAGGGCGGTGTGGTGCTGGGGGGCGGGGGCTGAAGCTCCACAGTGCTCCAGCCCTTTGAGCAGCCACCCGTGCCCAAACCGACATGTCAGTGAGCTCTCCAGGGTGACCCCGAGTGTCCCCCAGCTTGATGTCAAGGAATATGCAAGTGTTTGCCCGTTAAGTGAGCAGCTGAAAAATGATTCCTGGGGATTAGGTCAAATGAGATTGGAAAAGGCAGATGGGAAAGAACAGCAGAAAGATGAGGAGTTTACATTATGGAGCATATTGTATGCACTGGCTTTAATATGTATGAGATAGTTTTAGTGTGTTTATTTTATAGTTGTGGAAACCGAGGCTCCCCAAAGTGAAGGTATCCGGCTAGTAAATAGCAGAATTGTGAGTCGAACTGGAAAGTCTGAATTCTTGGAGACCGGGTCACCACTGAAACTGCTTCTTGCCAGGTTCGGGCACATCTCTGTCCTGTCTCCTGTGGGACCAGGGATTGGAGCTGATGGAGGCCTGGGGACAGTGTCTAAATATGGACAGCTCGACATCAGACTCTCAGTGTTAGATTAGATATGTTGTAGTCACTTTGCTTGGAAAATGTACCATCGGAATGGCAAACTTAACAACTTGGAAAATTAGAGTTTCATGTGATTGAAAGTCAGCAAAACAGCAAGTTCAAGTTGTACATGTAATAGGACTACTTCTCTTGCTAATTTTCATTGTTTTGATCAGTAAGTAAGTCTTGGTTTGTAATGGACTGGAGCGATAGCACAGTGGGTAAGGCATTTGCCTTGCATGCGGCTGACCCGGGTTCGATTCCTCCGTCCATCTTAGAGAGCCTGATAAGCTACCCAGAGTATTTCGCCTGCATGGGAGAGCCTGGCAAGCTACCTGTGGCATATTCCATATGCCAAAAACAGTAATAACAAGTCTCAATGGAGACGTTACTGGTGCCCGCTTGAACAAATTAATGAACAACGGGACAACAGTGCTACAGTTCTACAGATTTGTAATATTCAGTTTCAAATTATGTGTATGCCAAGCTCGATGAAGTAAAATTTCTTTCATTGTTTTCACTTTTAAAAAACTTTAAGAATACTTTCATAGCTGATTTTTTATTTTCTTTCCCCTTCCTTTGTCCTAAGTACTGCTGTTTCTGTCTTGATTTCAACTAGTCTTCATCTTCAACCTCAGATCTAAACAATAACATAATAAAAGATAATTATCTCCAAAGCACATAAAATTTTAATGTATTTGAATCAAATAGGTAAATTGCAATATAAAGATTGAATAATGAACTGAATGTTTTGTTTTTGTTTGGGGGCCACACCCGGCGATGCTCAGGACCTGCTCTGGTGTGCGTGGGAGGCCCTACAGGGTGATGCCGGGAATCAGACTTGGGTAGGCTACATGCTAGGTGAGCACCCTGTCTGCTGTGCTATGAGGCCCTGAATGAATATTTCTCAGGAGTGTTTATTAGTCTTAAAAGTATCTTTTCCAAATTATTTTGTGAAATTAAAAGACAAAAAGGATGTTAATAAAGCCAACACATTTGAGATTTTGAATAGTAATTCTTCAAGCAAAGCTAAAATTTAAGCTTTTCCTTGTTTCTGGACCACACCCACGGGGTTTGGGGACTCTCGTACTGGGGATTGAGCATGCCCCCAGCCCCTGGAACTGTCTCCCTCAGTCCGAAAATTTTCAAGTAAAAAAATTAATTACATCTTACTAAAATTTTTTCTTAAGGAAAAACAATTGGGAATGTTAGAATTCTGACGCATCTGGCTGCTGATACACAGAATCTGTATGCTTTTCTCCTGCCGTCTACCCATCATTTCCCCTCATCAGGGGATACTGCCCCATGGCAGTGCTGAGAAGATGGGAGGGGGTGTTAGCTGACCCAGGTGCAATTGGGGGACACCTTCTGATAGTTGATTCAAGGATCTAAAGTTGTCGGGGTGCTGCTGAGTGATTTTTTTTTTCTGAAAAAGGGTCATGGGACAAAGTAAGCTTGGGAACCTCTGGTCTAGATTGAATTTATGCCCTATTTCAGAGGAATGTGAATCCTGATATCAAAGCAGCCTCAGTGGCCCCCTTGAACCACCTAACCATACAGACCCATGAGCATCTCTGGCACTGTGAATTGGAACGCAAAGAGCAGGAACAGGAAAGCAGTGTCTTGGCATGACTGAGAAACAGAAGTGGCTCGGTCACTAGCTTCCATTCATAGCATCTTGGGAGAAGAACTATTCCAGCCAGTTTCACGTGCTTCTTCTCTTACCTGAGCATTGATATCACTCAGGTCTACCCACACCCCAAAGCAGGGTTTCTCCCCGCTCCAAGCCACACTCTTGGCTGACCTTCCTGTTATTTATTTATTTATTTTTTTTGCTTTTTGGGTCACACCCAGCGATGCTCAGGGGTTACTCCTGGCTTCAGGAATTACTCCTGGCGGTGCTTGGGGGACCATATGGGATGCTGGGATTCGAACCCGGGTTGGCCGCGTGCAAGGCAAACGCCCTACCCGCTGTGCTATCACTCCAGCCCCATGACCTTCCTGTCTTTGAATGAAGCCTTTCAACCTGAGCCTCGTGGACAAGAGCTGTGGGCTGGACCCTGTCGGCGTGACTGTAGCTGTTTAGGGAAATGGGTCTATACCATCACGGACTACTGAGTAACAGAAGTGCTCTGTGTGTGTGTGTGTGTGTGTGTGTGTGTGTGTGTGTGTGTACATGTAGCTTTATGTTGGTGCTGTGATATATACTGCTCTCTAAAGCAGGGCAGGCTTTTGTGATTGTTCACATATTTAATTTGTCCGAGCAGCAGCTTTGTGAGGTCAGCTTCTCACTGAGCTGCTGAGGGGGTCAGTATGTTTCTTGGGGCTCAGCTCCTAGCATCTGAATCTCTGGGCTTTTCACTTCCAAGGTGTAAGTCTAGGTTGGGCTCCTCCCTCCCCTACTTCCCTCCCTCCCTTTCCCCTCCCTCCCTCCCTCCCTCCCTCCCTCCCTCCCTCCCTCCTTCCTTCCCTCCCTCTTTCTCCTCCCTTTCGCCTCCCTCCCCCTCCCTCCCTCCCTCCCTCCCTCCCTCCCTCCCTCCCTCCCTCCCTCCCTCCCTCCCTCCCTTCCTTCCTTCCTTCCTTCCTTCCTTCCTTCCTTCCTTCCTTCCTTCCTTCCTCCCTCCCTCCCTCCCTTCCTTCCTTCCTTCCTTCCTTCCTTCCTTCCTTCCTTCCTTCCTTCCTTCCTTCCTTCCTTCCTTCCTTCCTTCCTTCCTTCCTTCCTTCCTTCCTTCCTTCCCTTCTACTCCACACCCCTCCCACCCCTTCCCTATGTCTGGTCATGCCATTATAAAGTGGGCAAAGTGATACTCATAGTGGTTGGAGGAAGAAGAGGCGTGGGGAGCAGGTTCAAAGGCATCAGGCCAGCACAGTCAGTCCTAGGCTGTGGGGTCAGGTGGGTTGGGGTGATTCCAAGAGATGGGAGAGATCAGAATGGGGTAAAAACAAACAGGACCATGGAGCCCCAGCCTGACTCACATGGTCCAGGCAGGAGCCCTTTCCCTGAGCTCTGCACCAGGCCAGCTAGCCCGAGGGCAGCAGGTCAGGAGTGGCCAGAGCTCCCAGGCCCAGTGTGGCAGCCCCTGGCAGGTGTCACTAGAAGCTTTCTTTCTCATTTTTGTTTAATTTTCTTCAGATCGAGGGAGGGAGCCCCACTCTCCAGGCGGGCTAGGACTGGATAAGGATGGGGAGATGCCAGACTTGGCACCCAGGGCTTTGGGGTATAGGAACAAGGCCCACCTGGAGCCACATGGGAAGTTTCCATCTTGGCTCCTCTCCACAGAAAACCAGACCAAACCCCCAAATCTCCAACTGGGGATGGACATGGGGCAGTCAGGTGGCCTACTCTCCCTTCTGCTGATACTCCCCACTTTGTACCTGGCACTGTGCTGGGCACTCTCGTATAGTAGCGATGACCCACCCAGGTCATCTGAGGAAACTCCCCAGTCGGAGATAGCTGGGAGGAAGGACCGTTACGATATGCCCAGATATGTCCGTGAGGTATATACACAGCTGTAGGGTGTGCCAGGGTTCCTCAGCTGGCAGAGGGCGCTGGGGCGGGAACACGCAGGAGCAGAAATGCAAAGCAGACACGATGGCAGTGGTGGCGTGGTGGGTGCTGGGCTCTCTGGGCAGGAGGGTTGCGGGCACTGATGGGAGACGCAGAGAGAGGCGGCAGGTGCCGGGGTTGAAGACTCAGGTACCCCCTTGATTGCATAGACTGTGATGACGGGGTTTTCCCAAGTCTCCAAGAAAATTTGGATTTATTATCTACTGATTATTATCATTTACTGATTTGGGGGCCTCCTCTGTGGTGTTCAGGGGCTCCTCCTGTCATTCTTGGGCAACCGAATCCACAGTTCAATGCCCACAGGTTTGATGCAGCTCAGGCATTGCAGGGCTGGGGATGGCAGGGGCTCCCCGAGAGTCACCCCCCAGGGCCACACTGGATGGACCGTGCTGGGGGTCAGAAACCAGACCTGAGATTCAGATTTCCGGAAGGACCCTTGGGTGGAATCTGAGGACGGTTTCTTCAGGGATGCATTGGAGAGAAGGCCAGCAGAGGAAGGCCGGTGACTTTTCTAGGATCCAGGAGGAAGAGTAGGAACAGAGGCTGCATCATTGCATAGAAGAGTCTCCAGGAAGCCAGATTCACAGGTTGTGGTGGTGGGTGGGTTTTGGGGTGAAATGGGGAAGATCTCACATTTAGTGGAGTCACAATGGATGGTGGGTTTTGGGTGCGCTGTGAGGGGTCAGGGGAGGTAGGGGTGCCATTTGGGGGCTGATGCAGAGGAGTCTGTGGGAGGCCTTTGGGGGCATAGGGAGAGAGATGGTTCAGTGGGAAAGGGGGATTGAGGGTTCTGACAGAGAGTTCTGATGTCCTGGTGTTTCTTGTCCGTCCCTACGGGCTCCTGGCCTTGCGGATAAAGGTGGCATGATCCAAAGCTGATGCTCAGAGGTGGTCTGGAAGTCAAATCAGAGCTCAGCTTTGCTGCTGGGGGGCCCTCGGTGAGGCCAGTCTTGTACCTCTGCTCCTTCTCTTCAGAACATGAAGAATAACACCTCCCGCCCTGGGTGTCAGAGCGGCCCTGTTTCACTGTTCAGCACTCCTTTAACATCAGTGAATTCCAGAGGCCTCTTACAAGGGTCGTCTGGTACCCGTTAACTGGCAGCGTCTTTCTCTTTCTTAGGGATAAAATCTGGGTCCATCTTAAAAATGATGGTGTTTTTCAGATGACTGGCTAAAGAAACTCTGGTATATCTACACAATGGAATACTACGTAGCTGTCAGAAAACATGAAGTCATGAAATTTGCATATAAGTGGATCAACATGGAAAGTATCATGCTGAGTGAAATGAGTCAGAAAGAAAGAGACAGACATAGAAAGATTGCACTCATATGTGGAATATAAAGTAGCTGAGAGGTCCAAGCTTACAATGTTGCAATTTCTGGCAGATATTTCTCTGGACTTAGCTACTAAAATACTAAAATATAGAAATCCAAAACTGTGCGGCTTCTAGTGCGGCCTCCTGACCTCATATCTCTTCATTCTCATCAATGGAAAACAAATTATCAAATGCTTTCTTTTCAGCAGGTCGACTTTAGGGGGGAGAAACTCCAAATCAATGATAGTGAATTTTTTGTTGAAATATTGAATGTAATCAAAGTAAAGTGAAAGTAAAGTGAAATTTACCAGTTAACACATGCGGGGTGGGGGACTTGGGAGGTGGGGGGGAGGTATACCGTGATTCTTGGTGGTAGAATATGTGCACTGGTGAAGGGATGTTTGAGCATTGTATAACTGAGACTTAAACCTGAAAGCTTTGTAACTTTCCACATGGTGATTCAATAAAAGAATAAAAAAAAAATGATGGTGTTTTTGATGATATGAACTGCTTTAATTAATGTGTGCTTTGAAAATCGCAGGGTGGGATAGTAGACTTTGACAGCCTGTCTCCTCACTGCAGGTAAAGCAGCCTTCTGGCTTAATCTTCACAACGACAAACAAAATGTATTATGGCCCATTCCAGACAAATGGAGTCAACCTTCCAGGGAAGCTGGAACATCTAGAAGGCTCCCCTTCGTCTCGTATGACAGCGGAGTTGATAGATATTGAGGAGCAGAGAGGATGGGATATCTTTGCTCCTCCGTTGGGTCCCCCATCAGGGCTTCTCTGCCTTTCCTGTGGATCTATATCCTGGGACATGGACGCATGATCACACACATAGACGCTGTATGGAATGGGTGGTTTAGGGTTTACTCGGAAAGCTGGGACAATAATTTATGTTAGCCACTGACTTGAGAACACAGCTAACATCAGTGCATGGAGTGAGGCCCTGTCCTCAGAGCCTGGTTGCTGAGGAAGGCTCAGATTCAGAGTGAACTGTAACTAAACTGGGTTGGACCACTTCTAGGAAAGATGTTACAGGATGTAGGTAGGACGAGATGGAGGCATATTAAACACTTTTTTTTTTAAATTCCCGGGCAGGAGAGATAAGAAGTAATGTTGGAGGTAAAGCTCTTGCCTTGCTTATGGCTGCGGCGACTATGAGCCTGGTTCGAGTCCTGGTGCCATGTGGGCTCTACCAGGGGCTCTCCTGAGCACATTCTGATTGGGATGTAACCCTGTCTTTTGGAGGAGGTGACTCCCAAGTTCTCCTGGAATCTCAAGGACTCTCGGGTAACTCTTGAATTCTCAGAGAGCCCAGGGCCACCTCTGGACACACGCGGAAATGGACCAGAAGGGTCAGTAGTAGAGCCCGGTGATGTGGTACTGCCCAGATCCAGATGTGCTGGGGGCCTCCAGGCACACTCTACAGGGCTCAAAGGGCCACAAGGTTCTGGGGTCAATGTATGGGCTCCTCGCCCCCACGCCATCTCCCTTCCCCAGGCATATTGAAAAGGAAAAGTAAAAGGATGACTTCAGCAGTAGGATTTGACTTCTACGATGTGCCAGTGCTCCCTCTCAAACAGTTTTAGCGAGAAACATTTAAATTTATAATGTCCTGGACTGTAGAGGATCTTTTCTTATTTTGGTTTGTTTTCTGCTGGTGTGTGTGTGTGTGTGTGTGTGTGTGTGTGTGTGTGTGTGTTGAGGATGGGAGAAGGTTGGTTTGAGCTATGGCCAGCAATGCTTAGAGCTGACTTCTGGCTTCGTGCTCAGGGCTGAGTCCTGGTGGGGCTCAGGGAAGCTTATGTGGTGCTGAGGATTGAACCCAGTGTGGCTGTATGCAAGGCAAGCACCTTGCCCTCTCTCCTATTGCTCTGGCTCCCACGGTGGATCTTGGAGGACCCTCCTGACTGGTCAGCAGAATCCCTGAAGGAAAAGGAGAATATTTAGGTGCAAGGAAGCAAGATTGGGTCTTGGCTCAGCTGTGACATGTGTTGACGTTCATGACGTTCATCAGGGTTCACAAAATGAGATCAGGGCTAACAAACGATGTACAGGATGGTGGGGTCTGCATGGGTTGGAGAGCAGGTCCTAACCCTGAATGGCCGTATCTCCGTGGGGACCCCACATGCCATCCCCTGTGACCTCAGGGCCCAAGTGGGCATTGGAAGGTGGCTGTGACCTGCTCCTCCCTCTGGCACATTGGAGATGGGAGCAGGCCAGCCTGGAATGCTTTGATTGAAGACAGAGCCTGTGGGTTTGGGCTGTTTTCACTCAGTCCCTCCTGTTCGTGCTGTGAGCTGGTCCAGACTCCCCGTGAGTGGCCTGATTTGCACAGACCCGAGCTTGTTACTATCTTCCCCAGAGCAGGTGATGATTCGGCCACAGCAGGGCTGCGCTCTAGTTAGGCCAATGGGATAAATGTTTATTAAATTGTTACTGAAATGTTTTGGTAAGAAGAGTAATCCCCCTCCCCCCAACACATACACACACACACTGAAATATTATATACGCTATAAATTTAGTTCCTTTTAAACAATGTTATTATGCTTGTTGAGGGGTGGGAGCTGAGTCCCATAAAATAGTCCGTGTCAACTCACAGACTCTGTAAGGAGAATGTGGTTTAAATGGGCAGCGCCAGAAGTGAGAGTTCCTGGGAGCTCTTCGTTACCCTGTCCTGAGATAGGAACCATTGACAAGGGGTTGGAGCCAAGCCTGGGATTCGCCTTCTTGCGAGAACACAGCTCTTCTGTTCTGGACCTGGTTGGGAAGGGAAGCGGGGGAGGGCAGGAGGGCTGGCTGACACACGGGGCTCAGCACGCCCAGGGCATGGCGTTCTGGTTCAGCCTGACATGAGCGCTCAGCACAGGAGCCAGGCGAGCGGGAGGCGGGAGGAGGGACCTTGGCAGAGAGCAAGCACTGACCAGAGCTGTCGGGCAAGCACGTTGAGGGAACCTCAGCCCCATCTACGCATCAGCTTTATCTGGAGTGTCTGTGAAGAAGACTCAGGCCCTAGTGCCAATGGATGGACAGATCCCAGGCAGAGAGGCAGGCATCGGGTCTGCAAGTCCAGAGAGGTTTGGTCCTGATGAGGGGGCTTGGTCCTTCTGCTCGGGGTTGCTGAAGGTGGGAAAGGCGCTGAGCTCCAGGAATAATCTGAGCAGGCTACTCCAGAAAGTGCGGTGGGAGTTGGCCGTTCCGGCTTCACCTTCAAGGTCTGTCATCGAGAGAGGGGAGCTCACTCTTCCATGGCACCCCAGGGAACCCTGTTGGGGGTTGGGGGGCTGTGTCTCTGGCAGGAGGAGGCTCCGTGGTCACGTCCCATAGCGGAAACTGGAGACCAGAGCAGATGAGCACACGAAGGCCGACCGGGACCAGATGGCATGGTGTCAGATGGCACCTCAGGGGACTTCTTGGGTCACGGTTTTGTTTGTACCCCTTGTAAACGAGCCCTGTTCAGTGACATTCATCAGTCTTTTTGAGCATTTACTGAGTGTTGCCAGCCTTGCTGCCTAAATTCACTCTAGAATATGATTCACTCTAAGGAAGCAAAGACAGAGAGAGAGTGAGAGTGGGAAAGAAAGAGAAGAGTTAATTATTTGACTAGCTAAGCCATAGATACCTCTTTGTCTTTAGAGGCCAGGCTGAGCTTTCATTTATGGGATCTTTACTGGAACCCTCTGAGTTAGACCCTGTTTCCTGATCCTTCTTTTGCAGAGCCCCAGAGAGGGAAAGCAAGCTGCCCACAGCCACACAGCAGCGTTGGTCCAGCTGGTGCCGACATTCGGGGCCTCTGCAGGAGCAGAGGGCCTGGTCAGGGATGGTTGCACAATCAGGGGTGATGATGCTCCTCTCTTGGCTGTGTTCCGTGTGTTCTTGGAGCTGTACCTCCACAGCACAGCCCTCGTGCTGTTTGTTGTGTCTGCTCCCCGGGCCACGACTTCTGGAGGACGGGAGGAGCTCTGACACCCGCCGGCCTGGCCTGGCAGCGGAAGGCCGCGAGGACGGCTCCCTTAGTGAGACCCCGGGAAGCATCGGCACGCGTCGCCTCGTTAGCGCATCCTGGCTCTGCTGTTCTGCACAGAAAGCCCTGCTTGGCGAGGCCAGGAAACTGGGCCAAGGTGACACCTCCCTCCAGCCTGTCTGTGGCTGTGCAGAGGTCTCCGACTCTCTGTGTCACGTGAACCCCAGTGTCCCGGGCAGTCCACGTGTGGAGGAGAGAGCCCAACGGCCGTCGCTCTCAGTGGCTCGGGAGAGCAGAGCCGAGGCTGGGTCTCTCATCCCAAACTCCAAGGGGTTGATTCTTCTTCCCCGTGTGCCTCCTCGAGAAAGAAGATTCTGGATGACTCTGGGAATCCTGGGTGACCCCTCCATCAAGCAGGTCCATCAGGTGAGAAGGCATGTGAGCTGCGGAGCACTGAACATCAAGGAAGCACTTGACTCCGTGATCTGTTTGCAGCGGGTGCCTGGGCCCCTGCCCAGCCTTGACAGCGTATCTCTGGCTCTCCCTTCTGGTCAGCACCACACACAGGTGCCACCGATGGCGAAGAAGGGACTTGTGATCCAGTTCTACTTTCCCTTGATCCTCTCAGGCAACCACTTATTCCCTGATGGTAAAATGCACAGCGTGTGCAATTGCTCTTGGAACCTTGTTTGCATTTTATATCAAGGGTCGTGACTGATGGTAATCAGGGCTTACTCCTGATGGTGCTCAGGGGACCCAGTGCAGGGCCGGCAATGAGATCTGCTGTGCCTGGCACCAGTCAAGTGTTGTACTGACTATATACTCTTTCTGACTCCACCAGGAGCACTTTTTCTCAGAGTCCAGCAAGGGTGTACTCTATCCGAGAGGTTGTGCGATTCATCCCCATTTCCCAGCTCCAGAATCTGCCCAATGCATCTGCCCAGATGGCACCATGTTGCCCTTGGCTCAACTCCCTTGACTCTGCCCTTTGGTACCTGACTATCCTGCTTCCCGCCTCTGCGTCTGAACAGCCCAGGCACTTCATCTATGAAGGCCACATGCTATCTGTCCCTGGCACTAGCTGACTTTGATGCGTGTGTGGATGACAGGATTTCCGAGGGAGGGTAAGGAAGTGAGTGTGGCAAGGGGAGGGTTTGTGTCTATTGAAGGTTGGAGACTGGGACATTTCTGAGAAACGGGGCTGCCGTAGGGGAGGGGGGAGGCTGACCACTCAGAACTTCTGGGATGCTTATGTAGAAGTTGGGTTTGTGCAGACCTCAGACCTTGTGAGCCACCGGGATGGTCCTTGCTGGTCAGCCTCTGTGGTGGCAGCTTCCAGAAATTTCAGGAGTTCTGGAAGAGTTCGGGAGTGGAGGAGCAGGGCGGGTCAGGAGCTGAGGTCTTGCTTTTGCATGCTGGCTCTGCCTTTGAGTAGCGACGCAGCCTAGAGAAAGTCACTTCCCTGGTTTCAGCCTTGCCTCTTTCCATCTGTAAAGTGGGGGTCCTCGTGCCTCGCCTACAGTGTCGTTCTAAAACTCCAGCTTCGTGGAGTGTGGGGTATGGTGCTTCTGTGTGTTTCTCATCTTGAAATTGTTCAAGAAGAAGAGTGTTCCGGCCGGGCAGTGTTTGCTGGTCCCTGGATGGCTGGGGGAAGATGTTGCGACACCTTTTCAAAGGAAAGTGTCTTGTACCCGCTTGAGCACGGCCTGTGAGGCGAGGTGGGGGCTAAGCGTCTGCAGGCCCTAGCTATAGTAGACCAGAGGAGAGCAGAGGAGAGCCAGAGAGAGACCAGAGACAGCTCGACAGGGATGTGGCGGACGCTGACCTTATCTACAGCACCGCATATAACCCCTCCACCCCCCCACCCAGCCCTGCTAGGAGCGATCCCTGAGCACAGAGCCAGGACTAAGTCCTGAGCAGCACTGGTGTGACCCCAGCGGTGAAGGAAACGGCTAAGGGAGATTAGAATGGGGAGTGAGCCCGGAGCCAGGGGGGCGCATGCTACCCCTTTCCTAGCCCTTCCTGGGCGAACACCGCCAGCACCCGCCGCAGCACCCCATTGCTGTGGCTGCTTCTCTCCCGCTGCTGGACGCCAGGTCTGTCCAGGCACTGTCAGCCCCTGCTCGGAAGCACACGGGACACCTGGCCCTCCCTTTATCTGCAGCCAGAAGGTTCTCTCCATCTCTCATCGGGGTCTGCCCTCTCCTTCCAGGCTGCCCCCAGAGTTCCACCCAGAATCCAAGCTTCGATTTTACCTGGACGGCTCCTGGTCACACCCATTAGGCTTCCTCTCTGGTCCCCTCTGGCCCTCAGGGATGACCGCATCTCACGGCCACTGTTACATCTAACTTTTCTGGGGGGTGGTGTTGGGTCCCCAGCGAGAGCTGTAGGCAAGGAGAGAGACTTTGGGTGCTCCCCCCCACTTCCTGTGTTGAAACTATGCTGGGTCATGATGAGCACCCATGGGAGTTGCTCCAAATACACTTAATTGATCCACATATGTCCTTGGTGTGGGCAGGCTTGGCAGCCGGAGAAGAACTCGAGATTCTCAGGGGAACACTTCCTGCCGCCTTGAATAGTGCATCGCCAGCGCCACCAGCCCCCGGGAGAAACCGAGATTCCCTGCCCGGGAGACTTTTCACACCCTCAGCAGAGAAGGTGCAACAGGTGTTGCTGGAGCACTGATTAAACAATTAGCACCCTGCCCTGGCTTCCTGTCCCTCTGGCCAGAGTCCCCCATCCTTATGCCAGGCAGCACCAGTGTGAGCCTGCCTCAGGCTGGGAGGAGTGTGCGTGCGTGTGTGCATGCGTGTGTGTGTGTGTGTGTGCATATGTGTGTGTGTGTGTGTGTGTGTGTGTACACAGGTGAGGCAGCATTATTGTCTCTGCGCCTGGCTCTGCTGAGCGGAGGTATCTAGGGCTGTACCACGCTGTGTTGTGGACAGAAGGAAGTACGGACACTGCTGTCTGCCAGCCACAGAGTGGAGGTTCGGGTACTTTGGGGAGTTTTGGCCTCTTGTAGGCTGGAGGTCTGGGATGCCAGCACCATGGTGCCGTTGCATGTGGCAAGCGTCTTCATCCGGGAACCTGGACTAGTCAGAGGAAGGTGTCGTGTCGTGAGACAAAGCCTAAGTAAGGGAAGGACAGCTGCTTCACGACTGCCCGGAGTTTACTGGCACTGCCAGCTGCTGTCTGGCCACAGGACCAGCCACATGCTAGAGAACCCAGAACTGGCTTGCGCAGGGCACAGGGGCAGTAAGGCTGGGCACCCCCAGGCTGGTGTCAGAATCTGGGAGCCTGACCTGATCACGCAGTGCAATAGGAGCGGAGGGGTAGGGCACGCTGCCCTGTCTCTGGTTCTGGCTTAGCGCTGGTTCTCCCACTGGAATCAAGGTTTGACTGTGCAGAATCCAGGCTGGAGGTGGACGTCCTGTTCTTTTCCTGTTACACTGACTATGAAAGTCACACAGATGAGTGTAGTCCTTCTATGTCTGTCCCTCTCTTTCTGACTCATTCCACTTAGCATGATACTTTCCATGTCTGTCCATTTATAAACAAATTTCATGACTTCATTACTCCTAACAGCTGCATAGTATTCCGTTGTGTTGATGTACCAAAGTTTCTTTAACCAGTCATCTGTTCTAGGGCACTTGGGTTATTTCCAGATTTTGGCGATTGTGAACAGTGCTACAATGAACATATAGGTATTTGTGGAGTATAGAAGAACATCACATGAGGCTGACACCCAAGGACAGTAGATACAAGGGCTAGGAGGATTGTACAATAGCTGGAAGACTGCTTCATGAGTGGAGGGGAGAAGGCAGATGGAATAGAGAAAGGGATCACTAAAAAATGATGGTTGGAGGAATCAGTGTGGATGTGAGATGTGTGCTGAAAGTAGATAATGGACCAAACATGATGACCTCTCAGTGTCTGTGTTGCAAGCCATAATGCCCAAAAGTAGAGAGAGAGTAAGGGGAACATTGTCTGCCATAGAGTCAGGGGGAGGGTGGGAAAGGGGGCATATACCAGGGATATTGGTGGTGGGGAATGTGCACTGGTAGAGGGATGGGTGTTTGATTGTTGTGTGATTGTAACCCAAACATGAAAGCTTATAACTATCTCACGGTGATCAATAAAATTTAAAAAAAAAAGAAAGTCACACACTCCCCTAATTTGTGAGTTCATCCACTCACCTTGCAGGGACCCCTGAGCAGGGCACCCTAGACCAATGAGGATGGCTGAGAGCACCCCTGGGCCCCTATAATCTGCTGCTCTCAGTCTTTCTAGGAATAAGACAGGGCAGAAATCAATAAGTGCATGCTAGACAGTGGAGCGGGAGCACTGATTCGTATCCTGGAGCGGAGTTTACTTAAACGTCCTTCTCGGCTGTTTGGGATTCTAATAGCCACTTAAAGTACGACCTTGAGAAGCCTTTTGAGTCAGTGCTCAGGGGCAGCAGGGCTAGGCAAGGGTGGAAGCACCCCATTGATCCGTGCAGCTGTGCCCAGATGAAGTCACTCCATATGCCATTAGTGAAAATTTCTCTTGGAAGTCACTTCATTGTTCTCTTTGTCTGTAACTGAAAACCACGAATATCAGTGGCTCAGACCAGATAGTCACATTTTGTTTTGTTTTGTTTTTCTCCATAAATATCTGGGTGAATTCCAAGGGATGGGGACCTGAGATTTCAAGAACCCCAGGCTCCTTCTCTCTCGGATGGTCTTGATTTTATCCCAGGCAAGCAGCCTCTGTGTTCTTGAGAGGGATGGAAGGAGGATTATCTATGGGTGGTTTCCCAGGAAAGCTAACGCTGTCACACAAAGGTAAAACACATGGCAAAGATTTTATTGAACTTAATTCATGAGGGGACTAGAAAGATTGTTAGAAGGAGAACTAAAAGCAAGCTTGCAGGCTGGCCAACTTCTGAAGTGGGGTCCCGGGGACTGGCTCTAAGACTGCCTGGCCTATGTGAGGAGGTCAGGGGTTTCATCCTCGCCCCTGTCCGCTAGCTGACCGTGGGATCCCCGACCTCTGCTGTGGGCATCCCTGGTGCCAGGACAAAGAGGTAGAATGCAGAGTATCAGGATCTGGAACATCACACCCAAGTTTGTGTCACCCCCCCCCCCTCCACACACACACACATACACCCATGAGAGACAACAGCAATAACAAGAAAAGGAAGAGAGAAGGGAACCGGGAAGAGCTCTGAAGTGATGCTCAGATTCGCTCCGCCTTCCCCAGGACTGGCTGCAGTATCTATCGGCATTATCTCTCCTGGCATCTCTCACATTGCCAGGAATTGGGTTCATGGACACTGTGCATAGTTTTGTCCCATGCACAGAGCGTAAAGTAGCTGAAGGATGGCCAGAAAGAATGCAGAATACCAGGCTCTAGACAGGATGTGCTGCCATTTTTTGTCCATTTCAGATTCTTCACGTTTCCTGACCAGCAAAAGGTGCAGAGAGAAAAGGGAGTTTATCTGCTTTCTCTCTCTCTCTCCTCCCTTTTTGGGTCTCACCTAGTGATGCTCAGGGGTTACTCCTGGCTCTGTACTCAGGAATCACGCCTGGTGGTGGCTCAGGGGACTATATGGGATGCTGAGAATTGAACCTAGGTCGGCCATGTGCAAGGCAAACACCCTACCTGCTGTGCTATCGCTCCAGCCCTATCTGCTTTCTCTTCAGGAAAGTCTCTACGAATATTGATACACCTACACTTTCATATAAGTTATAGTCATAACTGAGAAGTAAGCTCACCCCTGGTTGCAAGTAAATTGCAGATGTGCCCTTCATAAAGCCGTTTTGTTTGGGAGAGGGGTTCTGGGCCTTGTGGGTTACTGCAGCATTATTCTCGGTAGCAGTCAGAGGTCCTTTGCATCATTTATGATAAGTCCATAAGCTGAAATATTACGTAGCTATTGAAAGAAGGGGATGGCTGTGTTATATTCATGAAAGATCACCAAGATCAGTGAACAGACATACACAGATGTGTCTAATGGGCCGGTACTGGAGCTGGGGAAGTGGATGAATATGCTTCTGAACACACAGGTTCTGTCTCCAAGGAACAAGAGAAGAAGAGAACTATTTCTTGGTGCCCTGGGGCTCAGAGTAAAGAGGGAGGCTGACTTTTTGTTCTGTGTTTGGCATTTTCTGCAGTTGCACAGTGTTTATGATTATTCAGCTGTTTCAGCAAGAGGCCAGGGCCAGGGAGACACTCAGACCGCCGCAGCAGGTAGTTTGCATGTGGGAACTCTGGGTCCAATCGCCGGGACGTGGTGCCTGGACACGGCCAGGAGCAGCTCCTCAGCGCCCCATTGGGCATGGCTGCAGCACGCCCAGACATAAGCCAAGAGAGAAAAGGAAGTCCAGACCAGGTCCTGCCGGTTCCCAGCTGTGGGCCCGGTTTCTAGATGGTCACGGCAGGCTGTCCCTGGAGGAGAAGAACGATGCAGTAGGACGTCAGCTGGAGGGTGCTGAGGGGCGGGGTGTAGGCCTGGCATCTGGCGGCTCCCAGCGTCAGTGCCGGTGCCCATGTAGGCCCCTGAGCACTGTGTGTGAGCCATTGATGCCCACCCCAGGCAGAGCTCCTGGCCCCATGTTCAGGCTTCCCTTTTTATTTTGTTGATCCATGTCTTTGAGGGCTTTGTTGTTTTTTAAAAAATTTTATTTTATTTTATTTTTTTGCTTTTTGGGGTTACACCTGGCAATAGTCAGGGGTTACTCCTGGCACTGCACTCAGTAATTAGTCCTTGAGGTGCTCAGGGACCATATGGGGTGCCGGGGATCGAACCTGAGTTGGCCACGTGCAAGGCAAATGTCCATCCCCCCCCCCAAATTTAATTTTTAATTGTCTGTAGATTCTCATTATCATGAGATGCACAGTTACAAAGCTGTGCATGATCGCGCTTCAGTCATACAATGTTCCAACACCATCCCTTCCCTAGTGCACATTTCCTACCACCAGTGTCCCCTGTTTCCCTCCCGCCATCCCCAGCCTGTGGCAGGCACTTTTGTTCTCTCTCTCTCTCTCTCTCTCAGTCTCTTTTTGAGGAGCTGTGCTCTGGGGCCCCGGGCCACTCCTGGTGATGCTCAGCTAACTGGGCCCGGAGATGCGGTGCTGCCGGGGCCTGCCTCCTGGTGCAAGGTATGAGCTCTTGGGAGTTCAGAAGCCTGGCATGTTGCCTCAGCCTTGGCTGCTGCTATGCTGTGTGGCTCTGGGCCAGTGGCTGCCCCTCTCTGGGCAGAGGTTTCTCTGCTGCCACACACTTGTTGCACTTGAAGGAACAGTGCAGGCTGTTTGCAGGGGAACAGAAGTGTCAAGGCTTGTTAAAAACTGTAAAAAGTTGCTCCAGAGAAGGAGCATCCGCAGAACTCTTACCTCCTCCAGGAAACTGTCTTGGGAGCAGGAAGACTGGAACACAGAGCCTCACTCGGGAACTGTGTTGCGGGCAGTGAGGGAGCCCCGTGGCGTCCAGCCCCAGCTGCTGAAAAGGCGAGGCAGCCTTGGGGTGTGATGAGGACATCGCAGAGCCCATGATGGCAGCTCCTCGGCCGCTGGTGGCTGCTGGGCGGCCTCCGGTGGGTGGCATCTCTGAGCCGGGGTGTGTAACAGCAATGCCTGGCGCATGGCGAATGGGGAATGCTTGGACGGGGGACAGGCGAGGTGGTGGGCACAGTGGCGGGCGTGGTGGTGTTCTTCCCTGCTCCTGCGGCACTCATTGCCCCGGGTCTGGAGCCTCCTGGGAGGCGGCAGCCCCAGCCAGGCACTGTGTCAGCGGGGAGGAAGTGACTCTCTGAGGAGTTTCTGAGCGGGCACCTGCAGGAGAGCTCTGGGCACAGCTCTGAGAGATGCACAGGCCAACTCGAAGACAAGGACTCTTGAGAAAAAAACACTAAAAGCCCATGACTGGAGTTGTGGGCCCTGCTGCGGCCAGGAAGGAGCGAGTTTGGGACGGATGGAGTAGGCTCCTGGCATCCACGCTAAGCCTGGTGTGGTCTTGCCAGCCAGGAGGCCTTTGCTGCTTCCTGAGGCACTTAGCTCAGACCCTGTCAGGGCTGGGGAGCCGCCCCCCTCCCTCGGCTTCTCTCACCATTTCTGAAAGAAGGACCTTGAGGCGACCCCGGCTGCATTAGCCCGGAAAGGCTCCCGGGGTTAATGGCTGAGACGCAGATGGCCGTTTCTCAGATTCTGCGGCAGAGGCCTCTCCGCCTCCTCCAGCTGTGTCCCTGGGCATCATTGCTGACCACTGGGGGGACGGGGCAGGCTCAGGGGGCCAAGTGTCCCCTGTCACAGAGAAAGCTGCAGGGGGAAGGGCCCTAGGGGAGTCACCCAGAGTCACCTAGAGTGTCAGGTGCCTGCCAGGGCCCGGGCCACTGGCTCCCTGGGTCCGTCACTTCTCAGCTGGGCCATAGGTATCCCCAAACCACTGAACCGAACTGGAGATTTGTGAAACGGGAGCCTCTAAGAACACAAATAACCTTATTTTTTTTTTAGTTAAAGATTAAAAAAAACAAAAAAAACAAAAATGGGGGGGCACACCCAACAGTGCTCAGAACTTACTCTTGTTTCTGTGCCAAGGAGTCATTCCCAGTGGGGCTCGGGGGACCATATGTGGTGCCGGGAATTGAACGTAGGTCGGCCACATGTGAAGCAAGTGCCTTCGCGCTGTGCTGTGTCTCTGGCCTTGGGAAGCCACTGTAAGAGGAGCAGCCGTGGGAGTCTGACGTGGCCAGACACGGACTCGGGGATTGGTTTCTAACAACAGATGGGGTTTGAGCGTGGAGGGTGTTCAAATTGGAGGGGATCAAAGGTGAACCCCCCATACCCTGACCCCGTCACTCATGGCCCTGAGTCTGTGGTGGCTGGGTACCACGTGGAGAAGGCCTGGACTGAGAGCAGGAGGGGCCACGGGAGCCTCCTCTGCAGGAGCGAGGCCTTCTGCAAGGGCCCACCTGAGGCACCCGGGAGGGGGGTTGTTGGGGCAGGTTTCCAGGGGGCTGCCCAGGATCTGTTCCATTCCTGGCTGTGGAGCAGAAGTCCGGGCTGATTTCTCCTCCAGTGCGGCTCACTCCTGCTTCACCGGAAGTGCTCAGGGGACCTTAGGTGGGTCCAGGATTGAACTCAGATCACCCACGTGGATGGTAAGGGCCTTACCCGCTCTATTGTCCCTGTTGTCCGTCTGGCCCATCCAGTGGAATTGTAGTTTTCTTAGCTGAGAACTGAGAAGGCAAATAAAACGCGTAGATGAAAGAGGCAGCTCTGTGTGTGTGTGTGTGTGTGTGTGTGTGTGTGTGTGTGTGTGTGTGTGTGTATGGTGTGGTGGGGGGGCGGATTATGGCGTCTGGGCCGGGGGAAAGGAAGCTGCGTGCCCCATATCTCAGGCCTGGGAAACGAGGGAGGCCCAGGCGTCCTGCTTCCTCGAGGGCCCCCAGCAAGAAGTGTCCTGCAGGGGAGTGCGGGAGTGTCCACAGGGCAACTTTGTAGCCTGCAGGGAGGACGGCGGCTTTGGCAGCACCTCTGCCACCGTCCTCGGCCACACTTGTCTGGTAGTTGGGCAGAGCTTGGGAAGGGGAAGGGGGGTTTGGCCGCGCTCTAGGCTCTGGCTCTGTCTGCACAAGTTGCCTTGAACTGGGGGGGCCCGTGGGTGCTCTTGGCCTTTGGCCTTTCCTGCCCAAGCTCCGTGCTTGGCTCTGCCTCCTAAATGGTCCCAGGCACCCCACTTTCCAGCAGGGAGGGGTTCAGAGGTCTGTGTTCCCACCCTCTTTCTTCCTCTGAGTCCAGGAGAATTGCCCAGTGCTATAATTGGGTCCTGAGCCAGGCCCTCATTACCATTTAAGACAGTGCTAATCTCATAAGAGGATTATGCAGGATATTTGATACCCACCCGTCCCCTCCCTCTTTCTTTGGTCTTTGGTGGTTTAGGGTCAATCAAGAGTGATTTTTTTTTTCTCCTCAGTGTTTAACAGGAAGTGTTTTTGGTAAAGTGTTGGTTTGGGGGGGCATGCAGTGTCCCGAGGTGCTTTTGAGGTTGGTGTTCTCTCCCTGAATTCGGAGAGAATTCCATCCCAGGCCTCTTGTTTGTTTGTTTGTTTGTTTGTTTGTTTTGAGCTGGTGTCACAGCAGGTGAACTGAGCTGGGGTTGTGGATTCTCTGGTTCCCTTTCCCAGGTTCTTGCAGTGACCTGGGCGCAGAGCTGTCTGGTCTCCCTGCGCTGTCCTTGCCGCTGTGTGCCCTGCAGGCTGCCATGTCCTCTCTTCCTTCCTGCTTGGCTCTGTGACCTTAACACAGCCCCTTCCTGGAGCCGTCCCTTCTGAGGAGCCATCAGCCTAAGTGACACTCTCTCCAGCACTTGTGCAAAGCCAGAGGCTTTCAGTGAGAATATCCATCCTTTCTGCGGGAAGAGGTAGAAGAGGCCGTCACATCTGTGCATGCTTTATCTTGTTGGCAAGGATAAACTCGGGAGATGGCTGGCGCTGCTCACCACGGACCACAGGTCATCGCCAGGACCCTGGCTAAGTAGCGTTCTCTGTCAGAAGGCGTCGCCCCTCTACCGCTGTCGTTCTGGGGGAAAGCACCCCCGAGTCTCACTGTACCTCTGAGTCCTAGCAGCCACCTCACTGAGTCCTGGCAGCCCCCCCTCCCCCACGCCATCCAGGGTTTGCTCTGGGGTGCTGCATGTGAATGCCAGGAAGTAAGAATGATGGAGTCAAGTGGATGTCACCCTTAGGATCTGGCAATTAAAGCAAAACACATCCCAGGCTCAGACGGGCCTTAGCGTTGAGCTCTTTTTTCTTGGTCTGTGAAGAATACCAGAAGTGTACACACACACACACACACACACACACACACACACACACACACGTCTTTATATTTTCATTTATCCCATGTTCATGCACTGGACTTCCACCTACCATTATTGCTGGCATGGTGTGATACGGAGATCTGATGCCTTCCCCTGTGAGCCTGCGGCTTTGGGACTCTTCCCTGCCTCTCAAGCTGGAATGCAGGGGACAGTGTGTCCCAGCTCACTGCTGAGTGGCATTTGTTCGCTATCTCGGGGAGTGTCATGAGTTAAAGTTTGGGGGTGTCCTGGCAGGCTCTGACCCGTGGTTTCTCAGGGGCTGAGGCTAGCTGCACTTTATGCAGGTGGAGGCTCCGGGAGTATCCCTGCCCCCACCCCCTCATACCTTGTCTCTGAGAGAAGCAGGCCCACCCTGGCCAGATGCCAGACTTCTGGTGAAACTCCTGGCTTTTGTTTGTTTTGTTTCAATGAATCTTCCTTTCCTTATCCTAGATTCCTGCCATCTTATTATTATAACTATCTTTCTGGTGCCAGGACTTTGCTTTGGGAAAACTCTCACTTTCCTTTTTTCCACAGCCCTGCTCCCTGCCCAGGAGCCCCCCCTCCACACACCCCTGCCCGCCAGAGCACCTTTCCCAGCCTCCTTTCGAATCTCCACGTACCTTTCCCTGGTTGTTGGCGGGTGAAGGGGCCTAACCTGGGCATGAGCTGGGAGGCTGAGTTCCCTCAGGGTTGTTGCACTTTTTAAAAAATATTTTTTATTAGAGAATCACTGTGATGTACAGTTACAACTTATGAACTTTTGTGTTTGCATTTCACTCATACAATGATCATTTACCCATCCCTCCACCAGTGCCATTCACTGCAGCACTGTTTACAATAGCCAAAATCTGGGAAAAAAACGGAGTGCCCCCAAACAGATGACTGGTTAAAGAAACTTTGGTACATCTACACAATGGAATACTATGCAGCTGTTAGAAAAGATGAAGTAATGAAATTTGCATATAAGTGGATCAACATGGAGAGTATCATGCTAAGTTAAATGATTCAGAAAGACAGAGACAGACATAGAAAGATCGCACTCATCTGTGGAATATAAAGTAACAGAATGGGAGACTAACACCCAAGAGTAGTAGAGATAAGGAGGTCTGCCCCACAGCTTGGAAACTGGCCTCACATGCTGGGGAAAAGGCAGCTCAGAGAGAGAAGGGAACACCAAGTAGAGATTGTCACACTTTTAAAGCGAAACTTTGAGAACTAAATATGTGACTCTTCAGTGTGAATGGAAGGGAAGAGCTTACTCCTGTGTTGGAGGTGGGAGCAGTTGATACTGCCTTCCTGGATAGCTGTCTGGTAAAATTTATTGGACAGTAGAACTGTAGCACTGTCGTCCAGTCGTTCGTGGATTTGCTCGAGCGGGTACCAGTAACGCCTCTATTTTGAGACTTGTTGCTGTGTTTGGCATATTGAATACGCCACGGGGAGCTTGCCAGGCTCTGGTGTGCGGGCGGGATATTCTTGATAGCTTGCTGGGCTCTCCGAGAGGGGCGGAGAAATCGAACCCAGGTCGGCCGAGTGCAAGGCAAATGCCCTACCCGCTGTGCTGTCGCTCCAGTCCATCAAGGACAATACAAATATATATTTCTCATGACCCAAAAATTCTCCTTCTAGGTAAGAGTGAGCATATATGTTTATAAAGGATCATTTTTGGGGGAGGTGGGGAGGGTTTGGGACACAGTCATTAGCTCTCGGGGATCACTCCTGGTGGAACTCCAGAAACCATCTGTGGTGCCAGGGATGAAATCCAGGCAGGCTGCATGGAAATAAGTGTCTTTCCCTGACTAGGGAACATGATTAAAAAAATTTTTTTTACTAATTTTTTTTTTTTTTTTTTGCTTTTTGGGTCACACCCAGCGATGCTCAGGGGTTACTCCTGGCTTTGCACTCAGGAATTACTCCTGACGGTGCTTGGGGGACCATATGGGATGCCAGGGATCGAACCCAGGTCAGCCGCGTGCAAGGCGAACGCCCTACCCACTATGCTATTGCTCCGGCCCCTTTACTAATTTTTAAGTTAAGAGTTATTTTATTTTTATAGTAATTATACTATTATTTTATAATTAGGTGCTTTTTCAAAAAAATGTGTCACTTAAAATATTGAAAAGTTGGAAAAGGACTATCAGAATAGGAGTAAGCTTTAGGTACTCAATTCAAATACTCCAGTGAAACAGTTGGTTAAAACTTGGCTCATCAGTGTTATGTGACAACCATGCAGTCATGCTGATAGGAAAGCATAGTAATTAAAATGCAGAGATCTGTCACATCTGTGTTGGTTAGATACACGTGCAGTAAAAATCCTTGCAGGTCATAGTGTGATGTTTGGTTTGATACTGTGGTTGAGTCAGCTCTGGCCTGTCAGAGTCAGGCTCTGCCACCACAATAGTGTTTTGTGTTTGTATCACCCTGGCAGCACTTAAGGACTACCTACACGGCCCAGTGCTCGCAGGACTATGAGGTATCAGGGATTAAATCTGGACCTCCTGCATGAGCTCCAGCTGTTGAGTTCTCCCCTGAACATGGTTGAGGACCTTCTCCTTGGCTTATTTAGTTGCATCAAATTTATAATTAAGAAAAAACAGTGCCTGTTGCAGGGTTGATTCAAATGGCTAAAATTATGTAAAGTAATGAAATTGGTACTTCGCACATAAGCAAAAGCTAATACATGTTAGCTGCTGTCATTTCTAGCTTATTCATGCCATGTACACCACTGAGAAATACAGCAGAGTGGAAGGAATATATTGCAAGTTGTCTTTGGGTAGTGAATCTTTTCCCTTTTCTACTGTTACTACTGTGAACTTATATAATAAACAAGTGTAACTGAATATCCACAGGGGCATAGAAAGTGGTTTTAAACAACAGTCCTGTGCAGGAAGTGACTCAAACAAAAGAATGTCTGCAGGGAGGGAGTGAGGGAGGGAGAGAGAGAGAGAGAGACAGAGGCAGAGAGACAGAGAGAGACAGAGAGGAGAGCCTGATGTGTGGTGTGTATGGTATATGTGGTGTGTGTATGTGTGTGTGTGATGCATGTGATATGTGTAAGGACTATGTCATATGTGGTGGAATGTGCGCCATGCTGCTCTCTTGCTCTTTCACTTTTAATGAATGCAGTAGCTAACTTCGTAATAGACTATGTGGTTTACATGCAGTGGGAATATAGTTTTCGGAACACCACCTTTCAAACACCCCACCTTTTAAAATCCTCAAATCATTGCAAGCCCTGCTCGCATGGAGGCTGCAGTAGGTTAGTGTTCCGACACTGTCCCTCCTAAGAAAGGAGCAGAGAGAACTTTGCCACTGCTGTCTCCCTGCCCCGGAGGCCAGCAGGGGCTGCAGCACCCAGCACCCGCTGCTTGCAGGACGCTGGAGAAACAAGAGGCGGCAAGTCATCCAGCTATAGGAGGAATCAGAGTCTCTGTCTCAGATTTCTTTTTTTTTTTATTTTTTTTATTTTTTTTATTTTTAAATTTTTTTTTTGAGGGTACAGTTACAGATTTATACACTTTTGACACTTTTGTGCTTATACTTCCCTCATACAAAGTTCGGGAACCCATCCCTTCACCAGTGCCCATTCTCCACCACCCGTAAACCCAGCGTCCCTCCCACCCTCCCCAATCCCATCTCCCCCCACCCCACCCTGCCACTGTGGCAGGGCATTCCCTTCTGTTCTCTCTCTCTAATTAGCTGTTGTGGTTTGCAATAAAGGTGTTGAGTGGCCGCTATGCTCAGTCTCTAGCCCTCATTCAGCCCGCAACTCCCTTCCCCCACATGGCCTTCGACTACAATGTAGTTGGTGATCGCTTCTCTGAGTTGCCCTTTCCCCGGAACGTGAGGCCAGCCTCGAAGCCATGGGGTCAACCTCCTGGTACTTATTTCTACAGTTCTTGGGTATTAGTCTCCCACTCTGATATTCTATATACCATAGATGAGTGCAGTCTTTCTATGTCTGTCTCTCTCTTTCTGACTCATTTCACTCAGCATGAAACTTTTCATGCCCATCCACTTAACTACAAAATTCTTGACTTCCTTTTTTCTAACAGCTGCATAGTATTCCATTGTATAGATGTACCAAAGTTTCCTCAACCAGTCATCCGTTTTGGGGCATTTGGGTTTTTTCCAGATTCTGGCTGTTGTAAACAGTGCTGCGATGAACATACATGTGCAAATGTTGTTTCGATTGTACTTTTTTGCCTCTCTGGGATATATTCCTAGCAGTGGTATTGCTGGGTCAAATGGGAATTCAATATCTAATTTTTTGAGAATCGTCCAAATTGTTCTTCGCACCAGAGTCCAGCAGGTCTCGAGAGGATGAGTAGGGGAAAGGAAGGTGTGCATTAGTGATCCTGCCACAATAGCTTCTCTGCTATTGGAATTTTGTAATCATTGGCCCATAGGGTACGATGTATTATCTGCTGCATAGCATAGAAATTTAAGTTCTGTTTTATTTTGTATTTTTTGGCATTTGTAGGATGTGTGTTTGTCCCATCAAAGCATTCCCTCTAAATATTTGGGATGAGGCATAAATAAAAATCAGTGCTGAGACTTGTAGATTTCTATCTCTTTGGCTTCAAAAGATGGCTGAGGGGGCAGCCCTCCACCCTCTTCTGGATTTGAAAGTTGACTTTCATCTGAGCCTAAGGATAACATTTATGAGATCAATACTGTGCCGGAAGTTTTAGCCAAGAAAGAATAAACTACTCTGGGTCTCAGTCATCACAACAGATGTTTGCTTAGGAAGGATGGGATTCTGGCCGGCAAGTTTCAGAAACGATGTTATTAAATGAGAACATCTAAAGGGTTCATCTTACCCTTTGGGATTCAGCCGTTCTAGCCTGCTTTCATCCTTGGCTTTTCCCATCTGCCTTATCTCCTTCCCAGGCCAGCTCTGTGAGCTGACAGTTCGAATTCAGAAAAACAGAAGACTCCGTTGAGCATCTGGCTTTGGTGGGGACTGACCAGTTCAGTTGGAACATGGAGAGGAGGTGGAGAGCTGGTTTTGATCTTCTTGAATGCCTGGCTTCTCTTTTTTTTTTTTGCCCTGCTTCAGCGCGCACCACGCATATTTCCAAAACACGCATAATGATAAAAACCTGTATAAACATTCTTGAATGTGCCACCAAATAGATCCAGTAGCTTGTAAGAATCTGGGATGTTTGCTGAGGATGGAAGCAAGTGAGAACAGTTCAGAGTGAGAGCCCGAAGGCTAGAGTAGATATTTAATCTTTGAGATGTTTAGAGACCAAACAAAAGCATGAACTTGAGCAGACGGACACAAGGATTTGGAGTGCAGGGGCTTCTGAGAGGAAAGTCTTGTCTTGAAGGTGAGGCCTAAGTAAAGTCAAAGGGAGGAAAGGAATCATAATCACCGTGATGATGATGTTTCCAGTGAGAGTAAGGAGTGTTCACCTTGCCAAGTTTAACTCCTGTGCATGTCATACAAATCCACAGGCAGGTACTCTGCTGCCCTTAGTTTTCAGGTTGACAGTGAGGTTGGGAGGGAATCACTCTGATGCCTCAGGTCACGTGGCTACAGGGGTGGGGGGAGGCCTGGGGAAGTGGGATCAGGGGGTTGGCGTTGAGGTCTGCAGTCTGCATCGTGTGCTGTGGCATTGCCTCTGGTCTTCAGGGCCAGTCACGGGAGAACATCACCTTCTGCCTCGGTCCCGGTCAGTCTTGTGGATCTAAAGACACAGTGTTCTCAGTTGTCACAGCCACGGCCTGATTCTCTTCACCCAGCTTCCTCTCTGTCAGGCGCGCTCGTTGTTGGCATGTGGTTTTCATGTTCCTGGGCCTGGAATGAGAGTCCAGGTGATGGAAAGGCAGCAGATGGAATGGGGAGCTTGATGGATGGGACCCCCGATCTGGATGACACTGTCATGGTACGAGGCCCAGCTAGTGAAATCGGTCACCTCCAAGCTTACAAAGCCGCCCGCTTCAGCTTTGAAGGCCCCAGGGCGGCGAGCTGGGTTGTGAGGAATGTAAAGCAAGTCATCATTCATTTTTCCTATAAAACTTCAGACAAAGCTCTCAGGGCACATGGAGAACAATGGTAAGACGGAGGGAAAGCGACAACACAAGGAAATAATTGCATCAAGATGGGTGTGGGCCCGTCACTGCACAGTGCACAGCCTTCATCGCGTATGGAACTGGGTGGCTGTTCCTTTGAACAGTCATCAGGAGTTTAACGGGACTTGGAAGGGATTGCTGGCCTCGGGAATGCAGATGGAACTTGGATGCAGCCTTTTTACGGGTCTGAGATGAGCTCAGCAGCAAAATAAAGGAGGATGTTTTAAGAGGGTTGGACCGAAAGAGAGACCCTTCAATGGGATTTTCCAGCTGGAGGTAATGGAAACATCATGGAACTTCAGTTTTTCTTGGTATTACATCATCTGGCAAATAAAGAGTTATTGAGCGCTTTCAAGTGCCCAGCCATGCTCCATGGCTTCCGGGTGGGAAAGGGGACTCCCTGGGGTGGGGGTGGGGGGGCAGACGAATAGAGGTGGGGACCTGCCTTTGAGGGACCCCAGGATTGAGCGGTGGGGAGCAGGCTCCTGTTAGGCATGCACATTTCGGTCGATTTTATGTGAACTTTTATTGATGGGTGCAAGAGGGGCTGGAATGAGTGAACTGTCTCGGGTGGTGGGTGGAGTCGGTCTGGTGGAGTGGGGGGGCAATATGGCTGGAGCAGAAGCGGGTGGGAGACGTGGGAGTGTTGGTTGGGACAGAGTTTTAACGAATGTTAAATGCCAGCAAGGGAAGTGGTGGCTTGTGGCAGGAGTGATTATGAAATCAAAGATTTTAACCTTCTCATTTGGAAGTGCTTAGCAGGACCCTTTTGTCTTTAAGTCTTGACTCAGGATCCAAAAGCTGTTGATGTCTCCAATCTGAAAGCCGTTGGCTCTGCTTTGAGGTCCTTGGCTCTTGGCAACTGTCTGATGTAGACACCGTGGGTGCCTGATGCTACTTGACCCCTGTGGGTGTTTGTCGTGGAGCCCAGCAGAGCTCTGTGAGCGCAGGAGAGCCTGAGAGGCAGAGGCCAAAGACTGGACCCTGTCCCGTGATCACAAGCTGAAAGCCTCCGAGGTGCTCATTCTGCTCCTTCCCTTGGCCAGAGCGTGGCCAGGCTCATGACCGGTCATCTCAGACAAGGCGGCACAGAGCCCGCCTCTCTGATCTCACTTGGCGTCGGGAAGCAGTGGTGGGGCTCTGTGTTTCGAACCCCAAGTCGGGTAACTTCCTCCTGAAGTTCCTCAGCCCCCTACGCACCACTGCAAATACGCCACATTAGAGAGTCACATTAGAGAGCAGCACTTTAGACAGCACCTGTGTCTTGAGCCACTGCCCCGTCATTGAATGTGTCGATCTTGAGGTCCTTGCGGCCTGTAGTGATAAGACTGAAGTGGTGGAACATCACTGCCTAGAAGGGAAGCCAGGCACAGACGTGCATAGAACAGCCAGGTCTAGGGCACTGGGCAGCAGGGGGAGATGGGAGAGGGGACACTGAAGGTGAGGCAGTACCCCTGAAGCGCTCTCTGGGGGTCTGCTGGGGAGCAGGGCCTGGGGAGAGGAAGGCTGGAGACTTCTTGAGTGGTGCTGAGCACACAAGGACAGGAGTCAGAGGGGGCACAGGGGAGGGGTCTGGGAGTGAGGTGGGGCCCCAGGACAGCATGTGTGAGTGTGTGTGTGTGTGTGTGTGTATGTGTGTGTGTGTGTACGCGCGCGCTTGTGCACAAACACGTTTAGAGTCCCTAGCAAGACTGACTTTGGAGGCACGACGAGAGGTGCTGTCATTGCTGACTGGAGCACTGGGCATTTTCGAGGAACAAGATGGAGGAAGTGGGTGGCTCTGTGGGTGTCACCCTGGAGAGAGGGTGGGGGGTGTTCTGTTTCATTTTTTTGGGGGGGGTCACACCTGGCTATGCTTAAGGCTCACTTCTGACAGGGCTCGGGGGAACCATGTGGGATGCCAGAGTTCAAACCCATGTCAGCAGTGTGCAAGGCAAGCGCCCTGCCCCTTATACTGTAGCCCCATGACATGGGGACATTGGGGAGTGGACATTGTGAGGTGATTCGACTGTGTGCAGTGGGCATGGGGTGTCCACACAGGGTGGCTGAGCTCCAGAAGAGGGGAGAGCTGAGAAGCCAGGGGACTCATGAGGACGGGGGCGCTGGGGAGAGTGGCTCAGGACCGGGGCCTGTTGCTCACTGGCCGGCTGGATGTGAGGGTGGAGAGGAAGGTGCAGTGTCCCGGACCCTGTCCAGCAGTTTCTCTGAGCTCTTTGTGTATTTCTCAACAACGTTGAGAAATTATTGTATAAAGTCAGCATTTATCAGTTACTGTGTAGTGTGTGCATGTGTGTGTGTGTGCGCATGCATGTGTGTGCATGTGTGCACGTGCTCATGTGTGCGTGTGCATGTGTGCATGCATAAAAGAGCCAGGAGAGCCACGTGCCCACCACTCCAGAGGGGAGAAAGTGGTTCTTTGGTTCAGACAGGGCCTGTGGCGTTGTAAGAGCAGCCGGTTTCCAGCAAATGAAACGCCCAGGCCTGGGAATTGGGGCTGGGACTCCTGGGAAAGAGGGAGGGTGGCCAGAATGCTCTGCCCACCAGTGCCCTCCCAGGTCAGAGCAGCCTTAGGGGAGCACTCCCCTCCCCCTCCTCCCACCTCTGCCTGTGCTCGTGTGGCCAGGAGCTTGTTGCTGAGGTGGAAGTGGGTAGAGGCCAGCGGTGCGCAGCTCCGCAGGATTCCGTACCCTTGGGTCTGAGTTTGGACACCCTCAGGCCTGTGCAGGGGAGAGCTGTGTGCACGTCCCTTGGCGGTGGGGGAGGAGCCGGGGGTGGGGGGTGGGGGATGTTACTGTGGGGTAGGAGCTTTGTCCCCTGCTGCCTGAGTCGGGCCCTCGAGGCTGTTTCCTCTCCGATGAGCTTTAAGGAAAGACTGAGTTGTGTTGGCTTGTTTGGGTTCCTACCGCCTGCTCCCTCCGTCAAGAGTTGCTTCTTCGTGTTTTCTTTCGGTTCTGATTCCCCTTCCAGTGAAAAACCCAGACTCCTGCTAGCAAACCCCGTATCTTCCTAGAGACCCGTGATTGATAGGCCAGGGCCAAAACAAAACTCGGCACAGATAAGTCGTCTCTCTCTGGCTTCTGATTGGGCGCTGCCACCCCGCCCCAGCGCAGGCACCTATGCCGGCAGGGTGTGCAGAGACCGGCTGTGCTTGTCTGGAAGGCAGAGCCCTGAGCTGTGGGGCTCTTGGCCAGGAGTCAGTGGGCCCACGGGGGGCCCAGAGCAGCGCAGTGGTGCCAGTGCCTCTCTCCCTGCCCTGCACCTTTCAGAGCTGTTTTCATTGGCTGTCATTGTTTTTTGTTGTTGTTGTTGGGTCACACCTGGCGATGCTCAGGGGTTACTCCTGGCTCTGCACTCAGGAATTACTCCTGGCGGTGCTCAGGGGACCATATGGGATGCTGGGAATCAAACCTGGGTCGGCCACGTGCAAGGCAAATGCCCTACCCACTGTGCTATCGCTCCAGCTCCCATAGGCTGTCATTTTCTTTTTTGTTTTGGGGTCATACCCAGGAGTGCTGAGGGCTCTGTGCTCAGAATCACTCCTGGTGGGACTTGGGCAACACAAGGGGTGCCAGGGATTGTGCCTGGTCGGCCGCGTGCAAGGCAAGCGTCCTACTCAGTGGACTACCTCTCTGGCTATTTCTCTTTTCTTCCTTTTTTTTTTTTTTTGAGTTGCTGTAGCTTAGGTCCAGGGTGTGGTTCTTGGATCTGACAGAACTTGGCCCTAACGACCACATGCAGCTGCCTCCAGCAGCACATGCGGGACGGGTGGGTCTCGAAGCCGCAGCCTAAGCCTCTGTTCTTTGTTGGTCCAGAGCGAATCCACAGGGAACTATTCCCCACCCAGGTCCTGCCTTCACTTCCTCGGGCTCTTGCAGGTATTTCCGCCTGTGGTGCCTGCATCAGTCGTGAGACATGCAAGGAGAAGGTGGATTTCCTCCTGCTCAGGTCTGTGGAGAGCCCACAGATGGAGCCGGAAGGGGGAGTGGGTGGGCCGTGGGGACAGGCCCCCTGCCCTGCTGTGCATCTCCCGCCTGCCCGCAGACAGCGTCTGGTTTTCCTGCTCAGTCCTCTGACCGGGGTTTGTTCCCCAGGTTGTGCCATGGGCCTGGCTCCACGAGGGGCCACCTGCCCAGCGTCCGCATAGCACACGGCGGGCGGGAGGAGCTGTGCTCACACACAGCAGGTGCAGAGAGAAGCCTGCTGAACCCTGAGGCTGAGGGTCGTGTCAGCCTGGGGGCTCTGAGTGTGGCACCCGCTGGCCTCAGCCCCTCTGCTCTGCAGCGCGAGCCTCCAGCCTCCTTCCCAGCCCCGGGCCTTGCAGAGGTCTGCCTTGGCACATCTGGCTTTGTCCAGGAGTTCCCGCCGGGTATGGTCCTGGGGACACTGAGCAGGTTTGTGTGTGTGTGTGTGTGTGTGTGTGTGTGTGTGTGTGTGTGTGTGTGTGTGTGTTGGGAGGGTGATGAGGTCATGCTGGACCCATCAGAGGGAAGCAGGGGTAATTTGCAGGCATCACTAGGACCGCCTTGTCCTTAATGCAATTAATCCTCCCTAATCAGTGGAGGTAAACAGCCAGCTTTTGAAGTCAGGGAAACATCTTTATGAAGTTGGGGAAAGATGCAGTGATCAGCTTCTTTTTTTCTTTCTTTCTCTAAAGCACTTAGCCCAGCAAATCCCCAGGGAAATAGAAAGAATGATGCAGCACTGCAGACGCCCTACTCTGTGCATGAGGCTGGGGGCCCCTTCAGACGGGGCGTACCGTGCAGCTGTGACTGGGCTTTATTCTTCCCTGTGTCTCTAGTGGGCTGCTTGGGATCAGAGGTGGGAAGGTTTGGGTGAAATGAGGCACCCAGCTCCCCCACGGATGTCTTTAAGAGGACCTAGGGCCAAAAGAGCACAGCGGGGAGGACGCTGCCTGGTCACGGCCAACCCAGGTTCCATCCCTGTCGCCCGGTGGTCCCCTGAGCCCCATCAACCCTGAACTGAGAGTGAGGAGTAAGGTCTGAGCATGCCAGGTGTTCCCCTGCCCCCCATAAATAAAGAAGACCCAGGATTAACCCTTGGGTGTAAATTCAGTTGGGATATTCCAATTGTCCGCTTCCTCCTGCCTCTCCCTTGCCTTGCTTCCCGTTCTCTCTTCCCTGCTCTTCACCTCTGCTTTTCCTCTGCTCTGCGCCTCCTTCGAGGACACTGAGAATATATGCAGTTGTAGACAGAGTGCGTAGTGGATCCACGTGTTTACTGCCCAGGTTCACAACCGAGGAACACTTTTTCCAGCAGCTCTTTGGTTTCCTGATGCGTTTACTGTGTGTTGCCCCTCTGCTTTTGAATGCATGCGAGGGCTCCCAGAATTTCTCGTCCTCTTCCTTGGAAGGGCCATGTGACATCCATGCTGACTTGGATTTAGAGGCTCGGAGAGACCCAGCATTTGGGATAGACGTGAATGGGGGTGGGAGCAAAGGAAGGGTGGGGTGCGGGGCGGGAATGGGGCCTGGGCCTAGCCAGCAGTTGCTGAGCTGGGTCAGTTCCGTGGGTAATACGGATCTCCAAGTGGGATTACCTTTTCATTTTATCTGAACTGTTTACAAGGCTATTATTTATCTCCATCAAGCCTGCCCACTCCAGAGTATTTTTATCCACAGGAATGAACAGAGAAACAACTTCCCTATGAGCAGCTGTGCTGCATCCTCCTCATCGGGCCTTCTTCGAAAACTGCTCATCTGGGTGTCTTGTCTGAGGACAAACCAGACCCCCGTCCTGGGACCCCTGGAGCTCTGCAGCCTGAAAGGGTGCTGTGGGCTGGAGGACAGTGCAGCAGGAGGGTAGTTGACGTGTGTGTGGCTGATCCAAGTTTGATTCCCCGGCATCAGAGAGTCCCGAGACTGCCAGGAGTGATCCCTGGGCACAGGGCCAGGAGTAAGCCCTGAGCACTGCTGGATGTGGCTCCAGACCCAAAATAAAATTGAATAGAAGCAAAAGGTGGCTTGGGTCCTCGCATTTGGGGAGAGACTTGGTATGTCTTGCTACTCTCCTGCGGCTGCCTCCTGGCAGATGTTTGGAGTTGAGGTCGCATGTGGTGGAGAAGAGGGTGTACAATCTATTAAAGCAACAGCAGTTAGGCCGCTGGGCTCCCCAGAAACAGGAAGTGCCGTGTGCTGGCTGCAAACATTCGTTTCTGTCCCTCACCGCACAAACCCACCACGCAGGCGGCCCAGCGTGTCAGCGGTGCAGGAAGCCTCGGTGACCACAGACTTACCAAAAACAGTGGCTGGCTGTGCGTGTCCCCAAGTTGGCTTTTGCCATCTCTCTTGAAGGTATAGAAAAAGCTAAGGAAAAAAAGCCAAACAAACAAGGCAGGCTTTCTCAGGCCTGTGAGAAGTGTGTGTGTCTGGGGGAGGTGCTGAGAGAGAGGAAGGAGCCGAAGGCAGAGTCCAGTGCACTCACCACCAGGGGTTAAGCCTGAGCTGACGGCTTTTCAGAACTGGGCACTGGTTTGTCTTCTGTTTTGTGTTTGGGGTCTTTGCTTTTGTGCCACACTGAGGTGCTCAGGAGTTATTCCTGGCTCTGTGCCCCCTGCAGGTGCCCAGGGGACCCACCATATCCTGTGCCAGAGATTGGACAGGCTACAGGCACTCTAATGCCTTTACCCCTGTGCTATTTGTCCAGCCCACCTGGTCTTGATGTGTTAGGGCCCCAGGAACAGTTCCAGTCTCTCACGACTCATGGACATGGATCTCTGTCCCTTGCACAAAACCATGTTTGCTTCGAAATTCAGAATTGCTGTATTTTAGCAGGATACTAGGACACGGACCCCTTGGATCCCATCACCTCACTCCCCCCTCAAACCTGTGACTATTTCTCTAACACAAACATGTGACCACGCATGCCTCGTGGGATAAATCACAAGTCCCTCTATGCTAGCTCGGGTCTGGGCTGGTCGCTAAACTCTTTTCATCCAAATTTCAAAATTAGTTCAGTTTTTACAAGCTTTTGTGACTCAGCGTTGTGGGTCCAAATATGGAGCCATGCCGGCGAGCTGCTGGCGACTCTGACCTTCGGGTCCGGAGCTTGGACCCGTTCCCTGAGTTCGCATGTGCCCGACTTGGCCCTGGATGGGAGAGGCCCATCGCTCGCTCCTTTCTCTCTTCTCCGTGCAGTGCGGGCAGATCCAGGGCTGGCTCCAGCCCCGATGTCTGCTCCCCATGGACCCGAGCAGCCTGTCCCTCACACACTCACACACCACATCCCAGGCCAGAGCAATATTTCAATCAAATGAATTATCCTTTAGCAACGTGGTCAAAACCATGCCGAAGTTTCTAGTACTGATGCTCAGAGTCACTACACCTCATGGCCACCCCAGGGTGATACATTTGTCCCTGTGCTCAGGGTCTGTTCAGAATCTGACAGCTCACCTCCCGCTTGCCAGCACTTCTTGGCCAGCAGTGCCACCTGCTTTTCTGCAGCAGCCTCTCGCCCACGGTTCACTCTCCGGAGAAGCAGCCAGAGGGCTTAGTTCTGGGGGAGCCACTGCATGGCACTGCTCCCCTCCCCTCCTCCGATGCCCCCTGCCCCTCTCTGAGGCTTGCGTGCCCTCCTCCACTCTCAGACTCCATCTCCCGCGGCTCCAGCCCCATCCCAGCAAGTCCTGGTCCGGTTCAGTCGCCTCCGCCGCTGAACCTTTGCACCGGGTTGCCTCTGCCTGTCACACTCCTCCCTGCCTCCCAGAGATCCCCAGGGCTGCTTCACAGGAAGTCACAGAAAGGCTTTCCTCGATAGAGCAATAGATACGGTAATCGATAGATCAATACACTTGCACCAAGCCCAAGCCCAAACCTTGAAACCTGCTTTTTTTTTTTTTTTTTTTTGGCAACAGGAGCATAAAACACTACCAGTAAAAACCATCAAAAGGTTTAGATGCCATAAGAAAGAGCTATTAACTAAAATTTGGCTCTGGTTTGATCCCTTCTATGCAGTACACAAAGAATTCACTGTTATGAGACCAGTTTGGAGTGTTTTAGACCTTATTTCCCTTTGATGTCTTCGAAATGCTGAGGGCTGCCTTTGTTGCTTGGGGTGTGGCTGATTTTATTTACTTGAAGCCCTGCCTCTCTCAGCTGTTGGTTGTAGGTGAACTCTGCTCCCCACGTAGATGTGGGTTCAGAGATATCCTTTCATACGTGTATAACACAACTTGCATGTGACATGACTCTTTCTCTGTGCTTTTCTGAACCTAATATCCATAGTTGGAGAGCTGTGAATTAAGGAATTATTCTAACATTCTGAGCTTTTAAACACTTTGTTTCTTTTTGTTTGTTGTTTTTGGACTGTACCTGGCAGTTCTCAAGGCTTACTCCTGGCTCTGTACTCAGAGATGTGTTGCTCAGGGGACCATATGTAATGCTGGGGATAGAACCTGGGTCGGTCATGGCAAAGCCAGGGCCTCACCCACTGGACTGTCTCTCTGGCCCGTGACATTCTGAGCATGAAGGATCCCTTTAACCCGTGCTTTCGGAGATACCTCTATTTCGAAGTTAGATGTTGGTGTGGGGTTCAAATGATATCTAACTGAGTGTTCATCAATAGCATCAACCTGGTTTATAAGTCTTTAATGGCTAGAAAATAAGCACAGCCTATATAATTCTATTTTCAGAGAGTACTTGGTCCCTATCTTCATATATATATATATATATATATATATATGATGTACCTGAAAACTGTTCATTTATTTAATAGGAAGTAAAGGAAACAGTTGAGTGTTTGTACACCCTCCTTAGATGATGTGTTAAGGCAGAGACCCTCTATCCTAGAACACTGGAAATGATGTCCTTTTGTTGCTTTGGGGCCACACCCAGTATTACTCAGAGCTAACTGACTCTGGGCTCAGGGATAGCTCCTGGCAGGCTCCAGGGACTGCATGGGGCGTTGGGGATCAAACACAGGTCGACCACATGCAAGGCAAGTGCCTTGTGCACAGTATCGCTGTTCTGTGTCCCCCCTGCCACATTTCTTAGGATGATTTTGGCATGCCTGGACGTTTTCTCTTTTATCCACAGCATAGAAGTTTGAGAGATATATTTGGTTTTATTAGAACCAGCTTTTTTATTGTACTTTTTTTGTTGTGACATCAGGCATTAAAAGATAGTAGAATATATTCCAAAGTATTCCTATAGAAGCAAAAATGGTGACTGCAAAACTGGTGATAGATGTTTGTGGGGAAAGTGTTGCTGATTGACAGAATCCATGGTGTTTTGAATGCCCATAATATGGGAGGTGGGTGGAAAGGAACAATGTCTAGCACATCGAAACGTGGTCTGCATCCCTGCATGAAAATGAAACTCTGGGCCTGACAGTACATAGAGAAGACACATGCCTGGCAGGCACCTGGCCCAGATTCAGTCTCCAGCATCCAGCATCACATGAGCCAACCAGCACTCCCAGGGTGACCATCTCACTACAGTCCCTCCTCCGTCTTGGCCCCGCCCTTCCCCCCCCACACAATGGAATGTAAAGGTGGTCTGATCAAGGATTTCTCATCTGGGGTATTCTATTCGCCTGAGCAGCTGAAGCGATTCCTGTGTGTGTTCTTAGTGTGTCCAACTAAGGATTCATCTGGCTACTTCCCACCCAGAGCTGGTGATTCGGATGGAATAGAACTATCATCCTTTCTCAAGAGAAGGACACTCAGAGAAATATGTAACTGTAAAATACTTTGTCTAAGGTTTAGTTTGCTCCAATAAGCCCTGAATTGAAGAGCAGGAGGACTGAGCTCTTCTCTTCTTCAGCTCTGGGTACTTTACTCAGGGGTCTGAACGGGCTGCAGACCCTCATTGTGCCTCCATTTCCTTACTTGCAAATGAGAGGATTAAACTGCATAATGTTCTTTCAGTCACAAGTGTGTTTTGTGGCTATTTTTTTTTAATCATGAAAATTAGTAGGAACCAGAAGAAAGATAATAAAGTTTAGAAAACAAAATATGTGCACAAAGAAAAAAAATCATGCATTGTTCTGCTCTCCTATTAAGAATCTTCCTTCCCTCTTTGTATGGGCCTACCCGTACACATTTTATTTTTATGAATTTGGGTCATAGAATACATATTCTTTCATAATCTAATGTCCCCTACCTTCTTATACTGTATTTTGAATGTATTTTCATGTCATTAGATATAATTCTATGAGAATTTTTTATTCATGATGACATGATAGCCAGTGATTTGAATATGTCACAGTTTATCTAATCAGTTTCCTATTGAAAAAATTCAGTTCTAATTTTACACTCTAATAATAAAGTAAGTGCTGTAATGATCCTCCTTGTATTTAAATCTCTTTTTTGCACATGTGTGATTTGGGATAAATTCCCAGAAGCAGAATTGCTGGGTCAAAGGATTTTGTTGGATAATGCCAAACCACTCTATACAAATGTGATGCCAATTGACACTCTATGGGCAGCGTGGGAGTGCACCCACCCTCTCACCGCCATTTGGTAATACCACGGAAAGTGATTGGCACTTGGAATTTTCCTTCAGGGTGGTCTTGGAGCAGATATGTTTGTTTCTTTTGCCTACTCAAGACTCCATCTAAATGATAGTCAAGGAAAAAGGAGGAAGGATATAAAATTCTCTAATATTCTGTAACAGTGAATAGAGAGAAGCTACCATCAAACTGGTTCAGTCAATTTCTGGAGATAAAAGTAGAGGCAGGGTGGGGCTGGAGCGATAGCACGGTGGGTAGGGCGTTTGCCTTGCACTCGGTCGACCCAGGTTCGATTCCCAGCATCCCATATAGTCCCCTGAGCATTGCCAGGAGTGATTCCTGAGTACATGAGCCAGGAGTAACCCCTGTGCATCACCAGGTGTGACCCAAAAAGAAAAAAAAAATAGAGGCAGGGTGACAACGATGGAACAGAATAGGTGTGTGAAGGAGCTCCAGCCCCGAGCTGTGTTTGGAGTCGAGTTTCCCAGAGGGCCGGAAGTTAACCCAGAGCATGTGCGGCTAAGGACACATCACCCTTTGAGGTTGTCTGTGGGACTGAGCGTTCACTGCTAAGGGGCCTGGATTCTCAGGATTAAAAATGGAAGTTTATCTGAGGGATGCAATGATGGCTTGTGCAGGATGGGTGCAGTCGCTGGGGGATCCCATGGTAAACACTCTCTGTGTCTAAAGCACGTGGACCAGTGGCTGCAGGGGAGTGTTAACTCCATGATCCAAATAAAGACAGCATGTGTTGAGAAAGGGGCCACAGGAACTGAGCACGCTAGTGTCCTAAATAAAAGTCCGGTGAAGGAGGTGTAAGATAAAGAACTTTAGGATACAGACTACAAGGATAAAAGATATATATATATATATATATGCTTATATATATGCATGTATAAAAGAGATAGTGAAATATATGTTACATTTATATAATAGTTTATAATATTGGTCATAATAGTTATGATATAATTATTTTATATAGTAGTTTCAATATTGTAATACTTTATTATAATATTGTTAGAGTATAAGAGTATTGTAATAGTTATATATAAGAATTATATACATATATGTGTATATATATATATATGTGTGTGTGTGTGTGTAAGGATTAATTCTACTGAGAGGCCCAAGCATTTTTGTTGTTGTTGTGGGGGATGGTCCCATGAAGTGTTCAGGGGCTTAGGAGTCCCTCCCTGTGATTCTCTGACAGTCAGGTGGATGATTCAATGTGAGGGCCCAGGGATGCAGAACTGCTGAGGACCCACAGGCTGGGATTACCTGGTCTACACTAGCAGTGCTCAAGGGGGCTACATCTTAATAACAGATACTCAGAGAGAAATGAAGAGAGCAGTAGTGAAGGATGAATGGAGGAAAAGTGCTCCTAAGTTCAGTTTCATTCAACAGAGTGGATCAAAAAAAGATTCCCTGAGACATGCCAGTTTGAAATTTCAGATTTCAGAGGCTGAAAAAGAGCCTAAATATAGAGAAAGCAAAACAAAGTCTTTGACTGGAAAGTAGGAATGAGACGGACATCAGAGCCTGCTGCAACTGTATATATGCGAAGAAATATCTAGGGGATGATCATTTTTTTTAACCTAGATTTTATACTCAGCCAAGTTTTCATTCTTGTGTTAAGGTCTAGTTTGAGATGACATAGAAAACTGCTTTCTGCATTTATTTCACAGGGGCAATGCCCAGTGCTTGGGGCAGTGGCGGGATCTAGACCATCCTCTGGTGCTTGGCTGGGCAGTGATGAGTCTGAGGTTTGGGGCTTAGACTGAGGAGTGTGGGACTGAGACCTGGGGCCGCCAGAGTCACATCTGTCAGTGTTTGGGAGGGCCATGAAGTGCTAGGGAGCAAACTTGGGACTTCACACATGCTCGACGTGGCTTTTGCCACTTGAGCCATATCTCTAGCTCTTTCTCTGTAACATTTTTATTTTATTTTGGGGTCTTGTCTGGTGGTCCTTGGGAGACCATGCAGACAGGGCGGGGGATCAAACTCAGGGATCATGTATGCAATGACTGAGCTCCTGCCTTTTGAGCCATTTCCTAGGTCCCTTTCCCTTCTTATCCTAGCCAGAATTTCCATCAGGGTGTGCTTAACTGGCCTAAACAAGGGAATAACCACAAACAAGGCAAACAGTGGATTCCAGCAACAGCCACTGAGCAGAGAAGAGCAGGAAAGAAGTCACAGTTCTGGCTGTGAGTGCCGAGGAGAGCAGACAGTCCAGACTAGAGAAGAGGAAGGACAGTGGGGGTCTCCAGCGGGCCACATCTGGACTTGGATTGGGCTGGAGAGGCACAAGGGAAGCATGAGGTAGAATGCATTGAATGTGATGCTCTGAACAAATTCATGATGGCTCTGGGTCATCATGTTGGATCCATGGAAAAGATATTCTGTGTGATACTATTTAGGAGGTCACAATACATTGTCAACTCCGTTCAGTGGTTTCCAAGCTTTAGAACCAATGTGTACATAAAATATGGAACTCAATTACCATTGGGAAATAGAACATGGGTGTTGTCAATGTGGATAAGTAATAAAGACCAGAGGTGAGGTGGGAGGGGTGGGTCTGGGTGCGTGATATCCTTGTGATGGGATACGCAGGATCAGAGGATGTGGTCTGCAGCTGGTGAAACAAGAAATGAGCATTTTCCAATTGCTTCTTTGCAGTTTCAGGGGAGGACAGGAAGGCCCCGGGTATGACCACATGTCATTATCTGGTAAGAGTTGGGGAGAATGGAGCAAGGGGCTGAACAAGCTAAATATCCATGTATCCCAGAAGAAAGAGAGGAAGTCTTAAAGATGAAATCAGGAGCCAGAGGCCTCTGACTCTGGGGACACGTGGTGACATTACAAGGAGGAAAGTCCAAATGGCAGTGATTAAATTCTTTCCCTCTGGGGAGCTATTGAGGCTCAGGACTGTTCTCCTTATGAGTTCACATGTAGTGTTTGTGCTAAAAAAAAAAAGAACACATCATGCTATTTAATTTTGTTTGTATTTCAATAATTGGACAAGAAAGAAAAGTGTAGCCCCAAGGAAACCTTGAGTCATTTGATAGGCAAAAGAAAGGAGGAACAATTTTGCCCTTATTTAGATTGGTCGTTCTTGTCTTACTTGAACCAAGTGATTCTAAGTAGCTAATGACTCTTGCATTTCGTAAAACTGGATCTCAGGGTCCTGAGAGATAGGCCAGGGTTAAGATGGTCGCCTTACATGTTCCATCCATGTTCCATTACATATCATGTTCCATGTTCCATCCATGTTACAACCAACCCTGGTTCTATCCGTGACTCCCATGTTTCCAGAGTAGTCCCGCCAGGAGTGACCCCTGAGTGCAGAGCCAGGAGTAAGTGCTGAGCATGGCTAGCTCTGATCCAGCTGCCCCCTCAGCAGAAACAGATCCAAACTGACCTTTCCTTCATAGGAAGGATTCGAACTTCCTGTTCCCAGTGCCGGAAGGTTGGACTTGCTACCCAGCACAGCCTGGCTGGAGTCATTCCAGGGAGGTGAAGCAGAGGGCCCTGGGCCTACCAGCGTTGGCTGTGAGTGTGGTGTAAAGTCAGCGACCCCGGAGACAATGATGGCCCCTGCCTCTCACGGTTGGGTGTCCTGAGTGCACCCTGTGACAGCTCATGGCGTGTTCTCCCAGGCTGTGGGTCAGGCTACTGGGAGCTCTGGGCTTGGAGCTGGGAGACATGCCTAATTTTGTTTTAAGTTCCAGGGATTGAAGCAGAGCTTTATCCATGCTAAGCCTGCACTCGACCCCAGAGATACTTCTTGGCCCAGCACGGGAGGATACCCCACCTGCTTTAATCCAGGCATCTCTCCTCCAAGCCCTGAGATCCCGTGCAAGCTCCTGAAATCCCCCAACTGCTGTTTTCTCATCCCCAGAACTGTTAGAATAAGAAGATTGGCTCCCTCACTCTGCTAACGTGTGTGAAGTGCTCAATAAAGGTTGTTTATTAACATCTGCAAAGGGAGGAATTATAATTAGGATTTCTTGGATTTGGAAGAAAAGAAGAAAGAAAGAAAAGAGGGAGAGAAGGGAGAGTGTAGAGAGGAAAGATGGGAAGAGGGAAGGGAGGAAGAAGAGCTGGAAGGAAGGAGGAAGGAAAGGAAGGAAGGAGGGAAGGAAAGGACGGAAGGAAGGAAGGGAGGGAGGGAGGAAGGAAGGAAGGAAGGAAGGAAGGAAGGAAGGAAGGAAGGAAGGGAAGGAGGAAGGAAGGAAGGAAGGAAGGAAGGGAAGGAGGAAGGAAGGAAGGAAGGAAGGAAGGAAGGAAGGAAGGAAGGAAGGAAGGAAGGAAGGAAGGAAGGGAAGAAAAGATGGAAGGAGGGAAAGAATGAGAAGGAAGGAAGGAAGGGAGGGAGGGTGGGAGGAAAAGAGGGAGGAAGGGAGAGTGTAGGGAGGTAAGGTGGGAAGAGGGAAGGGAGGAAGAACTGGAACAGGGGAGGGAAGGAAAGAAGGGAAGAATAGGAAGGAAGGAATAAGGAAAGGAAGGGGTAAGGGAAAGTGTAGGGAGGAAAGAAGGATAGAGAGAAGGGAGGAAGAAGTGCTGGAAGGTGGGAAGGAAAGAGAGAGAAGGAAAGGAAAGAAGGGGAAGGGAAGGAAGAAAAGAGGTCTAGAAGGAAGGAGGGGAGGAAAGGAAGGAGGGGAATGATAGAAGGAAATGATGTGGGGTTCCTGGGCTGAGGTCACTCTTGGAATTGCCCATCTTTCTTTGAGTGTCACTGGCACTTGTGTGTGTGGCTCCTTTATTAGAATCTGTTGTGACTTGCCTGTGCCCAGCTCCTGGCTGTGTCGCGGATGGGGGACAGAATCACAATCGGACCTAGCAGCTTCAGTTCTTAGGTGCTGGCTGTCCAGGCGCAGCTCTAAGGCCTCCCATCTCATCCCTTCCCCCCAGGACACTGTTAGGTGCCCATGACAGTCCCAGTGTGCAGATAAGGAAATCGAGGCTGGCCGCATGGCTTGTAAGAGGCAGAGCCGGAATCCCAAGGCAGGGAGCAAGCTTCAGAGCCTGTAGCTCAGCCACTGCAATAGGCTGACTGGATGTAACAAGTTGCAAGTGTGAGGCCAGAGACATTGGCGCGTGCTTTGTAAGTGCAGGGACCTGAGTTCAAATCGTGGCACCACATGATCTCTGAACACCACGGGGGTGTCCCCTGGCATCCCCCGGCACTGTGGGATGAAGCATGTCTCATTCCAGGCCCAGGTGGGAACTGTCCAACCTGGTTAGAACTGAGAACGGCCCCTGAGCACTGCTTAGGAGTCCCCAGAATGTTTTTGAAAAACAAAGAAAACATAAGCTAAATCACACACATAAAAATATGCCCAGCAAGAGAGACTGTTGCTGAGCCAAATCCTAGCCACGTGGTGCAGATTGGTTGCAAGCTACTTCTCACTTCCCCACTCTGGCCAGTACCTGTCCTTCCCGATGTTCACTGCCTTCTGCTGGGCTCCACTGACTCTCGGCCCCCGGCAGAAGAGAGACGCATGGTGGGGGGTGGCGTGGTGGGATGGCATGGCGGGGTGGCGTGGTGGGGTGGCGTGGTGGGGTGGCATGGCGGGGCACAAAGCAGCCCATGCCCCCAGAGTCAGGCGTGGTCCCGGCTGCTTGTGGGGTGTGGAAAGCATTTGCAGGCTCGCAGAGTCATCTTCTCTCATCAGCGGGATCCACTCTCTGCATCTGTTTCTGAGCATGCCAGGGAAGCAGGTGCAAACTCGGGCTGACCCCGCTGGCCTGTGGAGAGCTGGGCCTGTGCGCCAGCCAGGGGGACCATCCTGGCAAGATGCTGGTGGGGAGGAGATGGCCAGTGCCGAGGGATGCATGGCCAGGCTGCTCGGGGGGACCAGAGGTCGGTGAGAGCTCATGGGACAGGGCAGTGACTTCCACTTTAACCAGCAATGCACACGGTTTGAATAACTCCTAAGGGGTTGGAAGAGCATGAAGGTGAGAACAGCTCCGGCTCCTGACCGAGACTTCCCCAGGCCTGCACTTCCCGTTTTTATTTCTTGGCTAACCCCTGTTTCCTGGTAAGACTCCTTCGAGGGAGAGGGTGTGAGGCATGTGGGGTGTGTGCATGCATGTGTGTGTGTGTGTGTGTGTGTGTGTGTGTGTGTGTGTGTGAGAGAGAGAGAGAGAGAGAGAGAGAGAGAGAGAGAGAGAGAGAGAGAGAGAGGGAGAGAGAGAGAGAGAGAGACAGACAGACAGACAGACAGACAGGCAGGCAGGCAGGCAGACAGGTATAGAGGGTATAGAGAGACAGACAGAGGCAGACAGAGACAGAAAGACAGAGACAAAGATAAAAAGTTAAAAGAAAGAGAGAGAGAGAGAAAGAGGGGCATAGTAAGCACATTAGCACATTCCACCTTGCATCCTCCTTTCGGTCCTGCTTTAGGATTATATTACTGCTAATATATTGTCAGGCATTGGGCTGTCTCACTACTTTTATCTGCCCATTCTCTTTATAAGCCCCATACAGTGATCTAGTGAACTGTGGACCGAATCTTATTTAGGCCATCCTCTGTTCATGGGCTCTTAGGTTCTAGGTCATTAAAAGATGCTCTAAGGCAGCATCCCTCAACCGGGGAGCATTAATGCTCTGACAGGCCTGGATATTCTCTGTTCACGTTTATAAGTCATATAAAGGGATGGAGGCTCACCATGAGACTATGAGGAGCAATCAGTGAGACTCGGGACCACAGGGAGAAAACAGGTAGGAAAGGGTCCTTGGTCTCGACTAGAAACACTCCTTAAGGCAGAGCTTCCCAAACTTATTTTATTTATCACCTCCTTTTCAGTAAAAGAAATCACAGTGCCCAACTCCTTAGAAATCTGCCATCTTTAAGCCAACTAATAGCCACCCCCCACTTGTAGCTTCCACTGCCTGTCCCCTACCAGTCCAGCACCTCCCTGGGGGTGCTGTCATCCCATGTCAGCTAACACTGGACTAGAACATTTGCTCAGTCTTCTCATCTTGTCTCGAGATGGGAGGAAAGTGAGGTCCTCACGCCCCGACACCGAATCAGGCTCTTGCGCCTACATTTATGGTGTGTTATTCTTGCGCCTACATTTGCGGTGTGTTATTCTTGCTAGCATGGTATTTTGATGACAGAAGACAGAAGAAGGTGGCTGTGCTGTGAGTGTGTTTTGCACACGTGGGTGGGTGTGAATGTGGGCCTCCAGAGGGAGGTGTGCATTCTGTTGTGTGACTGACGGCTGTTGAGAAGTTCGGAGTGAACCCGATTTAAAAGTGGAAGCTGGAATTTATAAAGCCCCGAAGGTGGGGGGGGGGAATGATGTGTTATTTAAAGGAAACTCCTGTAGGAATTCTTAAGTGAAAGGATGAGCTTTCCCTCACCCCACCCCCGTTTCAAAAAATGACTCCATTGAGATGTGTTTTACATGCAGTGACTAGTGCATCTGTGTCAAATGCACAGCTTGAGGGGGTTGGAGAAATATATACATTTAAATATCCGCCACCCCATTCAATGTAGAGAAAACCCCTTCTTCCTCCCCCAAAGTTCCTCTGTGCCTCTCTGAGCCTCTGCTGTGCTCCACTGCCGCCTCCAGAAGGTGATTCGGATATTTGTTGTCACTGTGGATCAGCTTTGCCTGCTCTAGGGCATCATGCATGTGGGATCCCACGGTCTGTACTCACAAGCGTTGGCTTCTTTCCCAGAACCTCAGTTTAGCTGTGTCTCATTCTTTATCTCCTATGGATGCTGCGGGATTAGTGTCTTCATCTTTGTATTCAGCATTGGGGCGTTTCCAGCATTGGGCTGTCATGAATGAGTCCACTCACAGCGTGGGTGCAGGTGGACCGTTTTCCAAGCCAGTCCTCAATGTGATTCTATTGTGTCAAGCCAGTTCAAATCTGGCCAGCCATCCACTGAGCCCCCTTCCACAAATATGCATTAAATCTTCCATGTGCTACACGAAAGAGACGGGACATCCATGCCAGGACATCCATTAAACCGGAATCGTCTTCTTTGCAGGAAGGGTATTAGAGCGAGAACAATCCTGCTCTGCTTTGAAGAGTTTGGGGACGCAAGCTCTCAGAGTGGAATCCTCGACATAGTTTTTCAGTGGCACTCTCAGCCAGCCGGTGCCCTCCTACAGTAAGGCGAGCAGCAAGCTCTCTTCATGCCCCCGCTGAGGAGTCATTTAATTAGCTGCTCGCCTCAAATTCAGCAGCCCGCCACTGTTTAAGAGTTTCCTGTTACAGCCATGTGTGTTTCGGGTTTACCAGAAGCAGAAGCTGACAATTTTAAAGGCTGCTGTAGGCCCCCTGCTCTGTCTCTTCCCTGCCAGATTCCTGGGGGTCCCCTCCCTGGTGGGTTCCCTCCGGGGAAGACTGGCCATTCCAAAGGGGGGGGGTGGGACCTAGACAGAAGCTCTGCTTTGGGAAGAGCCCCTGAGCGTTCTCTCTCAATAGTTCCCCGTCTGCCTCCCCACTGAAGAGGAGTGATACAGGCCCTGCTCTGGTGGGGACGGGCAGTGCAGGCCTGTCTTGCTCTTCCTCATTGGTCTGGGTTCATCCTCTTCCGACTCCTGCTTCTGCCTCTTTCTAGGCCCTGGTTCCCGAAATGACTGGAAGGGAACTGAAACCCACTTAGGACTTGTGTGAGAGAGTGGAGGCTTTTCGGGGCAAAAGTTTGTCCAGAGTGCGCAGGCTATGAACGGCTTGCCTTGAACCTCTCACCTCCCGCGTGTCAAAAGCAACGTTCCTTGCAGCCCAAGGAGACAGATCCTAGGGTCTGGGGGCTGTAGTGCCTGTGATTGGCAGGGGCCACCTCCGTGGACTTGGCTCCAGTGGGTAGGAGGGGTACGGGAGGAGGGTCTGGGAGACTCGTGAGCCGACTCAAGTTCTCGTTTGCAGATGCTGCCAGGTGAATGGTGCCCCTGGAACTGTGCAGCACTGGGAAAGCTTGAGAGCAGGGAAAGAACATTTGACTTAGTTGCAGGGTTGAAGTCTTGGCTTCCCGACCCATCACCTCCCTTCAATTTTATTAACATTTTTTCTTGTGGCTTCAAACACGTTTTAAATTCAGATGTTGTGACTTATGTAGTTGTTTACAATAGGAGTCAGGCTATGATGTCCCTGCCTCCAGTGCCCTCATCCGTGTCCCCTCCTCTCCACTGCTCACCTTCCCCTCCACCCTAGACCAACCTGACCATGACAGTTACATTTTGAACTTTAATTATAGTTTGGGCCCCAGTTTTGAGGTGTTGTTCATATCTAATGGTATATATAATATGTTATACATAATATGTTACACTATAATACATATAGTCCCATGGGATCGAATGTATATGTGAATATATGTGCATATACACACACACATATTCCCATGACACCTGGGATTGAACTGGAGTCAGCCACCTGCAAGGCAAGTATCCCAATCCCTGTAACTTACTCTTGTGCCTCAAATCGTGGCTTCTTAGTGAGCACCCAGGATGACTGAGTAGTTTGTGCTCAGCACTTTTCGGAGCTCCTTAACTTCAGCCTAGCTCCCGTGACACAGGAACCATGTATTAGCTCCCCTTTATGGGCGAGCAGTCAGGAGACGTCCAGAATGTCCATGCCTGTAACTTCAGACTCCACAGGCAGTTCACCCTCACCTGCTGCCTGCTGCATGTCCCTGAGTGCATTACGTGTCTGTCTTACAGCGACGCATTTCGCAGGTGAAGAGATAAGGTACCGGGCTTAGGAGCACAAATCCTCTAGAGCTGGTTAGCTCAGCCCTGTCTAACCCGACGGCTGTGTTGGTCTGCAGCTCTTCTGCTGTCTTGCTTTGGGTCCCAACTGGAGGGCTAGCCAAAAGGTCCATAGACGGAGAGAGGTATAGTCAAAGACGGCAGAAGTAGTAGCGTGAGTGGCCATGCCCAACATATGGGGTTCAAGGTGACCTGACAAATAGGCTGAACGTGGGGAGTACTGGGGAGAATCTCGAACGCAGGAGGATGCCAGGCCTCCCCCAGATGGCCGGGGTGAGGCCTGCCTTTTGCCAGCTGCCTGGTGGTGATGCCCGCTGAGCATTTGCAGGGGAGATGGAGGACTGGGCACCTCCCTTGCTTCTGTATCAGTGTCACGGAATTGTGAGTAAAATGTGTGTGTGGAAACTCACTTGGCTATGAACTTGTGTCGTCCTTGCCGTTCTGCCCCCTCTTTACCTGGTGGCCCTCCTGCCACCCCTGCTGGCGTCCCAGCAGCCCAGGTGATTCTCAGGACTCCCCTGGCCAGAGCTCTGTGGTGTCAGCCCAGCCTGCGAGGGCTGGTTGCATTTGGCAGGTTTAATAGCTTAATTTCCATTTTTCCTCTTGGAAAGTTCATAGTATTGGAAGCAGCAGTGGGTGCTAAAATGGTCGCCGATGGCTATCTTGAACGTTAATATCCTCATCCGTCTTATCGCTTGTGGCTTGTTCCCCCTCTCCTCTCGCTCCCCTTTTGCAGACATAGGCTGCTTGCCGGTGGAGAGGCTCCCCGCCCTGCCCCTTGCTTTGCTAACACCCGCCTCCCTGCATCTCCCAGATAGCATTGTCCTTCCCCAACAAAGTCCCAGGCGTGGGAAATCTTTGACTTGGAGGATATGAGAAAGTGTCGCATTTTGCCGGCCGGTTTTCATAGGGATGATCTAATCTTGAAAAAAAAAAAACCATTATTTAAATTCTATGATTTGGCACAGGAATGGGGGGGACAGGAGAGGTGGGGGGGGCAGATGTCCTGAGAGGGATTTTTTCTTTTTTATTGAATCACTGTGAGATATACAGTTACAAAGTTGTTCAATATTGGGTTTCAGTCATACAATGTTCCAACATCTGTTCCTTCACTAAAGTACATTTCCCAACACCAGTGTCCCCAGTTTCCCTCCCGCTATCCTCCCTCCCCCCAGTCTGCCTCTATGCCTACGGCAGGCACTTTTCCTCTCTCTCTCTCTCTCTCTCTCTCTCTCTCTCTCTCTCTCTCTCTCTCTCTCTCTTTCCTTTTGGGCATTAGGGTTTACAATACAGGTACAGAAAGGTTAGTACATCTATCTCTTTACCTCCTTTCAGCAGTCAAGCCTTGTCCAGAGTGATCATTTCAACTGTTTTTGTCATAGTGGTTCCTTCTGTATCCTAGCTGCCCGACCCATCCCCCCCCCCCCACAGACACGCTTGTTGTCCTGCGAGTTTTCAGTGGAGGCAGGCAGGGACCTAGAGGCCAGGTCTGGTATGACTCTGATGTGTCAAGTTGGTGGTTTTACTCTCTGCGGTTCGGGACGGCGCAGGCACCAGCTGGAACTCCTGGCGAGGGCCCTCATTGGGGAGGTGGGTGATGAGGGTGCAGGAGCGGTGGTCTGATGGGAGAAGCAGAGCGTTGGCTCTTACAACCATGGCATCTTTGCAGAAGCTGTGCCATTTTCTTCACCTGGAAACCTACAGTTGTGGATCCTGGGGGTGGGTGGGATGGGCAAACTCCTTTCCTCCTCTCTTTGTTGAGTCCTAGACTCAAGACCCCAAACTCAGGAGAGCAGCACCTATGGGGTAGCTGGAGGGTTCCCCTGTCGGGCCCTGATGGTCCCTGTTGGTGGGATGGAAGTGATTTTATGGGTGGGGGAGGGAATGGCCTGGGTGCCGTGCCATTCAGTGTTTGGGGTGGGGGGCGGGATGCAGTGCTGGGGATTGAACTCACACAGGCTAGGTGTGTCCTCTTGTGCTCCACCATTGCGCCTTCCCGGCCGTCCCGGAACTGACATTTCACAGGGAACCCTGCAGCCTCTCTGGTCACTGAAGTCTGTGCGTGACATGGGGAGTCAGCAGTGACTTTGAGTGCGTGAGATCTGGTGGGAGGGACTCAGAGAACGTCAGGTCAAGGTGAGTTTCTCTGCCTTGTGGGGTGGGGGAAGGGGGCCGCTCAGGGTAGAGCCCTCTCTCTCCTGTCCACCGTGGGAATCAGCACAGATCCCTGTCTCCCCGAGAGAGCGGGGGCTTGGAGGGTGAATGATCCCAGAATAGGCTCCGGGAGCTCCAAACTTAGAGTCTTTCCCACCTCCACCAACGTTGATGGGCGTCTCCCGCCTAGCAGACAGAGCTCTGCTCTAGGGATGCAAATACCATCAATCTCCTACTCCGTTTAGCAGAGGAGAGAGACATATGGACGGAATACTGCAACTTAATAGGAAGCGTGTTGGGATATGGATGTGCATTATGGGGGCCCAGGCTGAAGGGTTCGTTCGTCTCTCTGGGACTAGCTGGAGAGACTTAAAGACCGTGCAGCAGTTGACCTTGACCTTGAAGGAGGTGAGGTGGTTAAGCTGACTTTGGTTGAAGAGTCTTTGCTGCGTGTGTGTGTGTGTGTGTGTGTGTGTGTGTGTGTGTGTGTGTGTGTACGCCCCCTCTTTGCTGAGGATAAAGAAAAAGAAAAGTGGGGGAGTGGTTCCTGCTTTCTGCAGAAATTCACAGCTTGTTGGGGAGCCGAGCCTGGCACGTATCAGCCAATTAAAGCATTGCTGAGACAGATGGGAGTGTGGAGGCCGGGACGCTGCCAGGGGTACTCGGTGATCCAGCTTCGGGGAGTTACTTCTCAGAAAACAGAAATCTCTGTAAGGAGCACACAGGCCCTGCAAAGATGTCTTGACTGTAAGAGCCAACCCACTGAGCCAACCCTCTGATTTTCCTGTCAGCCCACTTCACTGGGGTACAAGGGCCGGCTAGGTCTCAAGTAGGAGGTTAGGGGGCTAAAATTTAGGAGGTGAAGGAGAAGGTGGATGAGGATGGTAACAATTTGATGGTGCTGACTTGTTGTCTGCAACTCTGGCGAAACGTAGGGTTAATAAAGCATAGGTATATCCAGCTCTGACCTGAGCAGGGCTGGGGGCGGGTGGGGCGGGGCTTCAGTCTCCCCAAAGCACCATATACACTCCTGGGCCTTTGCTTATGCTCTTTCTTCCACAAGAAGCGCCTTCTCTTTGGCGCCTTCACAGAGTCCTACCTTTGTTGGCTCGTCTAACTGCCCTCAGGCTTGCCTTTTCCACTACACCTCAGCCCTAAAGCAGAATCTGATTTTTTAACTATTATGGCTCAATTTTTTTCTTTCATTTATTTTTATTGAATCAACATGAGATACAGTTACAAGCTTTCATGTTTGAATTTCAGTCATACAATGATCAAACACCCATCCCTCCACCAGTGCGCATTCTCCACCACCAGTGTCCCCAGTATCCCTCCCCCTTTCCAACCCTCCCCCTGCCTCCATGGCAAATAATTTTTCCCATACTCTCTCTCTATTTTTGGGCATTATGGTTTGCGATACAAATACTGAGAGGTCATCATGTTTGGTCCTTTATCTACTTTCAGCACACATCTCCCATCCTGACCAATCCCTCCAACCATCATTGACTTGGTGATCCCTTCTCTATTCCAGCTGCCTTCTCCCCCAGCTCATGAGGCAGGCTTCTAACCATGGGGCAATATTCCAGGCCTTGTGTCTACTGTCCTTGGGTGTCAGTCTCATATTATGTTATCTTATATTCCACAAATGAGTGCAGCCCTTCTATATCTGTCCCTCCCTTTCTGACTCATTTCACTTAGCATGATCCTCTTCATGTCTATCCATTTATAAGCAAATTTCATGACTTCATCTCACCTAACAGCTGCATAGTATTCCATTGTGTAGATGTACCAAAGTTTCTTTAACCAGTCGTCTTGGATTGTTTCCTGATTCTGGCTTTGTGAACAGGGCTACAATCAACATATAGTTCAGATGTAATTTCTACTGTGCTTTTTTGCACCCTCAGGTATATTCCCGGAAGTGGTATTGGGCGGGGGGGAGTCATATGGAAGCTCACGGCAAGAATCTGCTTTGTAGCTGCACTGGGATTGGGAACACCTCAAGTTCTGGAACACTGTCTGAGTCTGAGGTTTCTCTGGACCCCCGGCGGGCAGGTGTGGTGGTGGGATAAAGAAACGTGGGTTTCTTTAGATGCGAACTGCATCTTGGTGTTGTTGCTTCTCTTGGACTTGGAGCGCACCATCCCGACAGCCATGAGAAGGGATCATGGCGAGCACGGGCTGTGTGATTCCTTGTGGAGAAGATGGCTCGGATGCTGTAATAGGTTCACCTGCAGCGATGGCCAGGAGCAGCACTTCCTGTCCACTTATCCAGGGCTAGCAAAAGTGCCCCCAGTTATTTTCGATGTGTCCCCAGATGTCCCCACGTGTCAAGTGTCCCCATGCCCAGTTTGCCTGGGGAAGCAAGCCTGGGGGTGACGTTCAAAGCTCTCGGTGATGTGTGAGTGCTGTGAGTTCTGCCTGCAGGCCAGGCCTACAGTCTGAAAACACCGACTCTCTGCTTTCCCAGCTTCCCTGCCATGGGCCCGCCATAGGGTAAGGAACTGAATGGCGCCGTGACTCCAGGATGTGGCCCCCGCTGGGGGGGAAGGGGCCCCTGGCAGCAGTGTTTTGACACCATCCCTGTTGCTTTCTCCATTGCAGATTGATCTGGAGCCAGAAGGAAAAGTGTATGTGATCATCGATCTCTCGGGATCCTCGGGCGAAGGTAAGAGAATGACTGCTCCTCCTTCTTCTCTTCCGTTCACCCCTTGGCTCCTGGTTTCGCCACCCCGCCTTGGCCAGGGATACATTGCTGTGGCATTTGATTAATTGGCACGCTTTATGGGGAGAAGGTTATTTTGAAGATGCTCACGCCCTTGTACCAAAAGAGACCGGCCATCTGTTAGCTGCCGAGGAACAGAAGAAAGCATTCTGGCTTCCAGCAATGCGGCCACGGAAGCAGGCGTAGTGTGTGCTGATGTAGAGTGCAGGCGCTCCCCAGAGACTCTGTGTGTCTGTGTGTCTGTCTGTGTGTGTCTGTGTGTGTGCATGTGCACACACCTGCATGCTGGGAAAGAGAACAGGTAAATATATACCGTTTGGTATATAACTTAATTGGTAATGACCTAAGTGTGGGACGGTAGAATTGTACTACAAAGCATTCATAGCAATGCTACCTCTTCTTCTTCTTCCTTTTTTTTTTTTTAACCAGTTTGGTGTACAGTCTCTTAAAGAGAAATAATGGGGTGAGAAATGCTGACTTCCCCTCTGGCTGATTAGAAGAGTGTAGATGTTGTTGAGTAGATTCTCCTCCTCTCTGTCCTGACGTTGTTCCCTAACACCTCTGAGGGTTCAGTGGGGTTGAGGCCTTCCCTTCCAGGGGCTCACTGGACAGTGGAACTTTGTCCACAGGGAAGACGCTGGTTGGAGATTAGAGCTGAAAGCCAGTTGTAAATCATATTTCCTTTTCTTCTCTTGCTGTGGGCAGGGGCACAGCTGCCCTGGATATCATGGCAAAATACTAGAGGACAATAGGTGGTTCCTCTTGGGCAAAATCAGGGTGTGGGGATTATACCCCAAAAGGAGTGAGACTCTCAGTTCCTTTGGCCCCTGGCTTAAGATGTGGACCTTTGACATCTGTCCTGAATACTGAGGGTTGTTAATGCTGTGTTCACAGAGTTGTGACCCTAGAATATCTCCTCTGTTTTAGCTTCAAAGCTCTAGTTTATGGGTCAGGAAGGGGAGATGGAATGGAGAGTTGCTGGTCAGAGGATAGCCTGGAAGTGTCTGTGTTTGATGATTGGCTAATCATCAATTGACCTGGACGTGTCTGCCTGATGATTGGCTGATCATCAGTTGGTCTAAAAGTGTCTGTGCCTGATGATTGGCTGATCATTAGCTGGCCTAGAAGAGTCTGTGCCTGATGATTGGCTGATCATCAGTTGGTCTAAAAGTGTCTGTGCCTGATGATTGGATCATCATCAGCTGGCCTAGAAGAGTCTGTGCCTGATGATTGGCTGATCATCAGTTGTTCTAAAAGTGTCTGTGCCTGATGATTGGCTGATCATCAGCTGGCCCACTTTCAACAGGTGTTCAGAATAATTTGATAATTGTGTGTATATGGGGCTCCTAAGAGTATTCCATTCTTTTTTAATATATCTCAATTATTTGGCTTAGATTTCAAATTTTAAATATCTCTCCCAAATTGCTCTACTACATTTTCTTCTCTTGATTGCAATTAGATTTTGGCATTTCCAACTTTTTTGCTCAGCTCTGAGCTCTGAACAGACCAGAATAGAAACAGTTTTAGAACAGTGGAGGTTTTAACAATATTTAGCATGAAATATTTAAATATTTAAGATGTACCAAAGGACCTACAGAATAATAAAAAGGGGCACTGCTGTCCCTATCTCTAAGTTAGGACATAAGATGTCCCAGTAGGGCACAGGCTTCCATAGTGTTTACTAGCATATGAACCACATTCACCTGACTTCAGACATTACAATCACCTCCTAGTTATGGGCACGGAACAGCATTTGCTGAGCAAGCACCATGACCTTTTTAATCTTACATAATTTATACCCAGGGGAATAATTAGTTAAATAGTTCCTGTTCCAAGAGGCAGGGCTTAGACTTTTTTTCTTTAACAAATATTAATGGCTTGCAAATCATAGAAGTCAGCCTTCTTTCTTTCATTTCTTTTTATACATTTGAGGGAAAGGATGTGGACAAGTGAATAAATAAATCATATGCAAGTGATACTTTTCCTTTCTTGCTTCCCCAGATTCTTACTGCATTTGAATGGCCAAAGCAATTTTCATTGGGCTGAATTCTTCATCTAATTTTTTTTCATCTCTTTCCTCTAAAGAAAAGAGGGTTTACTTCAGAAATGCTGACACATGCCAGAATTTAGACTCTGTAAGGTGTTAGCAAATGTTGCTCTGAGAAGAAGGAGAAGTTTTTCCATCTGAAGAGATAGTTTAGTAGGTGGGACACTTACCTTGCACGTGGCAGACCCTGGTTCTATTCCTGGCACTGCATATGAGTTCCACCAGTGCTGATTTCTGAGTACCCAGATGGAGGAGTCAGCACAGAGCACTTCCAGGTATTGCCCCCCCCCCCAAAAAAAAGGGATGTTTTCTAGCTCTTTTTACTTGCTCTTCCTGGATTTGGGATGCTATCCCCAGGAAGGGAAGGACTTTAGAGATGGTTTTTAGAAATTTATCTTGTTTTCCTCTGGGTTCTATGCATGTGTTCTGGGGAACCTATGAAGTGGTTTTGTTTGGGGGAAGAGGCAAGGTGGGGAGGCCACAACAGCGCTCACCCTTGGTGCAGAACTTCATGCCACCACAAGCCCGCGCACACTCACAGATGCCTCATCCCACTCTGTAGTGAAAATATTAAGCACTGTACTCCTCAAAAGGGTGCAAAGAGAGTTGAAATGAGGCATAGCCAATGCTTTCACCACTCTATTATTCTGCCATCAAGACTCCCTTGAGGAGTTGGAGAGAAGAGTATAGCGGATAAAACATTTGCCTTGGACACAGCCAACTTGGGTTCGATCACTGGCACTCTAGACAATGTCCTGAGCACTGCCAGGAATGATCCCCGAGTGCTGCTGGGTGTGGCCCCCAAACCAGCAAAAGAAAAAAAGAATCCTTTCTGTTTTCCTTTCTCTCGCACCCCACCAATGGGGGCAAGAAGGGTGTTCATAGAAATTGCACAAACCTGTCCACACAGTCATGAGAGCTCAGAGAAATCCATGTGTGTGTGGGCATACAAATGCACCCCTTTCTTCTCAGCTGTGCCCGAGGAGTCCTTCTCTAACTAACACACTGTCGGGAGCCTGAACGTTTACATCTGCTGGAACTAATGTGATTTCTTACTGTCTAACAAAATTCCACTGCTGGCATGTCCTGTGCAGTTCCCCTAATGGGATTTGACTGGTGTGCACTTTAAGCTAAACCAGACACCCTAACCTCACATGTACAGGGTCAGGCTGGATGACAATTAAGGTCATTTCCAGTCATGCCATTTTGTTCTTTGGTATAACTTGAATAAACGTCTATCAGAGCTCAAGGCTGAGGGCTGCCTCATATTGGTAGCAGGTAGGAAAGGGTGAAAGAGAAGGACATTTCTGATGGTACTGGGCCAAACATTTTTCTTAGATTCTCCCAAGAAGCAAATCCCCTGGGAATACTTGTGTGTTATCTTCCCATCTCAGGTACCTCTTCGAGTCTGTTTTTATTTTAAGTTATATCTCCCCGTGTTCACTTTGAGTGAACACAGTGCTAAGGGCTCATCGAATCCTTCATTAATTTGCCTAGGTAATAGAAGCAGGAATGGTGATGTCGGGAGGTCCAGGGTGAGCTGACTCCTCAGTATCCTCCTGTCCAGCATCTCAGTGGGGTCCTAGGGTCCAGCCCGGCCACTCCCCTCTTTCCCTTCTTGTCTTCTGCTGGGTCTTTAAGAAGAAGCAGTGCCTGAGGGCGAAGGGGAGTACTCAGCTTCCCAAGTAGGGGCCTTCAGCACCAGCACCAGCAGCAAGGAGTAGGGGCTGCTCTCCTGTGAAGTGCCCCAGACGGGCATCCTGGCCCCGCTCATCCCGCTTGTGAAGAGGAAAGTAAATCCCAGCCCTTAACATTGACCTGGGGACGCGCAGCACGTCTTTGGTTTCTCTTTCCCTGCTCTACCTCATTTTTTCCTGCCCTCTTCTGCCTGCTGCTCTTCTGTTGGAGCAGTAGGTGAGGAGGGCACCTCTGCTGGTGGTGCTCACACGTTCAGCCGCAGGCACCCCCAACCTGACTCTATGTTGCTGATTCTCAGACTTGAGGAGCAGTTCCCTTTGCTCCCAGATTTTGGGATCCATTCTTTGTCCTGGAGGAATGAATGCCTCCCTAGATCTGACCAGATGCAGCAGACGAGACAAGTGGAGTCAGCCTGAGAACAGTGAGCATCACCCCCAGCCCCCACCTAACCCCCCTACCCCATGAGGGGCTTATATCCCAGAGATATTGCTAAAGTGCTCGGTGAGAAACAAGCCAAGAAGGCCTGCTTCCTCCCAGAGAGACTCAGATGCACCGAAGTTTCTCTGAAGTGAGTCATCTGGTTAAGGACACCAAATGCCAGCCACTGGCAGATGAAAAACAGAAGTGAATCCTGAGTGTCTGCAGAAGCAAAGCCCCTCAGGGTCACTCCTAACCACCTCTCTGGGGCCAGGGCTGGGCACTGTGGATTGACCGGTGCCTCTTTCCGCTAATGAAGTAATTGGTGAGGAAATGCCAGGTTGAAAACCCTACGGAGAGGGTAGGTTTCTCATCGAGCCTTAGTTAAGAAGTGAGCCCCCTGTTTCCTGGCCTGGTCTCCAATTCTGACTCTGTTGTCTCACTCTGTGTCATTTTCTGTGTCCTATAAAGAAGATAGTTTGGGGAAATTTGTGTTTACAGCTCAGCTCCCGGTGGGTCAGAGTAACCTATAATTTAATCATTTGCTCTTGTTGATGTCCTCATGATTTGGCTTAAAAGAAAAGGGTATTTCCACTCATCTAACTTAATTTAGAGAGTTGTCTTTCAGGACCAATTACTTTATTCTTTTATTCAGTTGAAATTGGCCAGTGCTGACAGTTTTATTGATTTTCCTTATTACCTAGCTTTGTTGAAACATTCCCATTTTCACAATCAAGTGCATTTACCATCTTCCTTGAGCAGCTGACCCTGGGGCTTTTATCTTCCTCCTTCATGTTAATACGGTGTGAGCTGAGGGGGGCCTGGAAAGGGCTGGACCTTGGCCTGCACTGCAAGAATGAGTGATTCAGACTCTGTTCTGTGATCTGCTCACTGGAAGCATCACTGGCTTATGAAATCTATACGGAGCACCGGGAGTGCAGAGCTAATGGACACGTCCCCCCCTCAGCTCTCTGTGCTCCTCCAGAAGGTGAGAGCACTCGGCCCACGCGTGTTTTAGAGGGGCTGGGCAGTTGTTGGTGAGGCATGCTGCAAGGAGCCCACCAAGGCCGGAGCCCACTTCCACGTGAGGGCCCCCTTGGAGTGGATGGTCTCTGCAGAGTAACAAGGGCTAGGGCCCTACCTCAGAGGTAGATCTCCTGCATGTGTGGGGTCCTGAGTTCGACCCCCGGACCACACGCACAGTGACCAACACTTCCACACTAGCCTTTTCTCGTTCCCTCTACTTGACGACCCTGAGAGACAGCTGGTCGCTGCTGTCCTCACCCTTGCTGAGGAGATGTGGTCTGCTGAAGGTCCATCTGATCAGAAGGCAGAAGGGGAGGGACTCAGACCTGCTTGCCTGCCCGCTTTCTGCATCTGGTCATTCGCCTAGAAGATATTGACCCTGGGCCCTGGGCGTGTCCAGCACTGTGTCAGCCCTTCCCTTCTGTGCTACGGACACATGGGTGATGTGAGCAAGTTGCTTCTGTTCTGGGCCGTACGTTTCAGAGGAAGTTCTGTGTGTCCATATGCTCTCTCCAAGGGTACAAAGCCCAGGGGGCACATTGGCTGTCTCTGGGCAAGGGACAAGGTGAATTCAGCATAGAGGGACAGAGGGAACGTTCTTGGCAATGCCTGTGATGCAGGTGTTCCTTCCTATGTCTGCGCAGAACAGGGTGGGGTGGGGGTGGTGGGAGGGATACTGGGAACATTGGTGGAGAAGAATGGGTACATGAAAGTTTCCAAGTTTGTAACTGTACCTCATGGTGATTCACTAATAAATTTTTTTAAATATTAAAAATTAAAAATATATGCATATAAAAATATCAATCTCATGCACTAATCTCCCATGGAATTATAATGAGGATGTTGGAAATGGTTTACTGGCAATGGTAATGAATGATTTTGTTTTAATACTTGTTAGGAATTCCAATTATAATCGAGTAGGTGAACTTACTTCGAGAGAGTTTCTCAGTGGCTTTTCCCAATTTTTTGCTTTCTTGAAGGATGTGGTTTAATTCATCAAAATTACAGTTTTCTGTTTTATTCTGCTGGTTCCACTTAGGCTGCTCTACTGACCTTGGCACTATGTTTAAAAAAATCATTATGTCATAAAGTGTGTGCTACATAATGATACAAATTTAACTTTTCTTCCTCATGTGAAAGATTGATCTATGATGAATGGACTGTAGTACTGTAGCACTGTCATCCAGTTGTTCATCTATTTGCTTGACCGGGCACGAGTAACATCTCCATTGTGAGACTGGTTGTTACTGTTTTTGGCATATCAAATGCACCACAGGTAGCTTGCCAGGCTCTGCCATACAGTTGGGATACTCTCAGTAGCTTGCCAAACTCTCTGAGAAGGATGAGGAATCAAACCTGGGTCGGTTGCCTACAAGGCAAATGCCCTACCCACTGTGCTATCGCTCCAGTCATGGAGCAATGAGTATACAAGGTAAAATATTTGTCTTGAGATGGTAGTATTGTGAGCAATTAGAAGTTATAAAGTTGTGTTTTAAGAAAAAATTTAATTGAATAAGTAAAAGAAGTATAACATTGTCTATGAAATAGAACATTGTCTGTGAGGAAGAAAACTACTATTGATGCAAAATACTTATCTTTCAATAGGGGAAGACATATAAAGTATATTTTTATGATGACAGGTGAAAAGTAATCATAAAGCAATAAATAGTGGCATTTATTAATAAAAAAGAAAAAACTTAAAACCTCCCCAGGGCTGGAGCCATTGTACAGTGGACAGGGCTCTTGTCTTGGACATGGACAGCCTGGGACGGACCCCCACCATCCCTATCCCCTGAGTCCCACCAGGAGTTATCCTTGAGCATGAACCAGGAGTAAGTCCTGAGCGCTGCCAGATGTGGCCCCAAAGCAAAAAAAAAAAAATTAGAATTTTGAAAAGCATTTTGGTGTTGATGGGGCCGTGCCCACATGGACAGAGATAGTGGCATGTCATGACGGCTCCAAAGACCCTGTGAGAGAGGAATGTCCCACTGAAGCCACTGAAACTAAAACCTAAACTCAGGAGATCCAGAGACAACGTTCTCCATCTGCTGAACAGTCTGCCCAAGTCTGGGTCAGTATGGGATGTGCTAAGAAGGGATTCCTTCAGGTGGTGCCTGTCACAGAGGCCTCAGGGCCAGCTCGCTGACCTCTCCCAGGAGTAAACTGCCCAGCGTGGTCGCTCCAGGTGGCCACTCTTTGCATAGTCACCTGCATTGTGGCCGTTTGGGACAAGTTCTGAATGGCGCTCGCTGGCATCCAGGTTCGCTGCTACCAGCCCCAGTTGGTTCCCCATAGACTGAGACTCTACCAGCTGCAGGACCATCTTTCCAGCCCAGCAGGGAAGTTGGATGCCAGCTGGTTTTCTCTCCCCTCCAGGCAAACTCTAGGCAAACTCTCAAGTTTGCCTGGTTTCTGACATGGAAAATCTTGGTGGTTTCAATTTAAACAGAGAGACACTCCACAGTTGGCAAGAGAGAGATCTTTGGACCATGGGGATGAGTAATCTCGAGGAAAGTCAAGTTCACTTTTGTCTGTGTTCCGTGTTATTGTGGTGAGGCGGCCATGGGCACCTGCGCTGCCAGCCCTGCTTTTGAGTTCATTAGTTGACTCACTGATGGAGTGACCCAGCATGTTCTGTGAGATTCCTGCTTGCTGGGAGCGTGCTGAGGGCTCGAGAAACAAAGCTGAGAGGGCTGTGAGCCATGGCATCTCGACACTCTCAGGCTAAGCGGTTCTGACGCTTCGTTATCGACACTCCTTGGGGCCTTGGTGGCCTCAGCAAGGAAGGAGGCCTGCTAAAGAATTCATCCTTGCTCTTTGGCTCATCGTCAAAAGAAATTCGTGCATAGCTTGGCACTTGGAAGGGGTGTTTGAGAGACAACAAAATAACTGAAATCAAATCTCTGTACGAAGGGGGTTTTATTTAAACCTAAGTGAATCTGCTAGGGAGCTTCAATCATTGCTAGTTTATTTAATTTCTTTTGGGGATTTTTTTTTTGGGGGGGGAAGCACACCTAGAGTTGCTCGGGAGCTCTTCTTGGCTCTGAGCTCAGGAGTGACCCTTGGGCAGTGCTCAAGGGACCATATGCAGGGCTGGGGATCCAACTGTGGTGGGTCCTGCCCAGCGAGAGCCTTAGCCCTGTACTAGCCCTCCAGGCGGTCCATCTCGATTGTCCCCGGAAGGAAAGGACACTTGGAGAGTCAAGATGGTGAAGCACTGAGTCCTGACACAGTGGGCCTGCTGCCAGGCCTGGGGCTGCATCTCCAACCAAACCCCAGGAAATGCCCACGCTGTCACCCCCCCACCCCCAACAGCTCGAGGAGAAGCAAAATCCCAACAAGACCCAAGGTTTTCTCTCTGCCTCCATGCTGGCCAGCCCCCCACTCCCAAGGGAGGAGGGAAACCCTCTGGCTCCCTTTCCCAACTGCCGTCCAGTTGGAACATCTCAGAGTCCGAGCCTTTAAACTCTTCCGTGCAGACTCTTTCCCTCCCCGTTCTCTCTTTTGTTGGTGTGGAATGGTGGAGAAGGCACTTGGTCTTCTTAGGGAGGAGGGCAGTGCCTGGGCCTTGGTGTTCTGCCCTGCGTGAAGGTCAGGATGGAGACGGTGGTGTTCCTCCGATTGGAGAACAAGCGTCAATTTATAGCAAGAAAACAAAAAGTAGCCCGTCAGGGTATTGGACTTGGTGTTTTGTGTTTGCTTTTCTATAAATACCCTCAAGTATTGAGTGGTGCTTGAATTTGATCCTGCTGTGCTAATTTTCTCCCGGTTCCTGGGGCTTTAATTAAAATAACTCACCCAGGGACCTTGCTAGAACTTACCTCTACTTGATGCTTCTCTGAGGCAGGCGAGTTGCACCTGCCATTTCTGGATGGGAAGTGCAGGGGGAGTTCTGCACTCAGTGCTGGGAACCCAGTAGGGGCGTGATTTTTACTTGCCGGATAAATATGTGTGACAAATGTGTGACTAAGTGAAATAACAGCAAAAAAGTACCCCTTTAGAAGGAGACTGTTGCGGTAAACAAAGTGTTTGGACTGAATTTGCTGTGGATAATCAGCTGTTTCAGATTGCAGTATACATCAGTTTCAGAGGTGGGCGTGGGGCCGAGTGTGTAAGCTTTCTGGGCCCAATACTCACTAGGGGTTCTCTGAGGCCCCTGCAGCATCTTCGCAAATACCTAGCACCCCCCAAATAATCCTTGGTCCCCTTCCGGTTTATTAATCTACTTCTCTGCTCTCTCAAAGTTGGATTGCACATTTGCTTCTGCCAGGGGATGGAGGGTGGCCTTCCCATGATTAGTCCCTCTTCCCATTGGTCTGGACCCTGGATTTGCTCCCCCGTACCCTTGTGTCAGGCTGTATAACTACACAATTTTTTTTTTAAATTTCACTCTGTGCACAGCTGGAGCCCTGGCAGCAACTTGTCGTCCGGCATCCATGGGCAGAGATTCCTGACCACTGAACCAGCATCCATGAGTCTCCATAGTGGCCATGTACCATCCCATCACCCTCACTCTGAAAGGGCAGTTTGGGAACAAGGGTGGGCTTTGTCCCTAGTGAGCCAGTATGACCCAAGTTGCCTCTGATGTTCTTGGGGGCCTTGATCACCATTGGCTCTGATTACTGATCTTGAATTCAGCACTGAGCAGCTTTATAGTGAAGGTTTCCCCATTTCTCTTTATACTGTCAGCAGAAAGCAGACTCAGGGGCTCCTGGCCATAGCACAGTATTCTTTGCAACCATTTGAGTTTGAAGACTATAAATGTGAGGGACTGGGAGACTGAACAGCGGACAAGGCATTTGCCCTTCACAAAGCTGACCCTGGTTTGATCCACAGCACCCTTTGTGGTCCCCTGAGTACCACCTGAAGCGATCTCTGAGCATAGTGCCAGGAGTAAGCCCTGAGCACAGACAGCTGTGGCTTCAAACCCAAATAAAACCAATAGGGGCTGCAAAAGGTGGGGTATATTGGGCTTTGCAGGGAGGACCCCCAAGCTTGATTCCAACACTGCTGAACGTGGACCCCAGCACCACCTCTGGGTGTGGCCTATCAACAAACCAACCAATGTGAGAAATCTGAGTGTGAGTGAGCAGAGATAGCTGAGTGGTCTGGGACCCGAGCTTGACACCATGTGGCCCCCGGAGCACTACCACATGTAGCCTTGGGGACCCCAAGCTCTGCTGGGAGTGACCCTGGATTCTTTGGGTCACCAAGAGCATGTGGGCAGCTCTGCACCCTTGGGTCTTAGCTTTGGACCTCTGCTCTGATTGGCTGAGAGTCACTGGAAGTGGCCTCCCTTTCTGCCCTTCCTCCAGTCTCCCTAAAAAATAGAAGAATAAAGTCTTTGAGTTTGACCAAGTAGAGGTGAGGAGACTTACCCTGTGGCTCTTTTAGGGCCACCCTGGAGCTTTGGGAAGAGAGTGAAGTCCCACGGAGAATGACTTTAGTTTCCTTTCCATTTAGTCTGTGGGAAGACCTCTAGGAGACAGGACTGTCAGCAGTTAAATACCTTCATGAGGAGTGGGGGCCCTCGGCTCTGGGTGTTTGAGCAGACACTGAAGGGGGGTTCTTAAAATGTAGAAGTGATTCTTTTAATAGCTGTTTGTAAGATCTGGATATTTATGGCACATAGCGGCAGTGTATATCAATGGTCAGTGCCATGACAGCTGCTTATTTGATTAGAGCCAGGCATTCACTGCAAAAGGTAGAGATGCCTATGGAACCGTGAGGAAAGGGGCAATTGTAGTGCAGTACCCACATGCCCAGTAGTTCATTTCTGGGAAATGTAGGCAAACAATGGGTGTATCAATGCTGTATCACTGCTTGAATCTTGTTTCCAAAGAACTAGGGAAGGACTGTATTTGAATAGACACCCCTGCAAGTGGTAGGACCTCTCCCTTAGAGATTTAAGTGGGAAAATCTCTTGTCTGTTGGTCCTCACCTTCAGTTTTCCTCCTGGAACTGCACATGGGCGCATCATTGCTGTGTCTCGGTCTACCTTGTGGAAAGAAGATGATCATAGAGACCCCTGACACATTTTTGTGCCCATATTTGTTCAGTCTTCTATGAGGAAGGTGTCCGTCCTCAGGGTGGTGGCACCTGGCAGCCATGGGGCTAGGAGGAGTCTGAGCATTTGGACAGGGTCTACTGAACCCCTGAGAAGGATTGTGGATGACTGACCCCCATCAGCAGGCTGCAGGGTCCATCTCGGGGCTGCCTTTTCTCCTTTTCCCATTATCAACCTGCCTTTTGCCTAAAGCTTAAAACTCAGTCTCCTAAGCTTTCTGGGGGTGCTCTAAGCCAGCACTTCTCAACCTCTTTCTGACTAAACCTTCCAATCTTGTTTCCTTTCTGTGACCCCCTTACTGATTGTCCCCCTAGTCTCATTTTGTGCCCCACAGTTGTGTGGTTTTTAACCTATGCCCCCCTAGAGTATTCTGGGGGCCCACAGGGAGCCCTATGGCCCCCTTCCTTGAGATTGGTCTCAGGCCCATTAATAGTGTATCTTTCTCAACAAAACAAAGACATGCAACCCAACCCAGCCCAATCTTTCTAGAAAGATAAAATCCTAAGCCATTATGGAACCGCCTCTCTGTGAAGAGCTGGTTTTGAGGCTTCTCTCTGCTCGTGTCTGGAGAACTTTCCAACACATGTTTGAAGGCTCAGAGAGTGGATAGGTCACCGAGGCGTTAAATGATATAATGGGAGAGAAGGAAAATCTATTCTAGAACTCTCTTATCTCTCCTTGTTGGGACATCATCTTTGGTGGAATTTCCAACATATTTTTCCTATGTTGTCATCGAAGCTTGATTGAGTGCTGGGAGGGATCCCACGGGACCTTTAGAGCCCCTCACGGACCCCCACCCCCCATCCCTCACCACCACCAATTTGCTGTACTAGCCTCTATCCTCTGAAGTGAGAGACTCATCTTATCCTAAGTGCTTGCTGCTCACTTATTCCCTGACCTATCATTTTCCAGAGCAATAAAACATTCTATTTCTTCTATTTTATTAGTCTCCATGTTAGTCGTCTATTTTGGTCTCTCCGCATGCTCGTGACGTCAGACGGTGGTAGGAGACAGAGGTCCCAAGGACATTTTCGTTCCAGGGATCTGTGAGTGACGCTGTCTATAAATGTGACAAAGGTGCGGTGGTGGCACGGTGGCTTGGCAGAGGGACCGTCACCCTGTGGAGGTATTGCCACGGATGGCCCAGTGCCAGTGTGTGGTGTTTGAAGACCAAATATATGACAATCAAGAGCTTCCCATAAGAGTGAGTTTTGGGGTCACCGGGGCCATCCGCAGGCCAGCTGCAGCTTGGCAGACAGACTTACCTGCTAATTACAGATGTCCTTTCAGTTGCCCAACTGTTCCCGACTCTAATCACAGCTTTGTCGCCACTCCAGTGCCAGGCCAACTAAGAACACCTAGCTCTGTCCACAGAGGATCTATTTTGATCTTATTTTTAATTTGGTAACGCATAAATCAATCCAGGTCCCTGCGGTCTTTACATGTACTTGCTGAGCTACACACAGCCTCGGCCCAGCTTGTATGCCTTAGAAAGTGGCCCCACGGCCATTTCTTTGTTTGGGAAGCATGTTCCCTGTGCTTCACTCCCTGGACTCAGGCTGCTCCTTGAGGTTAATGTAAATCAGTCGAGTTTTCTTGGCCTTCCAGGGTTTCCATTCTGAAATGTTTGTTCCGGGTTTAAAGAGCTGTGGCCAGGGTAAGATGAACATTTCCAGTCCCTTTGTGTTCCAGGGACCCTTCGCTCACTGTCTCTGCCATTTCTTCTTCCCAGATAAATACAGTTCGACATTTTGTGATGAATATTTTTAACACCTTTTATAATTTTATCACCTATTTGTATGCTTATTATTCTACATATCTATGATGTTGTATATTGTAGTTTGATTTACTGGATTATTAGTTTTGGGTTTTGGACCATGTCCTGCAATGCACAGGGCTTATTATTGAATCTGTGCTCAGGGGTCACTCCTGGCAGTGCTTGGGGGCACAGATATGGTGCCAGGGACTGAACTAGGGTCAATTACATGCAAGGCAAGTGCCTTGATCCCTGTACTATCTCTCTGACTTGACCTTTATTTATATAGTACAATCTATATAGATTTCTTTTGTGAGCCATCCAGTGTTATGCTTTTGAGGTCCATCCATAATGATGTGTAAGACTGTAGTTAATTCATTTGTATTGCTGTACATCATTCCATTTATATTGATCAGGACTAACTTATTCTCTCAGTCATTCACATCCTCTTGTTAGAGAAAAAACTGTATTCTGGAGGCATACTTACATAATTTCTTAGGATATCTAAGGCAGTCATTCAAATGTAGAATGAATAGAATGAATAGTTTAATATGTCTGTTCATTTTTAAATTTGTGTCTTCCAAAGTTAGGTATTAGCCAATATCAAACATGTCTGCAGTTTCTAACTGCTTCTTGTCTTTAGAAAATGATGCTCTTGTCTGACTTCTTATTTTATTTTATTTTATTTTGCTTTTTGGGTCACACCCGGTGATGCACAGGGGTCACTCCTGGCTCATGCACTCAGAAATTACCCCTGGCGGTGCTCAGGGAACCATATGGGATGCTGGAATTCGAACCCGGGTTGGCCGAGTGCAAGGCAAACGCCCTACCCGCTGTCCTATCGCTCCAGCCCCTTGTCTGACTTCTTAATATCAGCCTGTGTGCTCGGTCAGATTTCCTGATAGCTTTAATTTGCATTTCTCTGATTCATAATGATATTGAGCATCTTTTCACATATCTACAGGCTTTTCATCTTTCCTGAAAATTATTTATTCACTTCTTTCTCACTTGTTTTTCTTTATTTCTGCTTTGTTTCATTTAGTTTTTGTTTTAATCTCTAGCAGTGCTTGGGGCTTAGTCCTTGCTCTGTGCTCATGGGTCACTTGTGACAGTGCTCAGGGGACTACATCTAGTATCAGGGATCGAATTGGGGCCAGCTGCATACAAAGAAGCCCAAAGGACAATCATTTTTGTCTTACTAGTTTATAACTATGTTCCTAAGCCAGTTGGAATAGTACCTGACACGTAGTAGGTGCTTCAAAAATATCTGTTCAGTGACAATTGAACTGATAACTTTAGATCCATCATATTGGCTCCTTAACTAGTGTTTCAGACAAGAGTTTTTCGGGGACCTATGGAATCCTCCAGACATGCCATTTTGGGTCTGCTCTCTGCTCAGAAAACTTTCAGCGTATGCAGTGTCGTGCTCAGTGCCTCTCTGGCCTTTTCCTTTGGCAGGGAAGGTGGGTGGGTGGAGAGGGAGGGAACTGTACCCTTGGGAGCCGAGAGCTCGGTGTGCAGCCTTGTAGTTGCCCCCTCCCCCTGCCAGCTGGCACTCCTCCGAAAGCAGATTTCTAGGGTGAGGCCAGAATTTCCCGGGCCATTTTCTTTGCCAGCTTCTGGAAGGACACTGTCAAGTTCGCTACTTGTTCCAACCCTGCTGACTTTCCCTCTGTTGCTATAGAAACCAGAGCTGGTCGTTGGTGAGCAATGTGTGTGCACGTCGGTACTGGTGTGGGGTGGGGCGCTCGGAGGGGCTGGGGAACCAGAACTGGGCCTCGGCTGTGGACCTGGCCTGAGCGAGGGTGTGAGGGGGGAGGAGCCGGTCCTCAGAGATGTCTCTGTGAACTGCTCACTTGGCGGGCAGGAGCCGTAGCTTGTGCCTGGTGTGCACTTGGGGAACAGACCCTGCTTTGTAGATCCGCCGGGCTCCCCTGGCACCGCTCCAGCCCTTCAGTGGAACATCTGGAAAGCGGAGGCCCCTGCCAGTGCCAAAGCTGCCACGCCATAGAGCCCCGGAGACAGAGATCAATGACCTCTTCTCGGCGGCTCCTTCCCCAGTGTTCCAGACAGCATTTTTCTGGGAGCCAGTGAGTGACGCTGCTTCTTGAGGCGCAGGCGTGTGTGCAGTTGCAGCAGGACTTGTGCTTCTCAGAGAAGGGCTGGGGTAAGGAGAGAGTCTGGGCAGTGAGAGCAGTGAGAATTCAGCTTTTCAGGAAATGAGAACTTAGGTGGGGAACTTGCTTCCTTCTTTGCACCCATCTTCTGGCTTGGGAGAACTGCCAGCTGGGCTCGTGACTGCAGTTCAGACTCTGTGGCACTGGGGCTCCGGGGAGGGCTAAGGGTGGGCTTGAGCCTAGAGACTAATTTGGTTCCACATCTCACAGACAATTCTTGCAACCCTTGGAAAATAATTCTAAAAAAGCTCAGGGTGGTTTTTCTTTTACTTTTTTAAATGCACATAATTTATCACACGATGAGTTATGCTGAAGACAGTGAAAAGAATTTTGGCCTATAATAGATTGGGGTAACTTGGCCCTATAATTAATGGCCTGTTCTTCAGCAGAGTCTTTAAACCCACGTGTTGGGTTGTACAACTAATATTTATCATCAAAATGTGTTATGCAGTAGAAAGAATATGGAAATAGTGGAACTTAATCCGCCCCTAATGTAATGCCTGCTTTCTGCTTGGGGTCAGGTAACCAATGTCATTTTACTATCAGCATCACTGTAATTAAAGCTTATATTCTTGCCTCTTTCTTACAAATGGAGGTGCTCAGTAAGTGGTATTTGAACAGTTGGTGGGAATGTAACTGGGTTTTCCTGGGCCTGGAATTTCTGCTGCAGGTTTATCTCAGTGGTAAACCTGCATGGAAATACAGAGACAAATGTATAGATGTGAAACTTGATGCAGCTGAGGGTAAGCTGATGCCTCTAGCAGAGAGGCATTTGGCATCTGCCTGTGGTGGAATGCTGAGCAACTGTTACAAGCAGTTAAATTTTGTTTATATGTTATTAAAGAAAGATGTTCAAAATAAGTGGTCAAGTAAAACACATAAATTAGAATAGTATGTATGATCCCATCCATGCAGAAAGAGGTGCACACGACACTTCCACACGTGGCCTTTGTGTGCACAATAAGTTTTTAAAGATTCTCCCTCTGAGAAGAAGGAAGGGCGACCAGAGGACTTTTGCTTTCCCTGGGCCAAGTTCTTTGAACTTGTTGACATTTTTGCCTTGTACTTACATGTATTTAAAATCAGGTCATTTGGGGTCAGAGAGAGAGTCCGGTGTGTAGGGCACTTACCTTAAACTCACCTGACCCAGATTCAGTCCCAGGCATACCAAACTGTCCCCAGAGTTTGCCCAAAGTGATCCTGAGCAGAGAGCCAAGAACAAACTAACTCTAAACACCACCAGGTGTGACTCCAAAACTGAAATCAAATAAAATCAGTTTAAAAAGTAAAATCATTTCATCTGTGGCAGGAAAGATCATACGTTGGGTAGGACTTGCACACGGCTGACCCCAGTTCGATTTCTGGTATCACGGATGCTAGGAATAAACTCTGAGCATCATTCATCTGGGTGTGGCCATGCCACAATAAAATAGATAAAATAAAATAAAAATCTGTTCATTGGAGTTCCTCATTATTTTGCTTATCTCTACTTTCTCCTAACAGCCTGCCCCCACCACTTTTAGGTGGACCTCCTTCAAAGCACCTCTTTATTGCCCCCGTAGTGCACCTAGTTCCTTTGTGGGGGCACACCTGGCAGTTCTCAGGGGCTACTCCTAGATCTGCACTCAGAAATTACTTCTGGCGCTGCTGGGATTTGATCCTGGGTCAGCCTCGTATAATGTAAGTGCTCTACCCGAGGTCTTATCGCTCCAGCCCCATTGTTCTTCTTCCCCTCTGGATCAGCCCGGTCAGGTGCTGGGCACAGCTGTCTGGGTGTCCCCTGCCTTGTTGCAGGATGTCCTTGTTCTCCAGGCTATGAGGGGCACGAGTGCACTTGTGTGCCTGAAGGCATCCGGCTTTACCCGCAGGTGCAGTGTGAGAGATTTGGGGTCTTCTGGCTTGGTTTTCTGACTAGACTCCCGGCTCACAGTGCTCTCCTTACCATCCCAGGGCTGCAGCGCTGGGGACACACAGTAAAGGTAGGGTGGGCAAGGATGCCGTGTCCAGGGCCACGGGCACTGCTCACTCAGGAGCTGCATTCAGTTCTGCTAGCCTTCAAGTGTGTGTGTAAAGGTGTGTGGGCACCTTCTCCTGCAGGCCTGCACATGAGTGCATGTGCACGTACGCACACACACACACACATACACACACACACAGGTACTCACAATCATCTGCACGGCTATTGTGGTGTTTCAAAGATAACACATATGAGCAAGCAATCTTGGGGATATTATGTCCATGATTAAAGGGAAAACAGGCTCAAAAATAAAAAGATTGGGGACCAGAGACAGAGTGCTTCTCTGCGCACTCAACAGCAGGTCAACAGAAAAAGGCTTCTTTGCTATAAATTTCTAAGGCGGGTCCAGCCCTGCCCCCGCTCCTTCCCCACACTCACTGTTGAGTGCTCATTGACCAGATGTGGGTTCCCTAAAAATGATACACTCAAACTCTGCCCTCAAGAGGCTTATACTTATTGGCAGGCACAGGTGTAAAAGAAAGTGCAATATGGTGCCATTGAGGCTTAAAGGGACCAACTCTATTCCAACTCTGCAGAGACAGCTCTTCCTACTGGGGGCGGAGACGTGTGATTAGGGAGGCCAGGCTGTGTCTGGGTGTGGAGATGGACTCAAGGAGTGGACCATTCAGGTGGGTACTGTATGGGCAGCTGAACAGAGGTGATAGAAGGCAGCCTTGCAGCCCGCTGGGCAGTGATGGGGTCAGGTAAAAGGTGACCGAGGTTAGAGAGAGCTGACACAGCACACCTGACACCCTCCCTTTTCCAGTATCCATTTCTCTACCCGTGGTCTCCTTACCTGCCCAATGGCAGCCTCCTTGCCGTCCAATGGCAGCCTCCCTACCTGCCCAATGGCAGCCTCCCTACCTGCCCAATGGCAGCCTCCTTGCCGTCCAATGGCAGCCTCCTTACCTGCAGAGCAGCACCATGTCTGTAAGCCACTCTTTCAGAGCAGGAAGGCATCTCTGGTTATTCTGCAGCCAACTGGAGAGAGAGCCAGGATCCACCCTGGGGTCTGCCTTGTTCTGCTCCCGTAAGAGGTGCAGAGCTGCTTTTGCTCTGCACCTCCTTCTGCATAGTACAGAGAGCCCTCGCTCCCCACCCCCAGCCCGGTCCACAGGCTTTGGAACCTCTGCATTAGGTGCAGTCTCGAAACAGATTCTGGACCTGCATCTCCAGGGCAAAAGAGCCGAGGTTCGGTCCAGTTCTCAGCAGAACTCGAGAAGTCCAAAAGCTGGAGACTCGCTGCTCTGGAGAAGGGCTTGGGTGCAGCCCAGCCGTGACCTTTCTTCCAGTTCTTTCTCCCCCTCCCCCGCATTTTCAGTATGAAATTCTTGACACAATAGACTGTACTAAGCGATTGTTTCTCACTTGAAAGAAATGTAACACGTTGTAATAGAAATATTTCTAAAATGTAAACTTGGTTGCCTTCTTACCAAGAATGTACTGAATGTAACTGGTCTTGGGCAGTGTTATTTTTTTGTTTTTTAACCAGCATCAATTATTGGCCTCTATTTTTCAGTTGTTTTCCTGGTTTCTAATCCAGCGCCCCCCTCCAAGCTCCTGGTGACGTTTCTGAAGTTATGGATTATCAGGGGAAATTGGGGTGTACTGATGTTGGAGCCGGGCGCGGCTGAGGCTTCTCTTTGGACACACGGGGTCTGCTTTTTCCCACTACACACTGTCTGGGCCGAGTGGAGCAGGAGGGCGTCGGGCCTGTGGGTGTCTCAGACACAGCTCCAGTTTTGTCCAGACCCCACCCCAGAGTTTCTGATTGTGTAAGTTTGGGGTGAAGCCCAAGAATGCAGCTTCCCAACAAGCCCCTGGGATATCTGTGACTGCGGGGAGAGATCCCCACACTTTGAGAGATACTGTTCTAGGACAGAACTTCTGCAACTTTAGCTCTTGGGAATCTATTTCAGTGGTAGGACCGTGTGTAAGGTCCTGGGTTTGATTCCTGGTATGGCACATCCCGCCCCCTCCCCAAACCTTCTAAAGCTTTAATATGCCTATAAGCCACACAGAGTCCTTGAGAAAATGCAGCTTCTGATTCACTAGATCAGCAGTGGCTGACAAAGAGACAGTACCGGAGGGGATGGGAGGGGTAGGGGCGGGGTGTGGGGAGGGATACTGGGGACATTGGTGGTGGAGAATGAGCACTGGTGGAGGGATGGGTACTTGAGCACTGTTTGACTGAAATGCAATCATGAAAGTTTGTAAATCTGTTACTAAATCTCACGATGGTTCATTAAAATATAAAAAAATGAGATAGTACCGGATCACGGCATTTACCTTCCTTGCAGCTGACCCCAGTTTGATCTCGGGCACCTAATGGTCCTCCTGTAAGTGATCCCTGAGCATAGAGCCAGAAGTAAGCCCTGAACACTCCTGGGTGTGGCCCACAAACAACCATCCAACAAAAAACAAAGTAGATGAGGAGCAGGCCTGGATTCTGTATTTGAGATGGTCACCCAACACTGCTGACCTGCAGGCCTGTGGCTCCATCTGGAAAGGTTCAGATCGCGTGAATTTGTGGGAATGAGAAAGAAGGGAGGATGGGGAGAAAAAGAACCACACTTCCTAGCGGAGGCTCCCGGGTTTCTGGGAGCGGAGCCTGGGTTAGCCCCCAGGTGCCTGAGTGCACAAGGCTGAGGTCACTCAAGGTGGGTCACCTGCAGCTGATGGGATGGGATTGACCCTTTCATTGCAAAGTCCTTGGTCTCCCACTGTGGCATCACGTTTGAATCAGCAGGGAAGTCGGAAAAGAGATTAATGCCTGGATAAAATAAGAAGAGCTCTGGGGCTGACTTCAGATAACATGGCGGGGGGGGGGCGGGGCAGAAGGGTGAAGGTCTCCACTGGTGCTGTCCACTTTTAGCCTCCAACCAACTGCGGCTGTTACCAATGGACCAGAGCCATAGTCCAGTGGCTAGGGCGCTTGCCTTGCATGCGGCTGACCCAAGTTGGGTACTCAGGGTTCCATATCATCCCCCCAAGCATCGCCAGGATGTGTGCAGAGCCAGGGGTCATCCTTGAGCATTGCTGGGTGTGGCCCAAAAAGCAAAAATATAGAAGGAAAGGAAGGAAGGAAGGTAGGAAGGAAGGAAGGGAGGGAGAGAGGGAGGGAGGGAGGGAGACAGAGAGAGAAAGAAAGAGAGAAAGAGAGAAAGAAAGAGGAAGAGTACTTCCACTGAGACAGCACATGTCCTCAGTCATGATTGATGTTAGTAGTTTCAAGTGCTCATGGGGCTGTTTCCATTAGACAGAAACCCACTTGGGAGTGCTAGTGCCTGGCAGAGTTAGGCCATGCATTGAGAGTTTAAAAAAAAATTTATCTTGGAGTTGTGGAGGGGTTTGACCACACCCAGCAGTGCTTGGGGCTTATGCCCAGCTCTGTGCTCAGACGTCACTCCTGAGGGCGGGGATCAGACTGCTACTGACCACATGTACCTTAATCCCTGTGATCTAGCTCCAGACTGGGAATTATGACAGCTGGTGTTTGGGAACCTGGGTTTGCGAGTGTTTTGTGTTTACTTTGACGTGTCTTGAACTTTTTCTATGATGAAATCTTTAAATAAGATGTCCAGGGCCCATTTCAGAGCCCCTGAGTGAGAAGCATCAGGATGAGACCCGGACACCATGAACAGCACCCAACACACACACACACACACACAGACACACACACAGACACACACCACACACACACACCACACACACACACACACACACACACACACACACCCCTCTCCTGGGGACTCTTTAGTGCAGCTGCGTCAGAAACCACCCTACTCATTGATCAGGTGGACCGAGGGCCTCGGGGCCAGCTGTGCTCCTGACCTGCGTGGCTCTGGCTGTGTTGCTGTGACTTGTTTTTCCTCCTTGGCTTAATGAGGAGAGAGGAACTTTCCTTGCTTTCCTTGCTGACATGCAAACTCAGCAGAGTTGAACAGGCTGTGAAAAGTGTCCTACACAGAGGGCCTGGAGAGATAGTACAGCAGGCAGGGCCCTTGCCTTGTGTGTCGCCAACCTGGGTTTGATCCCTAGCACGCCTGAGCACAGAGCCAGAGCACAGAGTGACCCTGAGGATTGTCAGATATGGTCCCCCTAAAAGAGGCCAAATTAAAAAGTGTCCTACGCAGAATCCACCCGAGAAGCTTGTTGTATTTGATTCAAGTCTTGCCACCATCAGGCCTTTGGGTGGCCAATCGAATGAATGAAAGTACAAAAGTCCCAATTTGACATGAATCTTGGCTAAGTTACCAAGAACCTTTGAGTTTTTTGGGGTGAGTTCCCTGCCTTATTTGGGGCTTTACGTAATAAAACAGTTAATTTTTTAAAAAATGGAATCACTGTGAGATACTCAGTTACAAAGTTGTTCATGATAGGGTTTCAGTCATATAATATTCCAACACCCATCCCTTCACCAGTGAACATTTCTCACCACCAGAGTCCCCAGTTTCTCTCTGTTACCCACCCCAGCCTGCCTCTACAGCAAATACTTCTCTCTCTCTCTCTCTCTCTCTCTCTCTCTCTCTCTCTCTCTCTCTCTCTCTCTCTCTCTCTCTCTCCATTATTTGGGCATTATGTTTTGCAGTACAAGTACTGAAAAATTATCACATATATCCCTTTCCTGACTTTAAGCACTCCGTTCTCGTCCAGAGTGATCATTTCCAACTATTATTGTCACAATGGCCCCTTCTCTACCTCCCGTGCCTCCTGCCACCTGTGGCAAGCTTCCAACCATAGATCGGTCATCCTGGCCCTCATGTCCACTGTCCTTGGGTATTAGTCTCCTACTATGTTTTTTGGTATCCCACAGACGAGTACAGTCAGTCTATGTCTGTCTCTGTTCCTCAGATGCATCCCACTCAGCATGATACTCTCCATGTCCATCCATCTATAAACAAATTTCATAACTTAATTTTTCCTGGCAGCTGCATAGTATTCCATTGTGTAGATGTACCATGGTTTCTGTATCCAGTCGTCTGTTCTCGGGCTCTCGGTTTGTTTCCAGATTCTGGCTATTGTGGATAGAGCTGCATTGGACATAGGAGTGCAGATGGATTTTCTGCTGTGTTGTTGGGCCCCCAGGGTATTATTACCAGGGTATTGCTGGGTCGTATTGAAGCTCAATTAAAACAGTTAATTTGTTGTTGTTGTTTTTTTTTAATCTGTCACCCAGACCTGGACTTGTTCTCCCTTGAAGCCTTCAGGAATAGGAACCCTTAACTTTGCATTTGGGAGGCTTCTTTGAATGAGGGCTTTTTTTTTTTTTTTTTTTTACATTTTGACAGTTTTTGACAGAACAACCTCTGGCTGCTGTCTGGGTCTGGCAGTGAAGGAGGGGCAGGCAGAGAGGGGCCCACAGTATTCCTCTCGTCATTCCACAAATGCTTCTTGCACCTTCCTTGTGCCACCAACTCTCGGAGACATGGGGATGGAATACAGAGAAAAGTCTAATCTTGGGCCTGGGGTTAAGCACCGTGGGCAGGGGGCATGCTTCTCACTTGCATGATCTGTGTTTGATTCCTGATACCACATGGTCCCCTGAGCATCGCTGGATGCAGTCCTGAGCACCCTGGTGTGTAGTCCCGGAGACACCAGTGTGACTGTGGGGGGTCCAGGTATTCCTGGCATTGCATTCTTGGCATTGAGCCCCGGGCCCAGATGGTTGAGAATTGCAGGTGACTCCCCAGGGCTCCTGAACACTGCTGGGGAGCTCCCCACCCTACCCCATCACCTGAAAACGCCGGTCAGATCTTCTTTGGCACCTCACGCTCTGTTCCCTGATGAGATGAGTCTTGGGTGATCATGTCATTGTGATTCCTTCCAAGGAGCAACGAAGCAGACAGGGGAGGTGTGCAAGGCAGGGGAGGGAAGACCTTTGGGTGAAGTTCTAAAACCATAGAATGGGGCGTGACTGATGCGAGAAGGAAGGAAGTCTTTGTGCAGGGACCTGTATGAGGAAGCCAGCATGCGTGCAGATGCTGAGGGCAGAAAGCTGGAGCAGTGGCCGCAGGGAGCTGGCTCCCGAGGGCTCTGCTGACCCCGGGGCTCTGGCCTTTGTGCTGAAGCACAGCGGGCACCAGGGCCAGGCTCTGCTCAGAGGAGTGGCAGGATCCTGGTTCTAATCAAGCTCACTCCGACTGCTGAGCAGGCATGAACAGAAGAGGGACAAGGCCACAACCAGAGCCATGAGGAGCCACTGCCCACTCTGGGCCAGCAGCGAGATGGCCCCAGTCAGGGTGGCGGGGATGAGAAGGCGCATTGGGGGCCTGTTCGAGCAAACTGAGACTTTGTTGGCACTTTGGAAGAGAGTGGTGACATACAAGGAATAAGCAGACTGGCTTTAAGATGTCAGGGTCTGAGCACGGAGAGCCTGGAGTGGCTTCTAACTGCAGCTGGCAAGAGTGGGGCTGGGGGAATCCCCATTTGTGGGGTGGAATTTGTGATGCCTGAGCAGTGAAGTACATGTCAAGTAGGGTGCCCGGCGGACTGTGGCAGTGAACACGAAGGGCTTTCCTGGCGGGAAAATGAGTGAGTCATCACGAGTGCATGGGGGTCCATGGAGCTGGCGTAGAATGTGGGGTCTGGGAGCTAGGACAGGCCAAGGTCAGCCTTGTCCATGCATCTGACTGGCCCCGGTTCTAATTGCCAGCACCCTGATAGTGCCCGGGTGCTGCTCTGTTTGAACAGGCCAGTTTGGACTTGTCCTGTGATCTTGTTTGCTTCCTAGGTTTTGGGGCCCTACAGCAGTGTTGGCGGTTTCTCCACGCAGAGGGGGTGGGGGAGAGGGGCCACCCTGTGGTGCCAGGGAACAAAGGCCAGCCTGTGCTCTGGGCTGCATCCCTGCAGTGGATGAGAAGGAGGCTGCAGACGCCCGCGGGCGTGCCCCTGGTCTCACACCCATCTCCTGCTCTTCTCATGGCTGGGTTGGGCTGGCCCCTCAGCTCCGAGGGGGAGCAGGGCCACTCCAGGCCATCCCCGCAGAGGTTGGAGGAAGCCTCACACAGCGTGGTTTTCAAGCTGTCACTTGCCTCTGAGCTGGGTGCCAGTGATTAAGGGTTTGGAACTTCGTCTTTGGAAGAAGTTTTACATCCTTCTTTGGAGCTCTCTGACTTGGACCTTGGGGAAGATCCTGGGGCACACGGGATGCTTTATCTCTGCTGGACTACCTGTTTTCATTCTGGGTGAGTAACTGCAACCAATCGGTGCCTCTTCCCAGCTGCATCCCACTGGCCATACAGACGAGGAGTCCTACTCTCTGCTCTCTGCTGGCTGTGGAGCCCGGGGCTTCCGATTAACCGCCAAAAAGGGGGCTGGAGACATAGGACAGGAGTAAAGCACTTGCCTTGCACAGGGGTGACCCGGGTTTGATCTATGGTCCCCCAAACCCTCCCAGGATTGATCACTGAGCCAGGAGTAAGCCTTGAACATAGCTAAGCGCTGCCTGAATGCCATTCCCCCCCAAATAAAAGACTCCCCCAATCAGATAATAACTGGACATATCTGGGACTTAAGGACCTCCTTTTATTGTTTTCTGACAGTTCAATTTAAATTAAAGCACCAGGTTATAAGATGTGCCTTGGGCCTGTTTCAGGCAGGTAAAAGTATCTTGTTTTCCTTATTTTGTTAGGACGAAACCTAGGCAGATATAAAGACATGGTTTATGAAACCGTGTATGTGTGTGTATACATTCACACATATGCTAAGCCAGGTGCTATGTGTGGTCCGCACAGGTCCCCTTAGGCTCTGGAGATGGGTCTGATGGCTGGTGTGGCTGTTAGGGCCACAGTGCACAGATCTCACAGTAGCATCTCCAGGCAGGATCCCAGGAGAGCCAGGGAGGAAAGAACAACCCAGTGCAGGTGTGCTGGTCAGCGTTGATCATGGTGGACTTTGTAGCTGCTGTTGTTTGGAGGGATCAGGTTCACATCTGTCGGTGCTCGGGGGTTATTCCACGCTCTTTGCTCAGGAGTGACTTCTGGCCCTGCTTAGGGGACCATATATGATGCAGGGGTTTAGAACAGGGGTCAGCCACATGCACGGTCAGCCCTAACTGTCTTTATGGCTTTGAGAATGGTGTGCTTTGGAGCCCGCGGTTCATCCAGAAATGGGAGTCCAGAAGCTTCCTAGAGGGGCCAGAGGGGTAGTACAGCAGGTAGGGCATTTGCCTTGCACACAGTCAACCTGGGTTCAATCCAGCATCTCATATGGTTCCCTGTGCACTGCCAGGAGTTATTCCTGAGAGCAGAGCCAGGAGTAACCCAGAACATCGTAGTGTTAAAACAAAAAAGACTTCCCACAGCATCTTTAGTCTTTGACTTCCTAGTATTTTCCTCAATAGCCTCAAGATTCTTAAGTTTGCAACCCAGGAGCCCAATGTTTACCAAGTTGGGGACCAGAGATGATGTCCCAAGCCCGGGAGGGACTGGAGGTTCTGGGGTGTGTGTGTGTGTGTGTGTGTGTGTGTGTGTGTGTTTAGGGTGGTGATGGATGAGATTCCTCACACACACAGCATTGACTCCCATTTCTGTGGCTGACTACAGAGATGAAGTACTCTTCTTCTTCTCCAGCTACTGGGGAGCAGAGCAAAGTCAGTGGGGTGCAGTGTCAGCAAAGATGAAGATCCCTCACAATGGCACTCCCCTCTCGGAGCCAACGCGGCTCCCAACCCTGAGAGGTCACACAGGTACTGGCTGACTCTCTGCCCAAAAGGTTCCTGGCACTGCTGGCCTCCAAGAGCTCGCAGACTTATCACAGGCATTTCAGTTATAAGCGACGGTGCCTAGAAGGTTAAAGTTACGAGTCCTGTCTTTCCCACTGGCCTAGGTAGATACCCAGTCTGCAGAAAGTGCTAAATCAAGAAAGCTTGCAAGGATCAACACTTGCTGGATTTCGAGTGTCTTTTTGGAGGCTGGGCAGGGCTCCTTGCTGCCCTGCCAGGCTAATGAGCGCCTTGAAGCACAGAGGGAGTTGGGAAGCTGGTTTCTTGGAGCTGTGTACATTGTTTACCGGAGCCTCTGCAGAGCTGCTTCCTGCTTGCACTGGCTTCTGAGTTGTTTCTAAAAAGCTGATGTGTCATGGGCTGGAGCAATACTACAGCGGGTGGGTTCACTCCTTGGCATCCCAGATGGTCCCTGAGCACTGCCAGGAATGATCCCTGAGCTCAGAGATGCAGGAGCAAGACCTGAGCACCACCCCATGTGGCCCCCAAACAAAAATTAAAAAGGCTAATGTGTCAGTGCTGGTCAGCCATGGGAAAAATGCAATTTTTAAAGACCACAAATGAAGCATTGAAAAATATTGGTAAATATTGGTAAAGTTGAGATATGGCATCACTTTCACTGGGCTGGCATTGCTGCTTTGGTGGCTTCCATCTTTGCGGGTTAGGGAGGGCAGGTTCTGAATTTCATAGCGAGGCAGCAGGAATAAAGGAAGCTTGAGGGTTAATACTGTTAGGGGCCGCAGCTATAGGACAACCGGTTTGCCTTGAATGTGGCCGACCTGGGTTTGACTCCCGGCATCTCATTTGGTCCCCCAAACACCACCAGGAGTAATTCCTGAGTGCAGAGCCAGGAATAACCCCTATGCATAGCTGGGTGTGATCCCCCCAAATAAAATGATAAAATGCAATTTTTAAAAAATCAATAATTAATTGAACTCTCAGCCACCAGGTGGCCAGGGGCAGTGGCCTTGAGGTCTTGCTTCCTGGGCTCCTATCCGGAACTTGGGTACTGACCCTCTAGGGCTCCTGAAATCACAGCTCACTTAGGAACTTGGATTCAGTGATCTGGGCGTGGAAGTGGGGATGACAGTTGGAAAATTGCAGAATAAACAAGTGTCCATCGGCCTTAGCCTAGATATTTTGTGGGCGTTTTCCCTTCCAGACTCATCTGGAACACTGGTCCAGTTGTTGCTCACTCCCGGCTTTCTGTTCACAAATGAAAGAGAAGGGTGTGAGGCTGCCAGTGATGGTGGGAGTCTTACTGCGGCCTTTCCTGGCCCTCCTTGGAGCCTATTTTGAACTTTCTTTTTGCATTTTTACTGGGACTATCTGGGTCCCATGCTTCTGGCAAAACTCTGGTTTTTGTCATCATTCCCTTCAGGGTAACTTGAAGGGAGGCTAAGAGTTGCTGTTCAGGAGTTAGACTTGCCAAGACAACTGTCCACTCAGGGAGAGGGTGCTGGTGTACCGTGAGTTCTCTTGGCAAAGGTGATATGAAGCCAGGTGCCACAGCGGTGCAAGGTGGCGATCCCTTACTGCTGAAAGGTTTGGCTCCCCGAGCATTAAAACTTAGTGGGGTTAAAAGAAATAAGATATGTAGCTCGAGTGACAGTACAAGGAGCAGGGCACTTGCCTTGTAGTAGGCCGACCTCGACTCTATCCCCGACATTCCGTAAACACTGCCATGAGTGATTCCTGAGCGTAGAGCCAGGAGTAGGGCCTGGGCATCGATGGGGATGGCCCCAAAACAAACTGAAAAAAGATGCACTTTCAAATTCTCCTCCTAGTACTTTGGGAGTTACTCACTCTCCTCCAGCACACAGTGTGTGTGTGTGTGTGTGTGTGTGTGTGTGTGTGTGTGTGTGTGTGTGTGTGTTCGCTGCATAACCACCTCGCCTTTGGTGGCTCTCCTGAGTAGACTGCTCTTGAATGGAACCAAGTGGAAGTTCACTGATCACTGGACTGCATTGACTGAGAGCTGTGAGGCCCTTTTGGAGCAGGCTGGGGAGTAGGTGAAGGCACCTCAGAGATGAGTCTGGGGTTCCCCTCGGAGTGGTGAGGTCCATTACCCTTCCTGCTCCCTGCTACTGCAGCTTACCTGTGGCCAGTGACAAATGGCCTGTGGGAAAGAGGCTTCTTCTGGGAACCCCTGCAGGGGCCCCTGTACACTCTGCCTGCTGGCGGACTCCCCTCTCGCTCTGGACTTGCCGTTGCTGCCCAGTCATCTTCCTGCTCATCTGTGAGGGACGTTGCTGCTGGGTGGAGGAGTTCCGTTTATGCTCTGTTTTCCTCATCATTAATAGTCATCTTCATGCTTGTGGTAACAATGAGCACTGCATGTTGTATTGCCGTTCTGCCGTTCCCACATGCAGCCTTTCCTATAGGCCCTGGCTCCCAGAGGGGCCTATAGGTTCAATTCTGCATAATTGCTCTGGGAAAGGGGAGTGGCAGGAGAAGGTCCCTTCTCCAAAGCCCAAGAATTGTTCAGGTTCCAGCTTTGGGGAAACATCCTAGGAATTGTTCTTTGAAACTTGCTTCCTTGACTGTCCCAGTTCTGCAGAGCTGAGGTTCCTCACCCACCCCTGTTCTGCAGGTAGATTGAAATCAGCAAGGTTGCTGGAGACATGAGACATTCTGGTGTCCAGAGGTCCCTTCTGGCAGATGCTCTAAGAGGCAGTGGGTCTATGGACTGCCAAAGGCCCCGGTCCCTGCCACACTCATTCCAAGAGCAACAGTTTAAGCAACTTGTCAGAAAGGAAGACTCAAGTGAACGTCTAGGGGCCTGAAACACACCCTGGGTTCGGTGGCAGGGAAAGTCTGCTGGGCTGTCTGGAATGGCAGTTGAGGAAGTGGAGTGAGAAGATTCTAGTACTTAAAGTCGTGCTTCTGTTTTTGGTTGTGCGTCTTGGTCTCTCAGAATCCAGTCCCTCTTTGGTAGACCAGAGGATGCTCTTTCTTGTTTGATGAAAGAATGATGCTGGTATTGTTTCCACTCCATGGAGGGCCCAGCCAAGATCCAGGCTCACGGTGGGAAGACGACTGGCCCAGGAAGGGTCCCATGCCTCACCCAGGACCTCAGTCCACTCTCATTCCTGTGTTGCATCTCTGTCTCAGAGGGGCCAGCTTTGGAGACTGTTTCAGGAATACAAGGGGGAGGGATGTGCCATGCACAGGCAGGGGGTTCACTGCTGCAGAACTCCACCAGATTTCAGCTTTTGGAAGATAGAGGGAGAATTGGGGTTCCCAGAGCTATTGTTGAAAGTGTTGCCACGGCTAGCTTTTCAATTATGAAAATAATACTAATGGAAAAGTTCAACAAGTACAGCAGGGTGGAGCTCTGCTGTGGAATATCACCTCTCCCCAGAGACAACTTCTGTTTGCTTCTTGTATAGTCTTCCAGAAAGTGTTTGAATGCATCAGCACTACTTGTAGACATGCATACATATAGACACACATTTGTATGCCGATGTATCTTTGTGTTAGCACACACACTTGCAGACCTATATATGACTGCATACATTTTTCTGTTTGCTCACCACATCTGATGGGCTTACTCCTGGCTCTATGCTCAGGGATCAATCCTGATGGATCAGGGTGCCAGGGATCAAACCTGATTGTGTGTGCAAGGTAAGTGCCCTTCCCAATACTAAGCTGCACGTAATCTATTCCATTCGTGCTATCATTTGTTTCACCAAGAGCTCAAATAGTGAATGATGCAGGATTTTTGGTTAATAGCAGCAGGCACCTAGTAAGCAGAGACAACTTCTAGCTCAGCATCCCTGGATTTAAAACCATATTGAAAGCGGTGCCTGATGCCTGAGAGCTTTCTCAATGGTCTTTGCTGCTTGGCAGAAAGAATCTTCTCAAAAGAATGATGTTGCTAATACTGTGGTTTTCCACTGCTCCACCCAGTTCAAATCTAATCACACCATGTGACTTCCAAATAGAATGATGTGTGTCTGGAGAAGAGAAGCCTGACAAAACTCCCCTTTTGTTAAGGTGCAGAGAATATAACAGAGCTGTCTTCAGAACAGCCTCCTCTCAGCGCCGTGCTGCCCGAGACATTCATATTTGCAGTTCACTCTCCAGATCCTCAGAGAAGGCTGATGCTATTAATCAGGTTGCAGAAGAAATCTTAAAATATGTCTTCCTAGACCCCAAGTGAGCCCGGCCAGCTTCCTGGGGAAAAGAGGCTACTCTACAAGAATTCATGTGTGTGTTTGATTGCATTCAGCAGGGTTTCATCATACCCTCAAACATCTCTCTTTGCCTGTTATTTGCAGCAAATGGAATTTAGTTCTCTAGTTAAAGCAAACACTTCCAAGCATTCCAAAGTGAGTATTTTGAGGTCAGAGCAACTAACCAGGGAATTGAGTTCAGGAGAGCCGAGGAACAAAAGTAGCTGAGCTCCAGCACTCAAAAAGCCTGTGAGAAGAATCGCTTGCCTTGGAACGCAGAGCACCAAAACTGAAAAAGTGCCCAGCATCGGTGCTGGAGCCCTAGAGCCTGGATGTAAGGACCCTGGAATTGGAGGGAGGACTCAGGACCATCTCTGTGGCCTCCCACCCACTACTGATCAAAGCCCACGAAGCCCCCCTCCTTACTAAACCCTGAGCGGAAATCCCTGATTTGAACTTCACTAACCCCTGGCAAATAGCTGAGCTCACACAGGGCTGAATGCCAACTGTTAAGAGTTCATACTCTTGCAAAAAACTCTACCTTTGCTAATCCACACCTGCTTACTACTAAATAAGCCACAGTCTGTAGCCAGCAAGTATCCCTTGGACTTCGTAAAGCACAGAAAGGGGGGCTGAAGAGACAGTATAGCGGGGAGGGCACTTGCCTTGCACACAGCTGACCCGAGTTTGATCCCTAGGAAACCATATGGTCCCCCGAGCACCGCCAGGTGTGACCCCTGAGCACAGAGCCAGGAGTAAGTCCTGAGCACCACCGGGTGTGCCCACCTCCAAAAAGAATAAAGCACAGACAGCTAGAAAGCAGATCCACGAACTACTGTGCTCCCTTCCTGGCCCACAGTCTTCCAGCCTCTGCTCCTTGCCAGCCTGAGGGTGCACCCTCTGTCCTGTTGGGTCTGAGACCCCAGCCCTGTCCAGAGTGGCCTGCAGCATAGTTTCTCCCCAGTGCCTATGTCTGTACTGTTGATGCCTCAGTGACTGACCTGCACTTACAGGTGATGCTCGGGTGCCACCTACTTCTAGGCACATGTCACTGTGAATGCCCCAGCATTGCCCAGATGCACACAGCCCTGCCGCTATGACCATTGGCTCTGGTGATTAGGGGCCCAGAGTCCCAGCCCAGGTACACACAAGCTCAACACTCCTGCCATTGCTCAGACTTGCCCAGCTGCAGACCCCAGCTCCTCTGGCATGCCAGGCACTTGCTACCGTGAAGGCCTGTGATCTCTCGCAAACAACCTCGGCCCGCTCCCATGCCCTTGCAGAATACCTGACTTAATGAGAAGACAGAGGAACTCATTTTGTGGATGAACTAAGACAAGGGCCTGGGAAGAACAAATGGAAACTGCCCGAAGACTTCAGAGCAGCATCTCTGATGATGCACACAGAAGTAAGGAAACCCACGGAAGAGAACTCTAACAGGGGTAAAGAGAGACAAAGCATGAGAAAAGTCCACACCGAGAGCATGGAGTTAAAATATACAGAAGTAAAACATGCAACAGAGAGCCTCAATGGCAGAATGGAAGAAGCTAAAAAACCAGATACATGAGCTTCAAGTAAATGAAACATGTCTAATCTCTTTTGAAAACCACCACCAGAAGTAAATTAAAATGAGAATAATATAAAAGACTTACTGGACAATGTCAAAAGGAGTAAGATTTTCGATATAGGGAAGATATCGAAAGAAGAAAGAGAAAAAAGAGAAATAAGTGAAAAAGTTCAAAGAAAGAGAAGACAAAAAGGAGATGGAAAGATATTCTGTGCTCATGGATTAGAAGAATTAGCATTGTTAAAATGATCATTCTACCCAAATTAATATGCAGGCTCCATGCAAATTTATTAAAATTACAGTGACTTTATTAATAGAAATAGAACAAACATCACAAAAATTTGTATGGAAATACAAGAGACCATCAATAGTCAAGCAATCCTGAAAAAAATACTGAGAATGGAAGTATAATACTGCTTGACTTCAAACTAAACTACAGAGATATGAATTACACTGTACTGATTACTGCATAACAATAAAAATTTTGATGGTGAAATAAAAAATAAATATAGAGATCAGTAGAATAGAATGCCTAATAATTAAATCACCACAGATATGAATAATTAAGGTATGACAAAAGATCTAAGAGCATAAAATAGAAAAGAAAGTCTTGTTAACAAATGGCATTTGGAAAACAAGTTAGTTCAATATGCAAGAGGCTGAAATCGGATGAATATTTTACTCCATGCATCAAAATTAACCCAAAAATGGATTAAAGGGATGTAAAGATAGCTCAAAGGGATGGAGTATATGCTTTGTATGTGGAGACCCGAGTTTGATTCTCCAGAACCACATGCCATGCCATCCCCACCGCTGGGCCAGAGCACTGGGTCATCAGTCTCCCAGCTCTGGGCCAGCTGACCCCTAAACACTGCTTGTGAGACTCCCCATTATCCCAGGGAAATGCCAAGCAAAGCTACAAAGCTACCTTGTGAGTAGTCTATCTGGGTACTAGAACAAGTGGCAGTGAGGGTGTGGAGAAGAAGAGAACTCCGGCATACTGTTGGTTTGAATGTAAATTGGACTTGCCACATGGAAAACTACATGGGAATTTCTCAAAGTATTAAATGTAGATCATACCCTGTGATTCATCAATTTTACTTTTAAGTGTTTATCCAAAGAACACTAAAAAGGTGCACTCAGACCTGTGTTCACTGAAATGCTACTTGTATGGCAAGATATGGAAACGTTGCCAGTACCCAAGGATAGACAAGTGGATCAGGGATTTATGATTGATAGACACACACATAATGGATCACTACTCCACTCGAAGAAATGATGAAGTCCTGCGTTTTGAGGTTGCATGCATGAGGCTGCAGAGGTCATGCTAAATGCAATAAGTTAGAAGGAGAATGACAGGTACCGGATGACCTCATGCAGTGCCTAGGTGGGATATAGAGACACAGAGAATAGAAATGGATGAAGCCACATGAAAACTATCCCTTGGACTCTGACTGCAGAACTGAGGTTATCCAGGGGAAGCAGGGAGGGGGTTTCTGGGGAGTAGAGGGAGTCCTATGGGCTGTGCTGGAAGGCTATTGGTCCTTTGGGGATGGGGTGGAGTGGTAACTTACATGTTGAAGGGGTGTGAAATTGTACCCCTAAAACATACACAGTCTTGGAAACCAGCGTTGCCTCAATATAAAATAAATCAAGAAGAGGGCAGCCTTTCAAAACCAGGGGGAGCAGGAGACATATTTGTGGGCTTGTCTGCTTTCATTTTTCTGTTTATATTTTCCCCAAATGTGATGCATAGACATATGTGGAAGAAAATTTAAAAAATACACTCTTACTTTAAATATGCAAAAAGCCGTTCGTGATGGTGTGATGGTGTGATGGTGGGGCCCCAGGTTTGGTTTCAGTGGGGTTTGTTGAATAAAGTCAATCTGAGAGTCAGATGCAGCAGGACCGCTGGGCTCCAGCTGCCTTGGGGATCTGGAGCAGGTCTCTGTCATTCACGGCTTCTGCCCATCCTCATTCAAGAGGCCTGCCTGGCCTGCTGCTACTGTCCCTGAACTTATCTGTGGTGTGACGGGCTTGCCCTGGGATCTGGGCCCTCACATTGGCTGGAACAGGTGGGGGTTAGAAAGCTGAACCATCTTCAGCCCGGTGACACCCACTCACCTCAATTCCTGCATCCGAACCCACACAGGCTGAGTTGAGCTCTTCCCCAGGGTCTCGCCACTCTTGCTTTCTGGCCTGTCTACACTGTTTGTTCCTGAGCCCCCCTGCCTGCTGGCTAGCTGATATCTCAGCCCAGTGCTTTGTGACCATGTCAAGGGGATTTGCTTGGAGCATTTTCAGGGCTAGCAGAGAAACAAACCTGCCATATTGATTTCCTGTGCTGTCAGAAACTGAAGAAACAGGAATGATGCTTGCTTAAAAATAAAAACAAGCAACAATAAAAACCCAGAACCACGTGGGTTCAGGAAATAACCCAGCCATCTTGTCGGACAGTACAAATACTCTGACATGAGAACAATCAGCCTGCTGCTGAAGTGATTTTAGAAATCTTTCCAGTGCTTGGCTCTGATCTAAAGGAAGCATTGCCCTTTGAGTGCTCTGATTTTTTTTATGAATCTCATAAAACTCTGTCTCTAAATGCCAGTGTGCTGAAAAGTAAAGGATTAAAGATTCAGCAAGTGCCTTTAAATGCAAAGCTCTCCTTGTCTTGGTTACACTTCTGGGTGCTGCTAATAGTGCTAAGTGCTGCTCTGTAATAGAATATAGTCTCCCCTCCCTCCCTCCCTAACTCACTTCCTTCCTTCCTTCCTTCCTTCCTTCCTTCCTTCCTTCCTTCCTTCCTTCCTTCCTTCCTTCCTTCCTTCCCTCCCTCCCTCCCTCCCTCCCTCCCTCCCTCCCTCCCTCCCTCCCTCCCTCCCTCCCTCCTTCCTTCCTTCCTTCCTTCCTTCCTTCCTTCCTTCCTTCCTTCCTTCCTTCCTTCCTTCCTTCCCTCTTTCCCCCTCCCTCCCTCTCTCCTTCTACTCTCTCCCTCCTTCCAACTTAATTATAGATTTTCAGCACAGCCATGAGCAAGAAATCAGAGAGAAACTTTTTTATTGTTGAAACTCAGATTTCAGGTTTTTTAAAAAAAATGGATTTGATATAGCAGGTTTCCTTCAGTAGAGGAGAAATTTATATTTGCAGTTAAGAGGAGACATCTTTTTATTTTTTTGTGGGCTCCTGGTAAATTCCAACATTCTGGCTGGTCAACGACAGCATCTTCATTCACTTTGGGGGGGTCTGAGGTAGGATGTGCTGTAGGTATGAGCAAAATTCAATTCTTGAACTGAGAATTCTTGCTTCAGTACCATCTCTTATCTCTCCACCACTGCACCAAAAGCCCTCAGAGGTTCTCTCTCTTCCTTCCTCCTGTCTTCTTATGAGGTGGATGATGTCACAATCCCCCCCTGAGCAATGGGGATCTGCAACTAGTTTAAATGACAGGGGCTTGAAGCACCCATATGCTCTGCTCCCTTCTCTAAATAATGTTTAGTGTGGTTTCTGTCTCCCATGGTACCTGATGCAGCTCGGGTCGGAGTGTTGGTCAAGGTTCAAGGAAAGAGCAGGACCACCAAAGCAAGCTTCCGCTCTGGCAGTATTTCTCTCTACTTCGGAAGCAGACATTTCTGTTGATGGTGCGGCATGAGCTGGTCTTCAGAAAACCAGCTTTGCAGGGTCCAGCATTTCAGACCCCTGTGGCTCCCCACCTGGACGGGGCGTCAGCAGCCTCCTGGGCCAGAGGGAGAGGACGCGGGAGCACAGCCAAGGTTCAGGTTCAGAGCGGAACCCACCCAAGCAAGCTCTAGGAAGCAGGGAATTATCCCAGGAGAGAAAATGACCTTTCTTTAGGAACGAAGGGATCTGAAAACACTGGCCTTCAGGGAAGTTGCAGGGTGCATGCCCCCGAGTCACGCTGAACGCTTGGGCTTCCCGGGCTGCCAGAGCTCCAGCCGGAGAGGGTGGTGCCTTCAAGGGTGTGTCCTGGGCTGATTTTTACTACATCTCTTTTTTGTCTATATAGACATGTGTATATGTTTATGTGCACATATATGTCTTACTGTATTCCTGAGAATTCTTGTTATATTTATGCTTAGCACACACACACATACACACACACATTTGGTTTGAGGAGGACGACTGGGGGTGTTTGCTGGCACCTTGGGTTCTGTGCCTGGGGATGGCTCCTGGGGATGCTCAGGGGACCATAGGATGTCAGGGGTTGAACTTGGGGCCTCCTGCACGCTAACTCTGAGCTTAGCGTCTTGAGCTCCAGACCAAGTTGATGTTTAGAGTTTGACCAGAACATAGAGTTTGTCTGTGGCATGCATGTCATTCTCAAGCCAGCCTTTTGGCAGTCTCCTTGGGAACCCTGCAGCAAGGCTGGCCTTTCAGAGAGGAGCGCCACGGAAGCACGTCCTCTGCTTCGCAGCACTGGGGTGTTTTCCTAGGAAGCGGGTTCTCTGGGCCTTCCCGGGGCAGGGCAACGAGCGCTCAGTGATTTGGCTGGGAGGGGGAACTTCGGCCTGTAAGGGGGCACTGTCCTCACTCCCAAAGTGTTTACGGCTCGGCTGTACGAAACCTGCTGGGACAGGAAGGACACCCGTTTCCCGTGTCTACAAAGGTATTTCCTGGTGCCCACCCCTCCTCGAAGTCACAGACGCCAGTTGTGCAGGGCTGGAACCGCCAGTGCCAAGGAGGCAGGTCGGAGCCAGCCTGCCCACATCTATACTCTCTGGGATATGTTTGTTTATTTTCATTTTGTTTGAGGGCCACACCCAGCTGTGCTCAGGGCTTACTCCTGGCTCTGTGCTCAGGACTCACTCTTGATGGGGCTCAGGGGGCTGTATGGGCTGCTGGGCGTTGAACTAACTCAGCCAGGTGGAAGATGAGTGCCCTATCCATTGCACTATCTCTTTGGCCCTAACATCTGTGCTTTTGGGATTCTTTCCTTGATGCAGATTCCCTCAGCCCCACTTTGCCTGGTCCTCCTTGGAAGTTCAACGTTAAGACTAAATTTCAGCTTTTCATCAAAACAGGAGCTCTGTCCTGAGCTGCCACCTACTACAGTCACCAGAGGCTTTACTCCTTCCTCGGTCTTGTTTCCACTCTCAAGGATAGTCGTTTGACTTTCGTAGGTGTCTTTCATCCTTTCAAGTTTCAATTGCAGTAGTTGTTCTCAAAACAAGGGAAACTAGCCCAAAACTCCAAGTGGTCCCGGCCGCCGGAAGTCATGCCCTCGACCCACCCTCGGCGCCATCTTGCTGCCACAATCCACAGAGAAGCGGCAGGCATTCTGGTGAGCAACGTGGCCCAGACAATGCTCCGGACCCGAATCGGGGCCAGCAACACCGGGGGGCCGGAAGGAGGAGGTGCCGCCAGCACACCTTCTCCAGATGGAACCCTGGCGACACTGAGCAGCAACTAACACGGCTCCAGGATTTGGGACTGGGACACATCCGAGCCGCGCGGCCGCTAAGGCGGCTGCGCGACCTTTTCTAAAACCTAAAAGCATACAATCTTTTATTGGAAAACTAATTATCAAATGCCTCCTTATTAGGGTTATCTTGTTTGGGGATATAACTCCCACAACAATAGTGAGTTTTGTGTTGAAATATGGAATGTAATCAAGGTGAAGAGAAAATAAAGTGAAATTCATCAATTATACAGTTGGGGTGGGGTGCGGGGGGTATACCGGGGATTTTGGTGGTGGAATATGGGCACTGGTGAAGGGATGGTGTTTGAATACGGTATAACTGAGACATAAACCTTAGAACTCTGTAACTTTCCACATGGTGATAAAATTTTTAAAAAAATAAAAATTAAAAAAAATATTACCCATAAAAATAAAATAAATAAAATAAAATAAAAATCAAAAAACAAAACAAAACAAAAAACCAAGGGAAACTAATAAATCCCCACATGTCCCTAACTTCAGAGTCACTATGGTCACATGTGGGTGTGACCAGTCTTGTCTCATCTATCCTTTGACCCATTTCCTCTCCCTCTCCCCTGGGATTATTTGAAACAGACATTGTCATTAAAAATAGATATTGCTTGCTTGAAAATAACCACAAGTGTGTGGGGGGCTGAGGGAAGGTAAGATAGAGAAGGGACCAGTATGACAATGATAGCTGGGAATGATCTGATCACGCTGGACAAGATCTGAGGGTTAAAAGTAGGCAAAGGGATTTCCCTGATAACCTTTCAGTATCAATACTGCAAACCACAATGCCCAAAAGGGGGGAGGCAGGGAGAGAGAGAGAGAGAGAGAGAGAGAGAGAGAGAGAGAGAGAGAGAGAGAGAGAGACAGAGAGACAGAGAGAGACAGAGAGGCTCACACAGAGAGAGAGAGGCTCAGAGAGAGAGAGGCTCAGAGAAGAGCGAGAGAGAGAGAGAGAGAGAGAGAGAGAGGCTCAGAGAGAGAGGCTCAGAGAGAGAGAGAGCGAGAGAGAGAGGCCTCAGAGGCAGGTGGGAGGGAACGGGGGACCTTGGTGGTGGGAAATGTGCACTGGTGAAGGGATGGGTGATGGAACGCTGTATGACAAAGCCGATCACGAACCACTTTGTAACTGTTATCTCACATGCCAGGGGAAATGCTCTGCAAATAGAGAGGGTCCCCCAAAGAGAAATGTTCCGGTGAGCATCCCTGGAATTGTGGACTGTTCTGCTCCATTTTCCAGAGCGGGCTCTGTTTTGCTTTGTTTTCCTCGAGAAAGGTCCCTTTGCATCTGTTGTGTTTCCATTCACACGGCAACAACAGGAGCCCAGGGCCCCCTGCAGTAGCTCCTGGGCCGCTTTCCTGCACTGGCTGCCCTCTCTGGCCCTTCCTGCTCTTCCTCTCCACCAGACACATGCTCTGCTCCTATCTCCCGGACCGTGAAGCTCCGCCCTTCTCCAGCCCTGCCAGTGACTGCGGACATCAGGCCTCAGTCTTACCTGCCGCTCTGGAGACCTCCCCACAGAGCCAGCAGATTTCCAAACAGTTTTGTTGTCTCTGAGCCTTAAGGCCTTCTGAGCACATGCTTTGTCTCTGTCTGTCTGTCTGTCTGTCTGTCTGTCTCTCCCCCTCTCTGTCTCTGTCTTTCTCTCTTTTCCTACCATAACCCTGTCCCTTTCAGCTTCTGAAGTCCTGGCCAAAGAGAGAGGCCACCTCCCCTCAGCTGCTTCAGTGCCTGGTGTCGTGCGTGCTGCTCTCCCCCGTGCCTCACGCCCAAGCCCCTCGCCGACGGTTGCACTGGACCGCCTGCTGCAGGTGTTTGTCTTTCTCTGGCAGGGCGGCTCGCGGCGCATTGTCTGGGATCTCCCTCCGTAGGTAGCTGCTGCCTGCGTGACTCACCCCAGGAATGAATGCGCGTGAAGCGGGTGGGTGTGGACAGAGATACCGTCCAGCGGGTAGGGAGCAGGCCTGGGTGCCTCCCCTGGCAGCACGGCCGGACCTCTGTGCTTTTCAGGAGCGATCTCTGAGCATGGAGGCCAGAAGTAAACCCTGAGACCCCAAGCAACAAACACAAAAGCAAAGGGAAAGGAAGAAGGAGACGAGGAATGGAAAGGGAGAGACGGGGAAGGCACGGTGGAAGCTGCAGAGGGAGCAATGCAGAGTGAGACGCTGAGGCCAGGCCAGTGAGGACCCGAGTGAGGATGCAGGCAGGCTGACAGGTGCGTCTGCTCTGCCTGAGAGATCCTGGGTCTGCGGCGAGCGCCTTGGCGGCCTGGGTGCCCGGGAGGTGCTCCGAGGCGGGCGGCGAGCTTGCCTGCTTGAGCAGAGTGAGAGCGGCGGGCTCAGAGCCGCGTGAGGTGGACCCTCCCGGTGTTCACTCACGCCAAGGGAGTGTCCGCCCAGCTTGCACCAGTTTGGAAACTTGATGTGTCATGACTGACCCGAGGGGAGGAAGGCCGGCCCAGGCACACGGGGGAACCCCCGAGAGTGGCCTCGTGGGCCTCCTGCCTGTTGCCCCATCGCCTTGTTCAGTTCTGCAGAGAAGGTTGTCGGGGCCTGGGCTGGGGTGGACTCTGTACCGTACATACAAGGTCCTGCGGGTCGTGTCCATAGCAAACTCAAGTATGGGAGAGAGGGGAGAGTGGGACTTGGGGGACTCTGCGAGGGTAGCACCCAGCCGGGGAACAGAGGGGGAGCTAATGCCTGCCTCGAGCACATGTGGGGTTGGTGATGGGAGAGAGTGACCCTTCTGCTTGCCGGGACCTGGGGACGGCTGGTCCTGGCAGCCAGCCAGGCTCCTGTCCAAATGCCTCCTTCTCCCACCTGACGCCTTGTGTTGGACACTCTTTCTCCCGTTGCAAACAGTGCCAAAATCAGAGACTTTGGTGATTTTTATTCTTCCTTTCAGTGACCCAGCACACCTTTGGAGTTCCCTTGAGCTCGGAGAAACAGGCTGAGTTTGTGCTCTGGGTCTCTGTTTGCAAGTGAGGGGCTTAGAGCATCTCGGAGCCTCAGTCTGTGCATCTGTAAAATGGAAGCCTCAGATGCCAGAGGCAGTGGAGCAGTTTTGATGTCCCCGAACTTGGAGATTCTCAGTGAGCAGAGGGCTATCCCCGCCTCTTTTCCCTGCAGCTGTGGGCTCATGAGAGGTGCTTAGCAAACACATCTCCAGGGATGCATGACCGCATATGGTGGCAGAAGTGGGAGGTTTCTTTTGAGCTCTGCTTTGTACCTCCAGACACTTGGTGCTAGAACCATGGAAGGGGCCTGCAGTGTTGGGGACTGTTCTTCTTCCAAGTGGTTTAGGAAACGGCTATTAAAGGAAGATGGATGACTTTGCTGAGTGATGAACATCTGGTTAGTGCCAGATAGCGCCCCCTGCAGGGGAGCAAGGTCAGTGTCTAATAAAGGAAGGGTGAACGGACACAAGATACAGGGCCAAGTTATTGAGTGCCTGGGAATTGGAGTCCTGGTGACTTGGAAACTCATCAGGAGGTGCTGACTCCTGTGGGCTCCTTAGCCCGAGCCCTCGTTTCTTCCCCCCTTCCTTGGGGTGGGGCGAGGGGAAAGGCCAGGGTTGATGTGAAGGTGGGATTTGATAGTCACGCCAAACACTCCTTGTTCCCTAGAAAACACAGCACTTCTTGTCTGCTTCCTCTGAAGTCAAGTGATCATGTTCAAAGCAAATTCACTGGGGCCTGGGGAGAGAGCACTGGGGCAGGAGTGTGTGCTTCGCATGTGGGAACTCTAGATCTGATCCTTGGCTCTGCATGGTTCTGAGCATCTCTGGGAGTGGCCCCTGAGCACCAGGTCAGGAGGAGCCCTCAGCTGAACACGATCCCCAAAGCAAAATAAAAAGCAAGGAGTTCATGTCACCCATACTTCTCTCTCTCTCTTTTTTTTTTTTTTGCTTTTCTTGGGGGGTCACATTCATTGATGCTCAGGGGTTACTCCTGTCTCTGCACTCAGGAATTACTCCTGGCGGTGCTCGGGGGACCATATGGGATGCTGGGGATTGAACTCAGGTCAACTGCATGCAAGGCAAACGCCCTATCCACTGTGCTGTCACTCCAGCCCCAGGCTTCTCTCTTTTCCAGGCAACTATGGACCTGTGAGCAGACAGAAAAGGGTCATTGAGGGTGTCTGTTGTCAGAACATGCCCTGGGGAAAGGAGAGTGTCACGCAGGAGGTGCTTCCGGGATGATGACGTGTAGGAGCATTTCACGGCATGACTGTGATTTGTTTCCTTTGGTCACTCACAGCTGCTCCCATAGTTGGGTGCTCCTCTGGGGGTGTTGCCCAGCTGCCAGCAGTAGTGCTCAGCTGCGGTGAGAGGTTGTGCTGGCTCTGGGGAGCCTGAATGAAAGGGGAGGGGCTTCTGCTTTTATTCTCTTTGGCGGGGAGGGCCCCCAAGTGGCGCTCAGGAAGCCCAGGGGCCCCTCCCAGGGATCCTCGGCCAACAGGCTGAGAGTTCAATGCAGGGGCCAAGCATGTGATGCTGCTCAGGCCTCGGAGAGCCAGGGGTGACCTGGGCGCCCCCAGCAGTGCTCAGAGACCTTTAGTGCTGTACATGGTAGAGTTTGGAGACCCCCAGAGCCGTGCGATGCAGGAGGCCGAGCTGGGTCGGCCCGTGCAAGGCAGGCGCTTCGGCCCCTGTGCTCTCTCTCCAGCCCAGTTTCCCCTATCCAGATATAAAAGCTCCTTCCGCCCAACTATGGGGAATCTGCATTTCCCTCTTGCCAGACGTCACCGGCTGGACCCTGAGCGTGGAATAAAAGGTTTCATTGTCCGAGACAACACAGACACGTGGGGTAGGTTCTAACGGAACGATGATGGGGACGCTGAGGAAAGGAAGATTCCTCGTTGCTCCTCCAGTGTGGCTAGAGGAACAGTGCTTCGCCGAGTTGATCAAGGCAATCATGTTTTATTCATCATCCGAAGAATCACTCTCCAGGCATGCAGGGTCGATGATGTCAGCTTTTCCATCTCAGCTGAGCTCTGCTCGGGATGAGGGCGTGGCAAGCAGGAACCAGGCATGTGCCGTGGACCGCAGAAGGCAGAAATGCCCCTGTCAAAGTGGTCAGCGCAGACAACGGGTCCCAGGAGCTGGTGCCTGCACTGTGCCCGAGGCCCCCTGCAGGGATGCTGTGCCCTGCAGGACACAGTTTCCACTGATGAAAGGACAGTTGAGAGAGAGCCCAGCAGTTTACATGGTGCACCCTGGCCAGGTCACGCCAGCAGCTACCTCCAGGAAGCAGTATTTGCAGTGTGGGAGCTATCTCTGCTTGGTGTGTGGGGGGTATCCTGGAGCCTGGCTTCCCCCTCATCCAAGTTACCTCACCCCTGCCAGATACACATGGGTCTTGGTGGGTCGGTGAAACGGTCATTCTGCCATCCTCTGCCTTGAATGGGCTGCCAAGAAAGCCGGGGACAGAGCAGGGCTTCAAGTGGTTCTGCCTAGAAAGAGCCAAGAATCTGCCCTGTCCCTCCTGTTTCTGGAAGAATCTGTGGTCAGGTCCTCCAAAGGCGGGATACTGGCTCCATCCTGCTTTTTCTTCGTTTTCTGTTTTCCCTTTTTTGGCTTTTTGGGTCACACCCAGCGATGCCCAGGGGTTACTCCTGGTTCTGCACTCAGGAATTACTCCTGGAGGTGCTGGGGGACCATATGAGATGCCGGGGATCAAACCCAGGTCAACTGTGTGCAAGGCAAATGCCCTACCCTCAGTACAATTGCTCTGGCCCCCCCCTCTGGCTCTCTGAGGCCCCTAACTCTTTTTCCTCCTGTCTTTCTCTATACCTGGCTCTTTGTTTATTGGAGTCACATATTTGAATCAAGAAATTTCTTTTTCTTCTGGGTAAACAGCATAATGTACATATTTTCTGTATAGAGCAAGGTAGTTTTGTGTTGACATGCCTTTATTAAGTATATAAATGCTTTTATTAGAAGAAATTAGAGAGAAAATATATTCAGCTGGATAATTCCCATGAAATAGATATTTACTTGGTCACTAGTCTCCAGAGGTGACCTGTGTGGAGTCCAGATGCAGCCTCTGGAGCACACTGTGTGGGGAGACAAAATGCCCATCGAGAGTTGTACTTACAGTGGGCGGGAGAGGACAGAGGGCAGTGGAGGGCCCTTGTCCTGTATGTGTCTGACCTAGATTTGATCCCTGGCACCGCTTATGTCTCCTGAGCCCACCAGGAGTGATCTCTGAGTGCAGACCTAATAGAAAGCCCTGAGCACCACTGAGCATGTTCCCCCCTTTCCTAAAAGAAAAACAAAACAAAAAACTACTTGTATTCATGCTGTTATTAAGTTTTCCAATTGAAATATCTAAAAATTGTATTAACATGCATCCAAAATATTTAGAAAACTTTTAGTTTTTTGGTTCAGTTAAAACTATGTCTAGTATCGTTTTGTCCATCTACCTACTTTTTTGTTCTTTGATTTTGGGTACATACCCATCAGTGCTCATACCTTAGTCCTGACTCTGCACTCAGGGTCAGTCCTGGCAGGGCTGAGGGGATGGTATGTGACCCGAGGGATTAGAATGGGGATGGCACAGGTAAGGCAAGCACCCTCTCTAGTGTACTATCTCTCCATTTCTTCTCTATGTGTAAGTTTCCTTCCATGTAACTTTGGCTAGAGCTCCCCCCACAACATTATCTCATGGAAGTTAATAAAGTTATGTATCTGGGGGCTTGGGGTGGGTCACAGCCAATAGAACACCCAAGCCCCCAGATAAATACTCCCAGTTCTTGCTCAGGCCACTCCCGATGGTGCTTGGGGTACCATATGTGGTCAAACTGGAGATCAAACCAGACTCCGATGCATTCACCCCTGTGTGCTGACTCTCTGACCTGGAAGGCAGTACGTTTAGGCATGTTGTATGGTGCTGCTTTTCCTCAGTTTAGTAATCACTGCTAAGGCAGCTAGTAAGTTCTAGTGAACCAATGCTTTATTTTGTTATTGGCCCATGCTAACAGAATTATTGTTTGGTGGTTTTTATTTTACATTTTTATTTTTAAAAACTGAGAAAATTGTATATAGGTCAAAGAGATGAATAAATAGCTACTGTTGCAGAACATAAAGCAATTGTGTCTAAGTGGGAGTGGACACTTTGCTCACGATAACTGCTGATTCTGGAGTTCATGGAGAGATGGGTCATTTTTTCCACAAGTGCATTTGGGGACTTGTATGTCTCTCGGATCTCTGCCTTCTCTCCTGGTCTCTCCGGCTGAGAACCCTCTGGTAAGAGGGGTCTGGCTGGTGGAGACTAACATACAATAAGATGTATTCTAGATATATCCCGCACCCTCAGATATCCAGGCCTCTTTTCAGGGCTGGAAACTGTCTCTACAGATTCAGTTTGTTAAGAATTAGCTTTTAATAATAACCACTGCTGACCCAGATGTAGTGAGAGGGACACCTGAGCAGATCTGCCTTGGTTGAATCTTTGATGTAATTTTGCACAATGTACAACAGTGCCTTAAGAAGTATGTGCCTAGGGACTGGAGCGACAGCATAGCGGGTAGGGCATTTGCTTTGCATGCGGCCGACCTGGGTTCAATCCCCAGCATCCCAAATGGTCCTCCGAACACTGCCGGGAGTAATTCCTGAGTGCAGAGCCAGGAGTAACCCCTGTGCATCACTGGGTGTGACCCAAAAAGCAAAAAATATAAATAAAATAAAAAATAAAATAAACCATTACTCTTAAAAAAAAAAAGAAGAAGTCTGTGCCTTTCCTGACCCAGCCAGCCATGCCAGCTCTGCAGTTTGTGCTGAGCACTAGCTGGGAAGGCAGAGACACATGGAAGAGACACGTGGACAGGTAGACACAATGGTTTCGTCATGACATATGACGTAGCAGCCACAGGTTTTTAAAGGAGGTTTGAGTAGTGCTGTGTCCTCTACAATCAAACAGTGTTTTTCACCTTATTTGGATTGTTCTTTTGCCATTTCTCATGGTGTTTAGGGATTACTTCTGGTTCTGCACTCAGAAATTACTCCTGTTGGGGCTTAGGGGACCATATCGGGTGCCGAGGATCGAGAGTCAGTTTGGCCTGTGCAAGGCTGTGTGCCCTCCCATTGGACTATCACTCTAGCCCCTGTTCTTCAGCATTTTCACACCTGAGGGCTGGGACTTGTCTTGGAAGTTATAACCAAGGTGGCATCCCAGTGACTTTCAACCTTTCCACACTTGAGGACTAGTGCTGGTCTGTGGAAGTTCTGGAAATAATATGGAAATTATTCCAAACCATTCCAAATACTGTATTTATCTTAAAGGCTAGAAATCACTGTCATCACTGTCATCCTGTTGCTCATCGATTTGCTCGAGCGGGCACCAGTAACATCTCCATTGTGAGACTTATTATTACTGTTTTGGGCATATCGAGTATGCCATAGATAGCTTGCCAGGCTCTTCCGTGTGAGTGAGATACTCTTGGTAGCTTGCCGGGTTCTCTGAAAGGGACAGAAGAATTGAACATATTATCTATTATTCTTGAATGAGATAAAAAGAATCCTGGGAATGCAGTCCATGTTTTTAATAAGAAAAATAAACACAAGGAAAACTTTAAAAATTATATGTGAAAGTGAAAACATTCAATATCTTTGTGTGAGGAAGCTATGATGGTCTGTCTAAAACTTGAACAAAGTAATTTATACCAGAATGGTGTGAAATGAAGTTTTTTCAGGTCATATTCCCAAGACAACTGATACATATTTTAAGTACCCATTCCTTCATAGCAAACAACCCATAGCTTAAGCTGTCTCATACAATGAACATTTTTTCATTGAATCTCTGTGTCTCAGAGATTTAGGATAAATTAGCTTTGTTGATTCTAGATCAGGGACACTTCTGGTAGGTAGTCAGGCTTCAGGTTGTACTGATGTCGACATCTCGCTGTTTGAAAGCTTGCCTGGGGCCGGAAGATTCACTTCCGGCCTGACTGTCTCCTTGTCTGTGGACTGGAGACTGGGTTCCTCGAAGTGTGATTCTGTGCCAGGGATGCTTGAGCTTCCTTACAGCATGGCAGCTGACTCAGCACTGAGCACAGCAGCGAGGAAGTCAAAGAGCCCAGGACCTCCCTGGACCTTCTCTCGGAAGCTCCATAGCTTCAGTCTTCATTAGAAACAAGTGGGTAACTCCAGCCCAAAATTTAGAGTAGGAGAATTAGGTTTCGACTCTTGAAAAGTAATGTACAGAATAATTTATGGACTTACGTGCAAACGACCCAAAGCACAGGGACTCCTTCCCATTATTCACACATTAGTATGAGTAACGTCTGTCTTTCCTTCACTGGGTAATGGAGAGCAGTCTTAAAGGGTGGGACTTTGTTTTGTTTTAGTGAAGCAAGTTAGGTTTTTTGTTTTGTTTTGTTTAGTTTTTTGTCTTTTTGGGTCACATCTGGCGGTTCTTAGTGGTTACTCCTGGCTCTGCACTCAGGAATCACTCCTGGAAGTGCTCAGGAGACCATATAGGATGCCAGGGATTGAACTTAGGTTGGCCATGTGCAGAGCAAACGCCCTCCCTGCTGAACTATTGCTCCAGCACCACAAGTTAGTTTTTATTGAGTGAAATTTACTTAGAAAGATATAAGGGGTTGGAAAAGAAGAGGAATTATGTGTTTAAGACTTGAAAGATAGAGCAAACAAGCAAGCAAAGAGAGACAGAGACGAGCTTACAAGATATGTGTTCAAGAGAGAACATGGGCTTGAAAAGAAGCCAAGACTTTGGTTTTGAGATTAACATGGCTCTTAGGCAGGGCTAGAAAAAGCCTGTCTCAACTCTGAGCTCACATGGAAATCTGCAAAAATTAAAAGAATTTCTGGGATAAATGCTCCTTTCGATTTGAGGAATAGAAAGGAGTGTGGGTTAGGCCACACCTGGCCATGCTCTGACCTTACTCCTGGCTAGTTTTTAGGGGACCCACTCCTGGTTCAATGCTCAGGAGACCATTATGGTGATGGTTGTGGTCCAGGATTGGCTTCATGCTAGGGAAGCTCCATATCCCTTGTATTATCTTTCAGGCCCCTGATTTTTCCCTACCTTCATCCCCAGGGTGGATGGAGATGCTGGAGATTGAACCCAGGACTTCACATCTGCCAAGCCAAGTAGTTGCTAGGATTTTAGGCTACAGAAGACTAAGGCACAGCCCACACGAGGCAGCTGTTGGAGAGGGAGGTATCAAGAAGGCTAAGTTCTCTCACTGGAATCAGAACTCCCAGTCTTCTTAGGCTTGTGTCTGCTGGCTCATGGGTTCAGGCATTGTGTGTTCATTCCACACTCTGCTGAGTGGGAAAGGGGAGTGAGATTAGAGACCACAGTTTATTCTCCTCAGCATCCAGTTCCAGCAGGTAGGTGCCAGCATTTTGAATCAGACGGAGCCCTGGCTGAGTTTGAGTTTCAGGAAATAGTCTTCTCCGAAGGTCACAGAGCTCTGAAAACGTTTACGTCTTTGGAAATTGAAGCTTGTTCCCTCCACTGATGTTTATAGGCACGTAGAGTGTTGGGCAAAGATAAAGCTGGCAATTGCATTCAGATGGCTGTAATTTCCACTCCCCCCGCCTTCCAGCTCTTAATGGCCAACACCACGCAGTTTCCAGAGGCCCTTTCATGCCTTTTCAGAGGTGACAGGGCCCGTGTAAGTGCTGCACAGCGCAGTTCTAGTCTTTTGCTGTTGAGCAGGGCTGTTTGCAACAAATACTGACACCAGGATGGAAGAAGATTCTCTCTTCTTTTACTTCTGTTTCCAGCGAGGTAGAATGATTTCAGAAACCGTCTTTTTGCTATTGGTTCAGGATGAGCTCTGAAAATAAATGATTTTTTATTTAGCTGTATGTGACCTCTGACTGTGCCTTGGTCAGCAAATGAAGTCTCCTCCTAAGTGTCTTCTCTTTAGATCCACTTGGCAGCCTCAGACATGAGTGGGTGGGTTCTGTGACATGAAGGGAAAATGCAGCTGATCCTGGTCAACAGTCAGCACAACAAAGCAAACTAGTGTGTCCATGGGGATATGGGATTTCAGATTCCTATGAAAAATTGAAAGCCTTGTGTATTGCCCTGGTGAGTGTAAAATGGTGCAGGTACTATGGAAATTTGGGTGACATATTCTTAAAAAAAATAATTACATAGATTGTTATTCTTGGCAATTCTATAGACTATATATACATATATATGCCATATATTTATGCAGATACTCAAACAAGTACTCGGGTTTTTTTTAAATTATTGAGGTTCATAGTTTATAATACTCAAATATTTGTACTCAATCATTCAGAGTAAAAATTTACAGTGCTTAAAGTAGCCCAAATGTAGAGAACAATCTTAACGTCCGTGGATAGAGGAGTGGAGTTATAAACGTAGCGTGTACATCCCATGGAATTTTCTCAGCTTTGTAAAGGAATAAAGTGCTGCCACATGGATGCACCTGAGGACAGAATGCTGCGTGGGAGGGCGCAAGAGCAGAGGTGTTCCTTGTTTGGTCCCACTTATATGAGCTCCTGGATGGTCAGAGTCCTGGAGGTGCAAAGTAGAGTGACGGTCACCAGGGGCTGGGGATGGGGAGAGTGCAGGGCGGGGTGAGAACCCGGGTGGCTTGGCTATATAGTTGCGGTTTGAGAAGATGAAAAAGTCCTGGAGAAGGATAGTGGCCATGATCACTTGACAGCAGCAATGTACTTCATGTCACTGAACTCTGGACCAAAAAGGGGTATAGTGGCAAATTTTATTTACTGTATATTTTCTCCAATAACATTTTTTTCAATAAAATTTGGAAAGATGTAAAATGCAGTTGATTTACAAATGCATGTCACCAGACCCTAATCTGGGCATTATAAGCAAAGCTGGTTGACAGAGCCTTGAACCAGGTGGAGGCTGGTTCTTCTGATGGGCCTATGCAGTAAATATTTACTGATACAGATACTATGGGAACTTTGTGAAACACAGAATTAGATATTTAGTGGGGTGGAGAACCAGGTAGTTCGTGTATATGGGGTGGGAAGAGGTGGCTGGGGTGGTCTGGGAAGGCTTTCTGTAGCACTAACATTTGTGTTATGCAAAATGATCAGATCTCTCACAATTGACTAAGTCTGGACTCTATTCGAACTGAAGTCTCATTGAAATTTCAGCCCTTTAGAAATTGCTGCAAAGTCCAGAATGGAATATGAATTGTGTCTGCAAAACAACAGTGTGGAATGTTCCTAATTGAATGCTTGAGGACTGAGATGGGAACAGGCAAGACATTAGTGGTTTAGAATGTTAAAATGTTTCTTACAAAATACCAGATGCTCAAACCTGGCAATATTTTCACCCAGGAAATGTATTAGCCGGTTTGCATATTTTTCATTTAATTTTTTTTTCAGGAACCGAATCCAATGAAGTTTGCTATGGGCCTTCTTGGAAAGATTTTTCAAGCCTTTTAGAACATAATTGATTTATAAAAATGAGTTTATTCCTATACTTTTATCACTTGTCCTTGTTTCAAAGGATATCGGTCTATTTCACCTTGGAAACCAAGGCTATTTATGTAAAGCTTTGAGTGTGGAGTTTGAAGATTTTTTTTCTTTATAATTGACTTGTGATGGAAAGATGCTTCTGGGATAATGGTGTGTGTGCACAGTTGATTTGTACAATGTGTTTAGATTTCCCATTATGTATTTCAGAGCCTCTCCTATTGTTGCCCAGATTTTTATTCTTCAGCTAAGTCTCAAGTAGACGAGAGCTCCCTGAAGACTTGAAATGCAGTCGAATCATTACACGTTTGCATTTCATGGTCCTTGATTTGTGACAGCGAGCACAGGGCAGCCTCTGTTCAAACCCTGACGTCCAGCCAGGCATATTAAATAACGGAGTGAGGTGACTCCAGAGTCGAAGAGCAGGTCATTTTGCAATCTCTGTGTGTGTGCATGTGTGTGCGTGCGTGTAAGCCTACACAGCCGTCTTTGCCTTAAGATTGTGAAACGATAATTCCCAGGTCAGAAGAACAAATCATTTCCAAGCCTCCAAAAGCCATGTGCCAGGGGAATTTTGCTGTGTTTGGTTCCGCTTTCTAGTTTGAGCCATCCTTTGCGGTGCTCGGGATACAGGGGAATGGGGATCCTGGTGGTGCCACCCGGGCTTCCCACATGCAAAGCATGTGCTCCTGCCCTGAGTTATCTTCTTGGCCTCATTCCTGGGGAATTTTGACTTAGAACTGGGAACTCTTTCAGTCTCATGGAACTCTCTGGCCCTCTCAACTACCCTTTCCTACTTGACCTTGTTTGGGTGGTAGGAGAAACAAGAGGAGCGGGGTAGGGCTGGAGAAGTCAGAGATTGTTTGGTCCATTCCGATAGAACTTGGGTGAGGCCTGGAAGGAGACAGAATTCACCAGGGAGCCCAACGGGGCTAGAAAGACTTTTGAAGAATCTAAATTAGGGCAGAAGAAACAAATATTAACTTAAGGCTTAGTTGTATTTGAGAAGCTCTCATCTGTTTCTAATCTCCACATGTTCCCAGTAGAGATCATCGTTATTAGACTGGAAAGTGGCCGCCTAAGTTTGGAGAGTGCTGGAATCATCCACGACGACTTTTCTTCCATCAAGGCTTCTTGAGCTTTTTATCTGCTGATTCTTACAGGAACTTTCCCAGATGCATGAAGGCTTGTGCAGCCCCCTCTGACTCAGACGCAGAGAGAACCAGGCTTTCACCCCAACCCAGGCCCAGAAGATTCCTGTAGGAATAGAGTTGTACAGAGAATTCTTTTTTTTTTTTTAATTGTTATAATATTTTATTTATTTTTTTAATAATTATTTATTTTTAATTAGAGAATCACTGTGAGGGTACAGTTACAGATTTATACACTTTTGTGCTTATACTTCCCTCATACAAAGTTCGGGAACCCATCCCTTCACCAGTGCCCATTCTCCACCACCCGTAAACCCAGCGTCCCTCCCACCCTCCCCAATCCCATCTCCCCCCCACCCCACCCTGCCACTGTGGCAGGGCATTCCCTTCTGTTCTCTCTCTCTAATTAGCTGTTGTGGTTTGCAATAAAGGTGTTGAGTGGCCGCTGTGCTCAGTCTCTAGCCCTCATTCAGCCCGCAACTCCCTTCCCCTACATGGCCTTCGACTACAATGTAGTTGGTGATCGCTTCTCTGAGTTGCCCTTTCCCCGGAACGTGAGGCCAGCCTCGAAGCCATGGGGTCAACCTCCTGGTACTTATTTCTACAGTTCTTGGGTATTAGTCTCCCACTCTGATATTCTATATACCATAGATGAGGACAGTCTTTCTATGTCTGTCTCTCTCTTTCTGACTCATTTCACTCAGCATGAAACTTTTCATGCCCATCCACTTAACTACAAAATTCTTGACTTCCTTTTTTCTAACAGCTGCATAGTATTCCATTGTATAGATGTACCAAAGTTTCCTCAACCAGTCATCCGTTTTGGGGCATTCGGGTTTTTTCCAGATTCTGGCTATTGTAAACAGTGCTGCGATGAAAATACATGTGCAGATGTTGTTTCGATTGTACTTTTTTGCCTCTCTGGGATATATTCCCAGCAGTGGTATTGCTGGGTCAAATGGGAATTCAATATCTAATTTTTTGAGAATCGTCCAAATTGTTTTCCAGAAGGGCTGAACCAGTCGGCATTCCCACCAGCAGTGAAGAAGGGTCCCTTTCTCCCCACATCCTCTCCAACAGCGGTTGCTTTTGTTCTTTTGGATGTGTGCTAATCTCTGTGGTGTGAGGTGGTATCTCATGGTTGTTTTGATCTGCATCTCTCTGATGATTAGTGATGCAGAGCACTTTTTCATGTGCCTTTTGGCCATTCGTATTTCTTCCTTGGTAAAGTTTCTGTTCATTTCTTCGCCCCATTTTTTGATGGGGTTGGATGTTTTCTTCTTGTAGAGTTCAACCAGTGCTTTATATACCATTGATATCAACCCCTTATCTGATGGGTATTGTGTAAATATCCTTTCCCATTCTGTGGATAGTCTTTGGATTCTGGTCACTGTATCTCTTGCGGTGCAGAAGCTTTTTAGTTTAATGTAGTCCCATTTGTTGATCTCTGTTTTTACTAGATTGCTTAGTTCCGTGTCACCTTTGAAGATACGTTTATCTTCAATATCGTGGAGGGTTTTGCCGACCTTGTCTTCAATGTACCTTATGGTTTGTGGTCTACATTGAATTCTTGAGTTGGTGACCTGCTCGCCGAAATTGATCTCACTTCAGTATGTGCTGCAGTGCAAATCCCTAGCCATAGAATCAGAGTTTAGAATCTCAAATTCCAGAGGGATGGACTGGAAGAAAATGAGAGAACTTCATTTCAAGAAACCCGGGAATGAGCATCCCCGGCCCTGTCCACCAAGAGAGTCCTGGCTGGACTCCAGTGCCCACTATCCACGGGGTCTCGAAGTTATTCTTTGATATATTAATAGACAGATGCCAGGCTCTGGAAAAATGCTGCTCTGTGAATGCCCTTCCTTTCTTCTCTTGAAACTTAAGGAAGGATTTTGTATCCACTGGACAGTCTGACCACAAGTTCTCGGTTATAGCTGCCAGAGCTGGAATTGCCTGGTAACAGTTCAGGGTGCCCCGCACACTGGAATTTCAGATCAACTCACTGTCATTTGTTCAGTGCAATGGTGTCTCCGATATTACATGTCGGGGGCGGACGGTGCTTACAGATACCAAAAATATTGATTTATTATTTATTGAAAACTAAAATGCAACTGGGCATCTTATCTTTTCACTTGTCTGGCACACTCATGCTGGACACTTGGGGAACCGTAGATACACAGAACATAGTGGTTTTAAAGGGACAGACTGAGCAGACAAAGTGGCAGAAAGATTCCCTTTCCAGACAGTCAGTCTGGAGTGCCCAGGAGAAATTAGGAACAGTTTCAAGGAACACAAGTGGGAGAGGGCGACATGGCTGGGGGAGAGTGGGGTGGACGGGACACACAGTGGCAGCTTCACTCAGCCCGAAGTTGACATCCAAGGGAGAATAAGATAAGATGGGGTCCTATATCTCCAAGTCCCCTCCCCACAGCCGCCCCCTTTCTGCTATAGCTCCTTCCCTTTAGGGAGCTTATCTGGAGGGGTTATGAGAGCCTGGGAGATCATTAGTTGGACTCCCCTAGTTTTAAAAATAAACAGATGTAAGATCCAAACTTTACCTCCCCAATGGCACAGATTTTCCAGCTGCTCTTGAAAACACAAAAAGCTTGGTGTTTCATAGAAAGAAGCCAGTTATGTCTGAACGTCAGAAGCCCTGGCGGGAGATGCGTCCTCTTCCCAGCAGTGAACACAGGTGGGAGGGGCTCCAAGGCTGGGAGAGTTGGGGCGGGAGTGGCAGGTTGACTCAGCCCAAGGCTGACCTCAGGGAGATGGAAGATGTCTCACACCTCCACCCCCTAGTTTTGCAATTTGCAGTGTGATTGAGGCCACCAAGTGACTACCAGGTAAAAACAAAGCCTTGGCTTTTAAAAAGTCTCATTGTTGAGGAGGGACAGGCTCAGAGAAAGAACAGGAGGGAGGGGTCCTGGGGGCCTTGGGGGTTCCTTTCCCTGCCAAGAAATGAACCCTCTTTTTTCCTTTTTGCTTTTTGAGTCACACCCAGCTATGCACAAGGGTTACTCCTGGTTCTGCACTCAGGAATTATTCCTGGCAGAGCTCAGGGGACCATATGGGGTGCTGGGAATCGAACCCAGGTCGGCCGCATGCAAGGCAAACACCCTACCCACTGTCCTATCACTGCAACCCCAAACCCTCTTTTTTTTAATTGAATACAGTGAGATGCAGTTACAAAGCTTTCATGTTTGACACAATGGTCGAACCCATCCCTCTACCAGTGCACATTCTCTACCACCAATGTCCCTAGTACCTCCCCCATCCCACCCCTCCCCCGCCTCTATGGCAGACAGTTTCCCCAGTTTCCCCCAAGTTCTCTCTCTATTTTTGGGCATTATGGAAACAAACCCTCTTAGCTCCAGGTTGAGTGCTGCTTCCTAAATGGCCAGTGCTTACCAGGAACCCTGCTTAGTGATCTTCTCGGGCAGAAGTTGAATTCACCAGTTCTCCGTGAATCCTTGGTACCTTGGTCTCTCGGTGCCCTGCCAGTGGCTGCACCCTCTTGTCAGTGACTTCACTGAGGCTGCCTCCTGTCTGTGCCACCACCACCCCCACCTTCCCCAGCCCTGTCTAGGGAGACTGTGATCTTCCTGTTGCAGGGGTGAGAGGTTGGGGGCCTTTGCCAGGGTTGTGCCTTGGGTACTGGGGCATCCTGCAGATGCCAGGAAGACGTGGCATTGTGACACCAGAGGCGGCAGCACCGGCTGCTGTGGTGTGACTCCCCCACCAGTGCTCGCTGCATTCTGTATGGCAACAGCAGCTCTTCATTAACTGCGAGTTATGGGGGCTCAGCCAGGGGCGGCTGCTTCCTGTGGCTGGGAGAAGGCCAGGGCTGAGCAGCCTGATGGCCAGCGCCCTGGAGCCTCTCTGTGTGTTTCCCATCTTTCCCTGCCCTGCCCCGCCCACCCATTTGGGAGTTTGGGAGGAGGAGGGGGTGAGAAACCCGCCAGTGAAACATTCTTCCAGAGGTCGGGCTGCTCCCTGGAATAAATGAGTCCATTAGATTCCACAATCAATATCCAGCTTCTAAACATTATGTATATTGATGAGCTGATTGCCGGGAGGGAGTTGAAGAGGGAATTGGAATCCGCTTTACGGGGCTGGGGGGCGTTTGGCTGTGGACTTTCATAATCGGCTCAAAACCTCCTGCAGTCTAGTGAAAGAGCATCAGTGCTCCGTGCCTTCCTGGAGACCCCCACCCTCACCCTCAGCCCCCAGCCCCGTCTTCCCGAGGGCCAGGAGAGCTGCTCCGGGTCTGCCAGCCGAGGCTCCTGCTGGTGTGGGCTTGAACCGAGAGAAACGGAGCCAAGCTGGCAGAGTGCAGCGGGGTACTGAGTGCGTGGGAATCCAGCACCATACAGTCCACAGGGACACTTCCCTGCCTGCTCTTGCCTGCCCAGCCCTGGTCTTGGGCAGAGTCCTGGGATAGGTGAGACACGCTCTCACCGTGCAAAGAATCCTCCAGACTGCACACAGACGTGGGGCAGGCTGCACCCTGCATGCATGCATGCACACAGTAGGGGAAACTGCTTTCTGCGGAGCCCGGAGCCTGCTCAGACTCATTGGGCTTCTCCTCTCTCCCCTCGGGCAGCTGCTGGCCAGAAAGGGCCCAAGTGTAGAGGCCAGGTGCCTGCCACTGGGAGCGAATAGATGGCTTCGTGTGGGCCAGGACATTGCCAGGGTTCGGGGAGCAGGTTTCTAGAGGCAGGAAGTAGAAAATAATTAGGCTTATTGAATGGCAACAGTTCCATCTGCCACTGTGTGTTCTGAGAGGCTGTGCAGGTTTCAAGTCATGCACTAAAATCGAGCCCAAATGCCCATGGTCAGACATGGGGAGCGTGTTCTCTGGGGTGCAGGGGTGACCTTGGTTTCCTTGGGGCAGGAGGAAGGTGAAGCGTCATCGCGGTGTTGGCTGGAGAGTCTTCCTCAGGGACCTTACTGGGGTGGCCCTTGGGCTGTCACTTCCTCTTGCCCTCCAGTGAGCTGCAACTGAGGAGGGTCTGTCCCTGCCCGTCCAGGTTGAGGGCCAGTGGCCGTGCAGCCCATGCCTCTTCCCGTGGCCTCTTTCTGTCAGGTGGCACGTCAGAATGTCACTTTTCAATAGTTTCTGAGTTGTCCGGCCGAGTGTGCCGGCCTGGCGGAGGCACGAGCCAGCTTGTCAGCCAAAGTCCCAAGCCCTCCTGAGGACACCGTCCTGGAGGTTCCCCGGCCACTTCTGGGACTCTAAGTGGCCACAGAAGAACAAAGGGGAAGTGACAGGAGAGCTGAGCAGAGGGACGGGGCATGTGGAGGAAGCCTGATGGGGAGAGAACAGCGCTGTTCTTCTCGGTCACCGGGAGGAGCCCTGGGCGTCAGTGGGGGTCTCGGCAGACGGGCAGGCAGCAAGGGGAGAAGTCAGCGTTGCCCTGTGGAGCGATCCTCAGGAATGACAGGCCCACCTCAGGCTCCTGAGGAAAGGTTCTCAGGGACTGGAATGTGGATGGAGCCCGGCTGGTTTGGGAGGCCCCTCTGTGTTCCCTGAGACTCTGAGGCTTCACTCTGCTGTGAAACGAGGAAAGAGTCAGGCTGTCATGGCTTGGCCCTGACCAGCAGCTCCCGTGAGACTGAGCAGACTCCCTAAGGGTCTCGTGGCTCACCCTTCTCCTGAGGTGTCAGTACATGACCAACCCCGGTTACACATCCATGTTCCTCCCAGAGCCGGCTCCACCTTGTGGATGTTTGACAGGGCCAGAATATTGCGGGAGGGAGGGAGGCAGAGCTGTGGGGAGGCTGACCATGAGGCCACGTGTGCCCTGGGCCTCCTCTCAGGCCCAGGAGGACAGACTGCCGGGCCTCACCAGCCCCTTCCCGGGTGTGACTGAGCGAGCCCTGTCCTTCTTGGGTCTCGTGGCCTCATCCTCACATGGTTTTCCACACGGCCTTGCTGGACATGTGCCCACGTGGGGAGCAGTCTGGCCGTAGGAGGAAACAGAACACTTTGCTCCAAATGACCTCTTGCCTGTCTGTGGGCGTCAGTCCCTTGAACTCTCTTTTCCTCCACCACCTCTGAGGGGGGGCAGGGGGTTACCTCTTTGGAAATAGGGAAAGTACGGAGATTCAGGAGATGCTTTCTGGACTGTGGGGAGCTGGTGGTCCCAAGATGGGTTGGGACAGAAGCCAGAGCCCTGAGTCCTGGGCCAGCCTGGACGTCACTCAAGGAAGGCATCAAGTGAGGGTCATCTGGCCAGTACCTGCCCAGGACCCTCTGTGGACTTCTGCATTCCACCTGCGTCCACTCTTTCAGGCCATGGATGGGGACACACACAGATGTGGAACTAACTCCAGGGCACAGCAGGTCATCCATTGCCCAGCCTGGAGGGACGGAGGGAGGGACATCCAGGTGCCAAAAGGGTGGGACTGGATGCCATCTCTCTACCCCTGGGACAAAGGCCTCACGGAATGGACAGGCACCTGGCTGCCCTCCATGGTGCCTGAAGACCTGGCCGTGGAGGGGACGGGAGAGACGGAGGGTGTAAGCGACCCTTGGCCTCTTGACATTTGCTGAATCAGGCCCTGGCCAGGGTGCAGGGGCTGTGTCCAGGCAGGTGGGGACACATGCACCAAACAGCCTAGCAGGACCCCCTGGCTGCTGTCTCCAGCCCTGTCCTTGCTCCTGGCCAGGCCGCAGGGCTACACCTCTCCAAGGGCACTTGCAAGGAGCCGAGGAAGCCGGGCAGCGCAGAGCAGACACGTGTGAGGCGGTGGAGCTGCGTGTTGACTCCAGAGCTGGCAGCACCCCCAGCCCGTGCTCCGTTGTGGGCCTGAGCCAGGTGGCGCACGGGCATGGCCTTGGTTTCGCTTGTGGTAAATCTTCACTCCTCCTGCCAGGCTCTGTGTCCCCAGCCCCATCCCCAAGTTCTGCGACAGCCGCCAGATGGGAGCAAGGCTGGAGTGAGCTAATGAGTGCCCCTGCGGTGATGCGGAGGCCCCCGCCTCTCTCTCTTGAGCTTTTGGCTTGTAAGGGATGGATTATGCCCCTGCCCAGCCTTGGGGTGAGGGGAGCAGCCAGGCAGCACAGCTGGCACATCTGGGCGCCCTCCCCACACAGCACCCGCTGTGCTCTGACCAGGCAGCCCTTCTCTGCCGCACTCTGATTCCTGCATCCAATCAATTGGCCACTCTTGGTGCCATGTAAAAATGCATGACAGAGTTTTGACCTTGAAGCCAGCCAGCCATGCAGGCTTCTGTCTCTCGCTGTCGCTTTGAACTTAGCAAAAGATCAGGGAGGAAACACAGCAAGCCACTCTTGCTGAAATAATGTCATTAGCAATGCACCTTGTTTGCATTAAATCCTGCATTCATCAGTAATAGGATGATAATAGTACCACTCCCTTCCATTTGTGGATTAGTCCAGGTTTTTACAAAGCACTTTCACAGTCATTTGTCTCATTCGATACTCAAACTGCCTTCAGGACATGAAAGCAGATTTGGGGCCCTGAAACGGGCTCAGAGGATGGGTCGAGGGGCTTCCAGACACCACAGGGCAGAGAGGAACTGGGGCTGGGGAGCACATGCATGTTCTCGTGAAGGCTGAGGTGAGCAGTTCCATCACTGTGCTGGCACTTCTGGGCATGGCTGACCTATGCCAGACATCGGGGTTCTATAGCCAGAGAGATTCTGAAGGGGTGGGCAGCCCACAGGTAGGTGTTAGACTGTGCTATGTTGTTCTTAAGGTGCATAACTGAGAAGTTTTAAAAAGAAAATGTAAAAAGTATTAAAATATAAGCCACAGAGATCCTTTGGGGTAAGGCCCTTGGCTTGCAAGTGCCAATTCTGGTTCAGTCCTGGCCCCCCTGAGCCCTCCAGGAGCCATCCCTGAGTGCAGAGCCAGAAGTAAGTCCTGAGCACCGTTGGGTTGGCCCAAACAGCAAATGAATGAAAAAATAAAAAATAAGTATAGCAAACAAAATCAGGAAAAATGGATAAGAAATGGGTTCGAAAATGTGTTTAAGAAGACTGTCTCTGTTACACACACACACACACACACACACACACACACACACACATTCATGGCGGGGCATGGAGAGGGGACATCACAGAGTGCTTGCTGGCTTTTGTCCCAGAATGTCCCTTCCACGCTGCCATACTTGTCCTCTTCCTCTGGGCAGGCATTACAAGCCGCTGCCCATGTCCAGGTGGGATGGACATGTGGCCAACCACCCTGGATTTCCCCCAAGCCTCCTGTCTGCTCCATCCCACATGCTGCTCCGGGTTGCCATGGAGACAGTTTCCTGCATTCTCCCCCAAATAGAACTGAAATCTCACATCTGCTCCCGTGCAGGATAGCAGTGCTGGTGGCCTCCCTTCCCAGTACCCCCCCAGCCAGGGCTGGGAATGTGTGAAACCGGCTCTCAGCACCTACTTGCAGGGTTCTTAAAACGCAATGCAAACAAAACACCTAAGAACAACTGCTTGTAGTTCCATTTGGAGTTAATGATTCTAGGAATGTCACTGCTAAATTGTGGTTAAAAAAAAAAGTCACCTCTCCTAACTGGATTTTCCCCTTTGCTTCTAAGCTGATTGCTGGGGGCTGCCCCAAAAGGTTTGGCCATCCTGAGGAGAGTCCTTCACGGCACCTTTCTCTTCTCACGTCCCTTCTCCTTGCCCAAGAGTGAGAACTGTGCCTTCAGAAGAAAGGATGCAGGGTGCAATTTAAATCTTAATTCCACCAAACCTCGGATCTTCGGTTGGTGGCTGTTGCCCAAAGGTGTCAGGACTTTCTGTCCCACTGCTCAGGGGTCATTTTGAGAGGGAGTGAAACCCAGGCTTTCTGCATGTAGAGAATGACCCCCTGTTCATTGAGCCAAGTCGCTCCGTCTCCAGACAAGTTTCTCAGGATTGCAAACCTCGACTTCTCTGCCCTTTTCTCAGTAAGTCACTTAGACTATGCCTTGACCAGAGCAGAGACTTGATCCTTTTGCCACCGACTTCCTTTTTTTGAATTCCTCCTTCCCACTCACTAGCAGGCATGGGTCAGTGCTGGCGGTAAAGGAGGGAAGAAGGTGCTTGGGAGGCAGTGACATCCGTAGAATCACCTGCAAACACGCACCAAGTAGGCCTGTGGAGAGAGGCAGCTGGGGAGGCTTCCCAGCAAGGGGTGGAGGGGTGCGATGAGTAGGAAATAGAACAAGAAGTGGTGCATGCGACTCGTAAGCAGGAGAGGTGCTCCTCTCTGCTGTGGGCCAGCTACAGAGCTGGGCGGCTGGAATGGGCAGCTCACTTTGGAGCTCGTTGTTCAAACGGAGTGAAAAGCGTCTCCTGCCCTTATAAGAGCCACCAAGCATGACCGCTAGCCTTTCCATCCTGACGGGGCTGTAGGGGGGCCTGGGGGCTTTCCGGCTATGCTCAGGGATCAGTCTTGGCAGTGCTCAGGGGACCATGTGTGGTGCTGGTGTTGGAAGCCGGGCTGGACCGCTTGCAGGGCAAGTGCCGTCGGCCCCTGTGCTGGCTCTAACCCGTGTCAGGGTTTCCTTTGTGTGCTCCTCCCGACGCGGAGCGGGGAGAGAGCTCATCAGTCACTAGGAGACCAGTCTGGCTGCTGAAAGCAGCTCCCCACATCGCTGCCCTGTGAGCGCGTTTGCTTCCCCCTCCCACCACGTCTTGGGTGCTGGGCTGCGTGTCTAGAGCTTCTCGCTGTGCAGAGGCGCCGTGGCGTGCGCCCGTGGTCTCTGGGGACCCGGGGTCAGCAGCTCCCCAATGAGGCGCCAGGCAGCTGTGACTCCACTTCCAGAGAGGCCGTGCCCCCAGGCTGCGCACAGCCTCCTTCCCCTAAACCCTGGAGACCAGATGAGGAATGGCTTTGAAAGAATCATTTTTCTAAGCCCGGTCTGCAGGGAGCGGGTGGATTGTTTAGAGGAGCATTTCTCAGCCTGGGCCCGCAGGATCCCTCCTGTGCCTGTAAGGTATTCCGGGGGGGCACGGGGGAGATTGCGGAGATGAGGGGGTCACAGCATGATCCTGGGGGCGGGGTGGTGCAGCAAAGAAGCAGGGTCAGAAGGGGAGTAGAGTCAGGAGCAGGCCGAGAAACCCTGGGTCAGAGTTGGTGCCACACCTTCGGGATCCTCCAGCCCAGGAGAATAACCAGCTATGCTGGTGTTCTTCTGCCATCCAGATGGGGTGGGGCAGTGGTTAGAGATGCACATGGAGCCAAAGTCAGAGCCAAGAGAGAACGTGTCCTTGGCCAGGGAGCCAGAAGACTATTGCCCGGCTCCATCTGTCCACTGTGTGTAGGTATGTGTGCTTTCCTGGGGTCTTCTTCTCCCCCTGGCCTGGCTGCTCACCCATAGCTTTAGAATAGCCAGAAGGTGGCTCAGGGGTTCAGGCACCTGCCTGGCACTGGTGATATCGAGAGTTCAAATCCTGGTGCTGCCCCCATGGACTGGGGTGATCCTGACAGCTCTGCTCTTTGGGATCCCCTGCCAGAAAGGGCCTGGAGGATGGCTCAGTGGTTGAAGCACCAGTGTTTTGTGTGAGATTCATCCTGGGGGCTGTGACCCCTGCTCAGAGGGCAGACGAGAAGCTTAACTTACCAGGGCCTGGGCAGCATAGGATGGTGCATGTTCCTTGCCAAGGTTTGACCTCTGACCCCACGTGGTCTCCTGAGCATCTGTATGTGTGACCCTAGTGAACCCCAGCAGTGCAGGGCCCAAGTTCAGGTCCTCATCATCTGACCGGCAAAGGGTCTCTGGGATAGGTCCTCATCCCCAGAGTGCCGAGTGTGAGGCCCTTGGCATCAGAGCAGAAGAGTGACGCCTGTGAGGAGAGCGAAGATCTCCTGAAGGCAACCCTGTGCCCTGGCAGCGGGAAGCAGTTTGGGTCACACCTGGCGATGCACAGGGGCTACTCCTGGCTCTGCACTCAGGAATTACCCCTAGCGGTGCTTGAGGGACCATATGGGATGCTGGGAATCGAACCCAGGTCGGATGTGACACACGGTTGACGGTTGCCCAAACCCCTCCAGAAGGCAGGAGGAGGCCCTGGAGACAGTTGTGTGGGGCTTGGCCGGGAGCAGCCTTGGAAATGAAGCCCATCTCGCTGGAACGCTCCAACCCCCACCCCCGCGAGGGACCCATTCCTGGCCCCTGACTTCAGCTGAGTGGAATTTGAAGGCGTCTCCTCTGGATTGCAAAGAAAAGGCATTGAGCAGAGCCCGTGAGATGGACCGTTTGGCCATGAGAGAACATCCATCTCACTCGGGGCTTCTGGAAGGGGCTGTGTGCGTCTGGTGTTTAGCTGGCGGGGGGCCTGATGGGCAGCCCCCCATCCCAGGGCTGTGATTGGTGCTCTGAGGCAGCCCTGTGTCCCTGTGGCCACATAGCTGTCAGCATGGTTGAAATGTCGGGTCTGGAACCACTGAATGAGGGAGCTAGGCAGGTCCCCTCTTCAGAGGTGTCCCCTCTAGCCCTCATTTAAGGAGAGGCGAGCCAGCTGAGAATGTGGTGAGGACAAGGCCTGCCCACGGAGGCACGAGGTTGAGGCTCCTTGCTTCTGGCTGCCTGCTTGGCCGTCTCTGCATGGGTTCCTGTGTCAGAGCGTTCTGGTGTGAGAACTGCATGGAGTATTTTTTATTGTAATTAGCATAGATTTATTACAGATTTGTCATAATTTAAAACTATATTGTTTTTCACATTACTGGATGTTTCTGATCAGCTATACTTTTCCCTGGTGTCCCTGCCACCTAACTTCTTTTTTCTTTTTAATTTTTTTATTTACTTAATGAATAACTGTGAGATACAGTAACAGACGTACAAACTTTCGTGCTTATGTTTCAGTTTACAATGATCAAGTACCCATCCTTTCACCAGTGCCCGTTCTCCACCGCCAGTGTTCGCAGTATTCCTCCCACCACCTCTATCCTGCCCCCCACCCCACCTCTGTGGCGGGTGGATCCCTTTTACTCTCTCTTTCCTTTAGGGTGTTATGGTCTGCAATGCAGGTATTAAGTGGCCATCATGTTCGGTCTATAGTCCTCTTTCGGTACACATCTCCCATCCCAAGCGGCCCCTCCAAGCATCCTTTACCTGGTGGTCCCTTCTCTATCTGAGCTGCCTTTTGCCCCCGCATGTGAGGCCGGCTTCCAAGCCGTGGAGCAAACCTCCTGGTCCTTATCTCTGCTATTCCTGGATGTTAATCTCCCATTCTGTTCCTTTATATTCCACAAATGAGCTGCATGGGGTCCTGGAGGCTCAGTTTGATCTCTCCAGCCCCAGCTTTCCGGCTGTGAGGTTGAAAGGCCTGCTTCAGCCGTGGGAGATGTTTTGCTGTCTGCTGGTTCATGCTGGAGAACTCGACCGAGGGAGCCCTGGGAGTGCACTCAGCAGAATGTGGCCCTTCCCACCCAGGCTTAGTGCATGCATGGCCAGGGAGATGAGCCAGAGGCATCCAGTGCCATTAGCACAGCATCTACCTGTCAGCCACATGATTCTAGAACTTTCCTGAAAGTGCCAGCCAGTCCAAATGTCAGTGGCTGTTCTTCACATCCTAGTAATACGAGGTTTCTCTCCTTGTTTGTGGAGACAGAATTTACTGGGATTTTCTTTGTGGCCTACAGACTTCACCTAGTTGATACATCTTCTGCCGGGTAGAAGTCATTTGTGACGTTGAGCACTGTTAGCTGAGCCCATGTCCTCTGTCTGCACAGCAAAGAGTATCTTGCTTTTTGGACCCTGAAGTAGCTGATGGGTGGCATAAATCACACATGTGCGTGTGGTCGAATGCCAAGTGCTGCGAGGGCATGGAGGAGTTTATATAAGCGGGAGGGAGATAATAAATCCTGATGTGAGTTCCAGCGAAGATGATGCAGACTGGCTCAAGTGGAAAATGCCCAGAATAGCTAATTAGGTGGGTAGGCGTGAGGTCCAAGCACTGGATGTGGGAACACAGGCGGAAGCGGCAGGTTCTGTTTGACGCATGCAGTTGGGTTGTGCAGTGGGAACGCCGCGTCCGAGGCCCCGTGGCTTGTCTGGGCCTGGAGCGTGGAGGAGCCTTGGTGTGGGAGACCTGACTTGGGAATGGGTCATCCATGCTTGGGGGTTCCTGACGCTGCGGTGCTGCAGGAAGTTCGAGTGAAACTCTCTCCAGGGGCTCAAGCCGAGGAGTGAGCACTGCCGGCCTCACGGGAGGGCGGAGCATGAAGGCTCAGCAGGCAGGAGGGGAAGGGCTGGTTGAGGGAGCAGGACACAGGCCTGGGGGCTGGCTCCTCCACAGAGAGCATTTGGTTACACTTAGTGGTGTTCAGGGCTTAATCCTGGCTCAGGGATCACTCCTGGTAGGACTTGGGCGACCAGAAGTGGTGCCAGGGAGCCAACCCAGGTCCGCTGTGTGCAAGGCAAGTGTCTTCTTCGCTCCATCCCACACAGAGTGTCATGAAAAGCTGTGGGTCTTGAAGAGTCTCTGGCAGTCACGAGCGAGCCACAGGAGAAGCCAGTACCAGTGGAATTGTGGGGTTCTGGGAGAGAAGAGTCAGGGAGAAAGGAGCAGCACTGACTTACCTGGCAGGTGCTGGCTTGACTAGCAAGAGGGGCAGGGAGGGGGGTAAGGGGCCAGGTGACCTGCATGTTTGTGATGGTGTGAGGGAGGGGTGTGCCCGGGGAGAGCTGTGGGCACTCAGACACACCCTCCCCGGGTACTAGTTTTGTGTTTATAGAGAAGTCTGAGCTCAGGGAGGTACGATTGTTCACCCTCTTCTGGGTTGCTATTTCAGATGGAAACCTCCCTCCCCACCCCAATAAAGGTGAACAAAATGCTTTCCAGGGCCAAGGAGATGATAGCTCAGTGGTGGGAGCACATGTTTTACTGCAGGCCTGAGTTCAATCCCCGGCACCACATGATCCCCTTGACACAGTCAGGAGTGATCAGAGGCCACTGGAGCAGCCCCTGAGGCTGCTGAGCATGGACCCAAACTTAAAAAAAAAAAAAGAAAGAAAATGTACAGCAAGGAGACTGGGGCAGAAGATGGGTTCGAAGCCCAGCACCGCCATCTCCCAAGTTTCGGTCCTTTCCACTCTGTGTATGTGGGCACCCTGTGAGGAAGGCGGATTCCCACACCCTGAATCTTCATCATGCCTACATGCATGTGGCCCCGAGAGCACGCGAAGCCTTGGGTGGTTTCCCCCTTCTGCCATGCTGAGGAATCTGGATATCAGGTACGCAGCCTAGCGGGGCGGTGTTAAAGCAGAGCAGAGGCTACGGAAGAACAGAGCTTCCTTGTCTGCACGCTGTGAGCCAGCCGCATGTCTTTAGCTGACTTCCAAGAACTCTGCTTCTCAGTAAGGGACTTCATTCCTCCCTGCCCCCGTCCCCTCTCCCCAAGACCTTCCTGACCTTTCACTCGGTCATGGCCCCAGGCAGCCTCATGCCTCACACAACTGTGGCCACACAGGGCTCTGGACACATTCTGTTATGTGTTTCATTAGCATCTGCTTTCTTCCAACAGCAACACACCCAGAAAAGAAGAAAACTCCCTTTCCATCACTGGCATCATTAAGCCATGTAGATGAGCCCGAACTTTGTTCTCCTTGGTCTCTTCCAAGGGGAGGGGACGTCTACGGACACAAAGGTTAGCTCAGACATTTTGCTTCTAAAGGTTTCAGCAGCCACCCCACCGAGATGGTGCTGATGGCACAGTGCTCACTGCTCTGAAAGCCCATGGGGAAGGAGGAGTCCCCCAAGGCTCTGGTGCACCCCTGGGCACTGTACCTTGGCCAGGTGACATGTGAAGCACCAGGAACGTTTCCCCAGTGGTTCCTTTTTTCCGTGGACACACTTTTTTTTTAAATCACCTTTACTTTCTGTTTCTTGGGTTCTTGGAGGTTATGTAGGTCAGTATTTTCCAGAATAAACTCCTCTTTCCATTCTTGGTTGTGAAATGAATGGAGTCTCGGTCAGATTTCAAAAATATATAAATTATATATCACCAAGTAGCAATCGAGGCAATGATTGATTTGAAACAGTGACAATAAGTAGATGCCGAAGTTGAGTGCCCATGCAAAAACATTTCTCATACAAGTCAAAGATCAAAAAGGACAAGAGCCCCGGGTCCTCTTGATGGTTCCTTATGGGACCATTGAAATCGGCAATGCATGCCTGCAAAAACACCTGTTTCCAGGCCAACATCCACTCATGGGTTTCAGCTACAGTATCCCCCACTGTGTCTCCAATGTTTGAACCACTGCGGAGAAGAAGGACACACAAACGCAGTAGCCAGGCCTCTGGAGATTCTACCGTCTCTCCTGAACCCATGGAGCCATTTTTGCTCCTGTGTTTATTCCCAGAACACAGCAGAGCAGCTGCTCACACCACGTGTTCCTCATATTAATCTAGAGATGATTTGAAATACAGAGTGGAGGTGGGTGGGTTCTGTGGAAACGCTGCGCCTCTTCATACGAGACTTGAGTAGCCATGGGTGTTGATAGCTGTGGGGCTCCTGGCTCCAGCGCCCCCAGACCCCGGAGAGCTCCCTGCATCTGAAAGCACGTCTCTCACCTCTAGAGATCCCAGTCATTAAATGTGTTTAAGATCTGCTGGTGTCTAGTTCAAACCTCCTCCCCAAGGAGAATTCTCTTTTAGACTGCTTGACAGGTAATCCTCTCTGCCAGCAGTTTCTTTCTTCCAATTCACACCGACTGGACATTTGTTTCAAGAACTGAATTTGTAAGGCTGGCATCTCCACAGCCTTAAGAGGACACACAGCTTGATAGAAACTCTTGGAAGTTCTCCTAAACCTGCCTGCCATAGCTTTCCTTCTTGCAGGTTCTGGGGCTCCTCAGAACAAGTCTGTTGTGCTCCCCACGTCCACAGCCTTGCAAAGCATAAAAAGCAGCTCGCCCCCCTCCCCAAACACTTTCCTTCTCTCAAGCTCGGCAGTTCTAGAGTCTCTAAGCTTCATTTAAGGTAGCAACTATCATCCTTGGACTTACGTTTCTCTACTCGGCTCTTTCCCCCCAGCCTCCCTCACTCCCCCTTAAAAAGAAAACCATTTTGTTTAATGTGGCACAGAGAACCCTGGGAGCAAGGAGATCCCCGCTGCCAGTGCCAGCACTGTGGCCTAGTCAAGACCCAAGATGTCTTCAAGCCTTGGTTTCCCCATTTGCCAAGGTGAAACTGTTTGGCTGAGCGACCCTCTTTGTGAGGCTCTGGCCTCATTCTTGACTAAGTAGAGGGTCTATGGCTTTCTTTTGCGAATACAGTTAGTTTTTGTAGGAAACTCAGAGATGCATAATATTAGATTAGGAGTTGGAGGGTGGGGTGCCAGGGATCAAGCACGGGGCTTCACATCTATGAGGCGTGTATTCAACTACTGAACCACTTCCCCGGCTCAAGATTTGGAATGTTTTAAGAGTCCATCGGGTCTTTAATTAATGGCAAATTAATAAAGTGCTGCTTTTATTGGCTTGGCACATGTAGGAGGGAATAAATACCAGGAATAACTATCCAGAGACACCCAGCGTTGGGGGATTACATGGAGACTAGCAGAGAACCCTTTCTTGGTCTTTGCAGCAAATTTATATGTTCCCTTATTATTAGCTACTTAAAAAGAAAAATTCTTTGGCTAGGCTTTATCATAGTCTATTTTAGATTGAAGAAATTTTTGTTTTTTTCCCTAGACCTGCAGTTTTGTGCAAAATCCTTCAAGAGAATGGAGGCGCGTGGCACGCTGTTCCGGCAGCTCAAGGACGCTTTATTCCTTATTTTGTTGTTTTAGGAATAAATAGATGCTCTAAAATGTGTGCTGCCAGTGCATTTGCTGTTAAGCTTGAAGCATATCTTTAAGAACCATAGCATGAATTTGCAAGAAGAAAAGGATTTAAATATTAATAGCACCGCCAGGAATGGGCTGTTTTGTGTGAGTGTTTTAGAATTCACAAAGCCGCAGTGCACCTTACAAGACTGTCTCCTCTCCAGGAGAGGTTTGCTTTCCCCAGGGGGCCATTCTTGGGAGCAAGTCTTCCACCTGGTGAGCGAGGAGAGAGGACAAGTGGAGACTCCTTGGGTGGATGTTCACACCTCCCCCTGGCCTTTGTTGTCTGCTCTCACTGTGAGCTCAGCCATGGGTGGAGGTGCTGGTGGCTCACGCCATGGTCTTGCCCTGCTGTGACTGTCACTGCATTCCATGTGCCTGTGGCTTGTGGAGAAGATGAGAGACGGGAAGGAAACCCAAGGGAATGCAGATGCTTTCTGTAGCTACACTCTTGGCGAACAGAATTATCATCCGGAAAAAAACCAAACCAAAACAAAACAAAACCCAACAAAGTTCTGAGTTTGTCTGAAAGTCCCCCACTCCCTGGGGGCAGAGCTGACCTGGAGACAGCAGGAGGCTGCATCTGATACCTCCTGGGCTCCGGGCTCCACTTTCCATCTCTGCTTCTTCTCACTTCCAAGACTTCAGTGTTCTTAGGAGAAGAGAGAAAGATGCTTTGCACTGTGGGGCTTTCTGACTTGAGAAAGGAAAGGAAACCTATAGTGATGGCGCGCTTTGGGCCCTTTCACAGCCTCTCACGTCGAGGGTTTCTTGAGCCAAGTCGAGAACCTAACGCCCTAAGTTATGTTTTCAAAAGCATGTACTATGCAAACACAAAAAAGCCAGTTTTTGAGGGTCTTGTTCTTCACCAGTCTGCTCACCACTGCAGAGAAAATCCCATTTGCCGAGCGGACGGGTGTGTTTCTTCCCCAGGGAAGCCCGGTGTGATAAACAAGGTGTTGGCTGACAGTGCACCACGTGCACCACGGAACTTGTCTGCAGAATCGTAGCCTGGTGGTTTATTTTTAGTTGACCTCTGATCATTGTACTAAATGGTGTTGTTCACTGTCCATATTTGTGATGAAGACTCTTGGTAGTGCTTGGGGAAGCTGGATGGTGCTGGGGATTGAACCAGGACCTGCTGTGTGCAAGGCAAGGCAGGCACCTTCATGAAATATCGCTGTTCTATCTCTCCAGCCCCTCTCATATTGTCGTCTCTTGACTTCAATCTAAATGACACCAAAGTGAATATTTATAGAATCTTTAATTTATTGTCAATATTTGCAGAATAGGTTATTTCACAGAAGATTCAAATTTTCTGTTTGTTTTGCTTTTTAAAAAGACAAGACAAAGGGCAAAGAGATAGTACAGCAGGTCAGGTTTTATTCCTTCGCACACTTCTGTATCAGAGTTCAATCCCCAGCTCCCCATATAGTCCTTTGAGCATTGCCAGGAGTAAGCCCTGAGCACAACCAGGTGTGACACAAAAGTAAAAATAAATAAATAAATATTTATTTATTTATTTTTTGGTTTTGGGGTCACACCCGGCGATGCACAGGGGTCACTCCTGGCTCTTCACTCAGGAATCACCCCTGGCGGTGCTCAGGGGACCATATGGGATGCTGGGATTTGAACTCGGGTCGGCCGCGTGTAAGGCAAACGCCTTACCAGCTGTGCTATTGCTCCAGCCCCTAAATAAATATTTTTAAAGGACAAGACTTGCAGGTGTGGATGAATTCTGTTTTTTCCTGAGTCAGTGCTAATATGTGAGTTGTGGTATGGCACTAGAATGCTGCCTTTTGGAGGAACCAAGTTCACCCCCAACCCCTGAAGCTCTCCTGATCCTGTATGGCAAGCCAGCCTATCCACCAGCTGGAAACCACAGGCACACACAGGAGTTATTTTTCACGGGCTGGTGTGTTCCCAGCATGCGTCCCCACAGCTGGGGCTGCTGACCATGGGGATTGAGCAATACAGCAGAAGTAGTTGGGGAAGGTGAAGAGAGAATTGGGGTCCCCAGGAGTGTGTGTTATCAGGGGCCCCAAGAATGTGTCAGACAGAACATCACAGAGTTAGGGGGCCTCACAGCTCCTCTCAGCACCAAATCTTTCCCCCTTTTTTGGTCGACCTGCCTTTAAGGAACTTTCTTTGTCAAAAGATGGTGGAAGGTTCTGACTGAAAAGCTGAACAATGGTGCAGATCTGTGTGTGACTCTGGGAATGCTCGTCCTCTCTCTCTCTCTCTCTCTCTCTCTCTCTCTCTCTCTCTCTCTCTCTCTCTCTCTCTGTCCCTATGTCTCTCTCTGTGTCTCAGTAACTACAAAAAGCTAGCAGTGCTGTGTTTGGATAGTGAAGCCTTCCATTTTTCTCTCCCACTCCCTTTCAGCTGACCAGACTTTTATAACCATTCTGTAGAGTGTTGACAGTGAGCATGTTAAAAAGGGAGTCATTCAAAACCGTGTCACAGACGGAAGACTATGAATGCCTCAAGCTGGAGTGATAGTACAGCCGGTAGGACGTTTGCCTTGCACGTGGCCAACCCAGGTTTGCTTCTAAGCATCCCGTATGGTCCCTCGAGCCCAGCGGGAGTGATCCCTGAGCACAGAGCCAGGAGTAAGCTCTGAGCATTGCTGCATATGTCCCCACCTTCCCCCAAAAGTATTTGAATTGGCATCCCCAGCTGCAAGGTGCTAGCAGCCCCATGGGTTGGTAAACTGTTGGCTTCAGAGTTTGAACAATCTCACCTTCCATTTCAGTTTGACAAGAGCAAAACTCTGTTCCCTGGTTCCGGTGGAGCAAAGGAGAGTGCTTACAGGGAAAAACATACGGGCTAAATGTCCATGAGCAGACCTCACCGCTGGCTTGCTTAGTGTCCATTCAGTTATTAACCAAATATGGGGATATGCAGCTGTTTGCAGAAGAGCCTGGCGGGCCTTCAAGTGATTAAACAGAGAGTTACCACATGACCTGGTGGTTCTACTTCGAGGTATATTCCCAAGTGAAATGAAAACATTTCGTTTTTTCAGTTTTTTTTTTCATTTTTCACTCACAGACATGGAGAATTGTGTCTGTGAGTATTTGTAGCAGTGCTGTTCATGATAGCCCTGAAGCAGAGAATACCCAGATGTCCATCAAACGTTGAGGGAGCCAAGGCAATATTATTGATCCCTGAGAAAAAATTTAAGCAAGTGAAGTACAATGTGGTCCACAGCCTGGGTGAGTCTTGAAAATATTGGGGTAAGGAAAACAGACCAGACACAGAAGATTGTGTGTGAGTTAATTCCAGTCCTAGGAAATGTCCAGACTAGAATGAGACAGAAAGTAGCTTCCAGGCTGCTTCGGGCTGGGGTTGGGAATGGTTTGGGGTGAGAGCTAAAGGATAAAATTTTTCTTGTAGAGGTGATGAAAATGCTCCAGAATTAGCTCTGCTGATGTCGGCACGTATCTGTGAATCTACTAAAAGCTGTTGGATTGTGCATTTTAAATGAGTCAATTTACGGTATGCGAATTATATCTTTTCCTGGTGCGATACCTGTTAATTTATAGCATGGGCGCTCAGTCTCTCATATCTCTGCCTGTCTCTCTATATCTCTTTGTTGTCTTGGACAGAATTAATCTGAGAAATGGAGGAGACTAACTGATGTCTAGATTGTTAATGGTTTAGTAGTGGGGGTAGAATTACAGACATTATAGATAGTATCTACATATCCCCTTCATATGGCAAAATCCAACCAAGGATCAAATGAGATGTCACGTGCTCAGGTGTCAAAAAAAAAAAAAACCCTTCCAACCTCATAGGGGAATTCTTCTTCCTTGGGACTTTAGCATCGTTATTATCATTGCCACGCACCCACATCTGTGGCCCTAGAAGCCACACGCAAGTGAAAAACAAACACGCTGCTGGCATGTTAGGCACACGGGGAGCTTAGACCAAGATGAAAACAAGCATCAGGGTGTGGACTTGGTGCCGGTGGATTTCCTGAGCATCCGAAGACAGCAAAATCACCGAACACATGCAAACTGAAAACCAGGAAAACATCCCCAGTTTTGACTGCTTGTTCTCATTGCATCTGGAGATGCTTTCACCTGGCCTTCTAGCTGTCTTCCTCACCAGTCGCTTTCTAGAGTGGATGAACAAAATCAGTCATTTTGGCTTTTTCAACCTTGGAATGCCCTACTGCAGTTCATCCAAGGACTCCAGCGAAATGCCTTACTTGGATTAAGATGGAGGCAACCATCTCTCCTTTGTCCTTTCATAAATTGAAAGCGGGGTTCAAATCCAGTTGGAAATATCCCTCACAATATCCTCTTTGATGACACTGAATTCACTGCATATCGGAGTGATTGGAGGCAAGATGGCACCCACGCCGCTCAAACTCCTCATGCTCTCCCGAACCCGGCTCACCATCTCACCTTAGACAACGTGCGGCTCAGCACGCCAGGCATGGAACTCTACGCGTGACCCCTGCTGGAATTCCACGTGTGATTCCTGGTGAACATCGCCGGCTGTTTTGCAAGATTCAGACAGAATGGCATCGGTGGGGCACGGAGAAACCATGGCGGCAGCTGCATTGTCGCCGCCTGCCCTGGCCAGGCCAAGTGGCAGCATAGTCGGAAATAGAGCCGTTGGGCAGTGTGCACAGTGGCTTGTCCACTGTGGGGTTCTGTCAGCCAATCACCGGGTGACCTGGGACTTGGCGTAGGTGTTCGACCTGGCACAGACCCTCTGCAATAGGGTCCTGCTCTGCCAGCTGCTCAACAACCTCCGGGCACCCTCCATCAACCTCAAGGAAATCAACCTGAGGCCGCAGATGTCCCAGGTGCTGCCCAGAGACACAGGCAGGTTCATGTTTGTTAGTGTGCAGATTGTTACAACATGCCAGTCAACCAAAAGCTTACATTTGGTAGACTGGGAACACCTGTAAAGGCAATTAGAGGCCGCCTCAAAAGCCTCTGTCCCTCTCAGAGAGACCAGCAAGCTACTGAGAGTATCCTGCCCACACGGCAGAGCCTGGCAAGCTACCTATGGCATACTCGACATGCTGAAAACAGTAACAACAATGGTCCTCATTCCCCTGATCCTAAAAGAACCTCCAGTACACCATTGGGCTACACTAGCTTGCAACAGGGATGAATGGAGACATTACTGGCACCTGCTCAATGAACAACAGGATGACAGTGATGATACAGTGATCATCATTATTATTATCTTCATTATTGTTAAGTGGGCCACATTGATTTATTGACTTATGTATTCGTTCCCCACCTCCCCCTTGCTGTTGTCTTGTTGCTGTTGTTGCTATTCATTGTTGCCATGATCCAGAGTCGCACACTTTGGTTGTAGGTCTCTCTGGGGATTGGGCACACACACTTGGTTGCAGGGCCTTGAGGTCATCATTTGTTGCAGTGCATGGGTCCTATTCAGCATGTGGAGTGCTTGTGGGCATCAAAGTTTTATCCTTGTGCCTGTGACAGGGTTTGTGTTCAGGGTGCTTGTGGCAGGCGTGTGCGTGCTGATGACTCACGTTTCCTGGGGAGACCTGGGGTGAGGGAGGCCTGTGTCAGTGGACGCCAGCTTGCAGTTGGATCTGATGCTGGGAGCTGCCAGGCCTGGGTAATTGAAGCCCGCTGAGCCAGCCGAGGACACACAGCGGTTCAGATCGATTAGGCTGTCCCCTTGGACCCTTGTCGTGTGACTTGCTTTTTCTCAGTAATGTGTCATGGGGCTTTCAGGCACGAGGCAAAGACCTGGGCAGTAGGAACAGCGACCCTGCCTCTGATTCCCTTTCCTTGTGATTTCTGTCATGTGCTTGTTCCCCATTGTTTCACAAATTTTTATTCTTTTGATGAGGAGTGGTCTCCCATGCAGAACTCAGGGTCCTGAGGGCCCTTCCCAGTGATTCTCAGCATCCAGAATGGAGGTTCGTGGAGGCTTACCCAGGCCAGCCAGTCAGTGCTTAGGGGCCTTCAGGGGGCTGCACCCTGAAATGTTCAAGGGACCATATAGCATTGAGGTCAAACCAGGATTGGGATTGCGTGCACGGCATGTACCTTAACCCTGGTACTTTCTCTCTAACCCCTATTTGTGCATTTTCCTAGGTCATTCCCCTTGCAATTGAACCTTCTTAGGGCAGAGCCTTTGACTTCAGATCACATTAGCTCTAAAGCTCTGCAGAAAGCCAACACTACTTCCTTCAGACACACATTTTCTCATTTGATCTTCACAACAGCCCTGGGGTGAACAGAGCACATCCAGTTATTTATCTCCCTTTTACAGCCTCTGCTCCGCAGCACTTTCTCTAGGGTTCCAGAACTGGTGGGCAGTTGAGAGACTGATGTTCAGTCTCCTGACCCTGGGTCCCCCAATTACCACATGATGTGCTCTCCTGTTTTCGATTCTATCCTTCCCCACCTCTGGGAACATGTGGACTCCATAAAAACCTGCTCACTTGTGGTTTCCTAAATCCCAGTTGACTTTATCATCCTAAAGAGTGTGGAATAAGGCTGGGCTCAAGGTCCCCAAATTCATTGCGCTGGCTCGGCTTCTAACCATGAGAACATTCTACAGCCAAGTTCCTTTGTTCTCTCAAAGGCCTGGAGTATGTGAGAGAGACAGAGGAACCAGCAGCTAGGGCTGGGCTGGAGAAGTAGTACAGGGGCTAAGGCACTCATTTCACATGTAGCCCACCCCAGAACACTTGAGTGGGTATGATGCACCCCACCCCCCCCCCCCGCTCCGATAAAAGGAAGCCAGGGCAAGGAGGGTTCAGAGCTGCATGGAAGCTATTGACTTGGAATTAGACCCTGGAAAATAATTCTGTTATCACAAAATGAGAGTCTTGGCCTCATTTCAGCTCCTTGCTCTCACCTCTGGACAGCCTTCTGCCCACTCCCTCCCACTCCCTCCTGTAGACCCCCAGCTGGGCTGTCCTCACCCCAGTCCACGTGACCTGTCTCTGGTCTCTGCCTGGCGGAGGCTTCCCAGTGTGCCTCCAGCAGCTCTTTAATAAAGACACATGAGCAGGGCCTGCAGCTCGGGTTGCTAAGCTGCTGGCTTTTGGTTGCCTGGAGATTATCATGGAATTGAGACCGTACAGTCAAAACGTGTATGTCTCATCCATCGGGCGCTGGGATGTGCTTGAACGCCCAGGAACCACCCAACCTTTTCTCTCGCTGTCCTGATTTCATGTTAAATCCCTGAAACTCAAAGCTACGTCCCTCGTGTATTAGTTGTTGGCGGATGCTGGGTAATAAGTGCACGGAAATTATGTTCCAATATCCTCAGCTTCTAGGGGCTTGGCAAGTGCTTTCTTCAGGACGTGAGAGGGCAGAACATACCACACACCTTCTGGTAAACAGAATAAAGGAATGAAGCTGGAATTGAGCCTTTGTGTTTGTGATGGAGTGGAGGCAAACGGTGCCTTTGAATCTCCCTCAGAGACCATTTATTTGCATGGGGGAAGTAATGAGAGGAGCAGGCCTCACTGCGTGGAGTGGAGTGGAGAGCATTTCAGAAAGTTCCCGTGGGTGAGACTCGGGTACTACAAGTCTTTGGGGAAATGCAGAAATTATAGGTCGTTGAACTCCTGGGCTGGTGGTGCAGCATAATTACCTCTTCTTAAGGTTTTTACAGCTTTCAGATGTGTGAGTGGTGGGTGCTGGGCCACGTAGGAGGATTCAAGTTGCCATTGTTTTGGCCAGCGTATTTGTAGGCATGAAGGTGGGGAAGCTGGGAATTCCAAGCCTTTGAGACTGATAGGGTAGGGGGGTCTGAGGAAGAGCTGGCCAGCGGAGTCAATAGGTCAGTGAGTCTCACCTGTCTGCTGTCATTTTGATGTTGGCCTTGGAGTTCCAGGACATGCCCAGTTTCCAGCAACCACTCAGGTGTGCTTCCCGCCTTTCCTGTGTCCTCTGCTTTGTTTTCCACTCTGTGGCCAGCACAGCAGTATATGACCCAGGATTTCTGCCCCCAGACATGTTGAAAAGACAAGTGAAATAATGTATCCTGGTGAAAATTCAGTTCTGACTGCTGTAGCACAGACCCGTGCTTGGTGGGGGGAGGGTAAGGCTGAGCACAGGAAAGGGGGGTGGGTTGGGGTGGGCGGGTGCTGTGGCTGGCCTGGGAGCCTGGATTTTCTGTAAGTTCAGGGAGGTGGGAGGAAATTCGAGGGAGGAAAAGCCTAACAAGCGAAGGTGAAGTGGATTGAGTGAGCTTTGAATGTAATTGGAATATGTGGGCA